>NC_080552.1:14655854-14955854 GCF_028640845.1 Ahaetulla prasina
TTACTTAGCAACCCGTGGCAAGAAAGGTTGTAAAATGGGGCAAAGCTCGCTTAGCAACTGTCTCACTTAGCAACAGAAATGTCGGGCTCAATTACGGTTGTAAATCAAGGACTAGCTATACTTCAGGTGGTTTCAGGAACTTAATAGTAGGCGAGTAGTCTCGCCTGGACTACTGCAATGCTCTCTACATGGGGCTCCCCTTGAAGTGCACCCGGAGACTTCAGTTGGTTCAGAATGCAGCCGCGCGGGTGATAGAGGGAGCCACTCGTGGCTGCCATATAACACTGATCCTGCGCAGGCTGCACTGGCTACCTGTGGTTTTCCGAGTGCACTTCAAGGTGCTGGTTACCACCTTTAAAGCGCTCCATGGCATAGGACCGGGATATCTTTGGGACCGCCTTCTGTTACCACATGCCTCCCACCGGCCGGTACGCTCCCATAGAGAGGGTCTTCTCAGGGTGCCGTCAGCCAAACAGTGTAGGCTGGCGACCCCCAGGGGGAGAGCCTTCTCGGTGGGGGCACCTACCCTCTGGAATGAGCTTCCCCAGGACTTGACAACTTCCTGACCTCCGGACCTTTCGCGCGAGCTGAAGACGATCTATTCTTCCGAGCAGGACTGGCTTAAAATAGGGTTTTTAAATATGGATTTTATTGGGGTTTATTTTATATTTGTATTGTATTTTAAATTTTAGGCCATATTGAATAAGTTTTTAGAGTGTTTTATTTTAATTTATTGTATTATTTTATCTGCCTCTTCACCGCCCTGAGTCCTTGGGGAGAAGGGCGGTATAAAAATTAAATAATAATAATAATAATAATAATAATAATAACAACAACAACAACAACAACAACAACAACAATAACAATAACAACAATAACAATAACAATAACAACAACAACAACAACAACAACAACAACAATAATTATTATTATTATTATTATTATTATTATTATTATTATTATTATTATTATTATTATTATTATTATTATTATTATTATTATTATTATTATTATTATTGAGATGTGGTGGACAACAGATGCTCTTTGAGCCAGATCTTGCCAGGTTCAGAATAACAGAATAAGAAAATTGGAAGGGACCTTGGAAACCTTCCAGTCCAACCACCTGAAATACCCTGAAATACCATTTCAGACAAACGGTTGTCCAGTCTCTTCTTAAAAACCTCCAGTGATGGGAGCACCCACAACTTCTAGAGGCAAGTCATTCCTATAGTGACCGGATTTTAACACTGGTAAAGTGGGACACCATTGACGGGGTGGGGTGGGGTGGGTTTCTAATTTTTTACTACCAGTTCTGTGGGTGTGGCTTGTCTGGTGGGTGTGGCTTGGTGGTCATGTGACTGAGTGGGTGTGGCCAACTTGATGTCTCTCACGTCAAAGGTTAGGGTGAAGAGTATGTATGGGCACACAACTGTCGTGTCCCACTCCTCCGCTGACGGCCGGGTCAGGGAAATCCGAATCAGGCGTGCCTCTGCAGCTCTGCCAAAGTCCTAGCAAAGTCCTCAGGGCAGGCAGGAGACCAGAAAGTGACTTCAGCAAGATATGTTTAGACTTTGCCTGACTCAGAGAATGCCAGAAAGCAGGTCCTTTATATAGGCCATGGGGTGTGGCTCCATGACTCAGCACTTATCCAGGCCTGCCCCTCCCTTCCTTCTGTTGCCTCCGCCTATCAAGTCTTCTGACGCGAGGGTCACTCCAGTCTGCAGCTGTGGGCAATTGACCTCCCTTAGGCTCACATGCTGTGGAGGAGGGGGAGGGGTCTAGTTGCTCCGTTTGCCTGGGCATGGAGCCAGAGCTGGGGGATGGAGATACTTCCTCCTCTTCAGCCTGTCTGGGCATGGAGCCAGGGCTGGGGCCGGGAGGCATACTAGGACATTCCTCCGTGTTCGGAAGCAGATAAGAAGGCCCCAGCTGTGGTGAGATCGGACGAGACACAACAGCAACTTTAAACTGGAGGACTATTAAAAAAAAAAGCAGTGACCTTCCTTGATGTGAAGCAAAGGTGATCTGTGCATGTTCAGGAGCTGCATATCCTTTTCCTTGAATACCTTCCATCAAAATATCTTCAGAGATCATATCAAATCTCTTACACTGCATTTTCAATTAATTACAATACAGTGATCCTACCTATCTCATATGGTGTATTGCAGTTACTATCAGGAGTAATTACAATACACTATATTAAAGGGGTGGTGGTGGTAGAAACATTAGGATGAATTTATACAGATAGCATAAAGGTGTGGGGCAAGGAGGAAATACTGTCATATGGAGTATTTGGCAAAAGTGTATAAAATGGAGGTCTGTGGGATTATCGTATCTGCTAAATTTAGAAAAACTCCGAGATTTACTAAACTGGAATTGATGCAAAAAGCCAATGCTTAAAATGAATGAAACCAGGAGTTTCCTGCACCAGTCCTTCCACAAAAATCCAAACCTAATTATTCCATCTTTACTTCATCTCAGCAACCGGAATGAGTGTTGCGCTGCTGCGGCTGCGGCTGCTGTTTAATCATTCCAAAACTGACCAAGTAATTCCTGAGCCAAGTTCTACTTTTAAATTCAAATTTGGGCTGAATTCCCGAAAAGGGGCATTACAAGTTGCCGTAGTGAAGGTAGGGTTTTTCCATGTACAGAAATACATTTTGCATTTAATGGGCTCCCTTCTCCCCCACCCCATCCCCACTCCCCCCCGCAGCCAGGAAAAGAAAGGGAACTGAATTTTGCAAGCAAAACAGGCATTCTTTCCTCCACTTTCTTCCACTGATTAATGGTTCTCACTGACAGGAAATCTCTCCTTAGTTCTACAGTTGCTTCTCTCCTTATTAGTTTCCATCCAGCCTTCAGGGGCTTTGTAAACTGACCCCTTCTAAGTGGCAACCCCTTAGAAGGGAAGCTAGGCCTTGAATTCCAAAGGGTTTGGGATTGACAAAAATGGAACATCTGCGTCCTATTCTAGGAACAACAACAACAACTGCAAAAACCTCCTGGGACTTGAATACATTCCCTAGACATCCTTGTAACAACTAAAGCAGCTTTTAGCATGCAAAACATTGTTTTCCACATCGTTCTCGATTTTACATAGGGGGAAAATTAACTGGGCACTGGACCGTATTGTGTCATCTGTGAGAAATACAGAGTTTTGGGCTCATCGTTAAGGTGCAATGATTAAAATGAGGAAATAAAACAAAATAAAGGCTTTGGAAAATGCCAGTTTCATCTACCCAGAGGACCTTGTTATCTGCAGCCAACTGGGGGAAGGATGTATTGTAGACGTACAAGCAAAACAGGCATTAGGAATTTAGAAGATTGGGTTGAGTAGGTTTGGGCCTCTTCAGGGACATTCTTGCTAAAATAATTTTACTTTTATAAGGGGGTACAGAAGCTTAAAAAAAGGGGGTGGGGACATATATTTAAGAAAGCAACCAGATTGACACTAATTGGAGTCTTTGAATAGCTTTTGGGGGCTATCCCCCAAATTTTGATAGATCTTAGGTAGGTTGATCCAGACCCTCTCTTACACATTTATATGTGTTGGAAGAAATGTCCATCAGAGTTCAGTTCCAAGTGGGGAAGAAAGACACTGGAAACATGGAGACTGCTTGGAAAGATGGTTTTTAATGGTGGACAGAACTACATGGTTTGAGGTCCTGGGGAGAAAAAGAGCAGAGATGCTGAGAGTGCCCCGGTTTTATGCCCTCTGTGGGCTTTTGAATTTGAGCTTGTATTCTGATTGGTTGTCAGACTCCCATGGGGCCATGCAGGTGCAACTCTGTAGACTGTCCTGAGGAAGCTCTAGGGTGGGGTCCAGAGAGGGCATAAAACTAGGGCACTCTCAGCATCTTGGCCCTTTTTTTCTTCACCCAACATCAAGGCGTGTGATCCTGTCCACCATTAAAACCATCTTTCCAAACGGCCACCATGTTTCTAGTCTCTTTTTCCCCACATGGAACTGAACCCAGAAGGACATTTCTTCCAACACCGTTATACACTGAACAATCAACTAACCACACAGGAAGCTTTGACTAACTCAGTAGGTTAAAATGTGGATCAACCTACCTTGGCTTGTGCCAGGGTCTTGTTTGTACCTTATGACTATCATTAAGTGTTGTATCATTAAGTGTTAAATTTGTACCCTGTGCAGAGGGGGACAGTGGCTCAGTGGCTAAGATGCTGATCTTGTCGATCAAAAGGTCGGCAGTTCAGCGGTTCGAATCCCTAGTGCCGCATAAGAGGGTGAGCTCCCATTACTTGTCCCAGCTTCTGCCAACCTAGCAGTTCGAAAGCACATACAAAATGCAAGTAGGAAATTAGGGATCACCTTTGGTGGGAAGGTAACAGCGTTCCGTGTGCCTTTGGCATTGAGTCATGCCGGCCACATGATCACAGAGATGTCTTCAGCCAGCACTGGCTCTTTGGCTTTGAAATGGAGAAGAGCACCGCCCCCTAGAGTCAGGAATGACTAGCACATATGTGCAAGGGGAACCTTTACCTTTACCTTTTGTACCCTATGACTATCATTAAGTGTTGTACCTTAGTATCTTTTCTTTTATGTACACTGAGAGCGTATGCACCAAGACAAATTCCTTGTGCGTCCAATCACACTTGGCCAATAAAAAATTCTATTCTATTCTATTCTATTGTGTGAACGTAGCTCGGATATCAGCAGCTGGTGAGGGCCATTTTTATTCCTTTACAAACTACGGCTGGGATCACATTATGTTAGCTCAGACTGATATTCTGAACACCAGTCTGGAAAACATTTAAAAATATAAGCAAAACACTCTGCCACTCAAAGCATTTTGTCCTTTTAGCAAATGGTAAAATAAAGACAGATGTCACTTGATCAACTTGTGAATTACCTGCCCAGCGTTGCCAACATCCTCTGAAAATGATTCAAATGATCTAAGCACCAGAGCTCACTGTAACAGCATTGCCAAAAAGGCATTAAGAGTTGTTAACCTAATCTTGTGAAGCTTCTTCTCCTTGGTAATGTTGCACTGCAAACTAGGGAATACAAAACCTTTGCTAGACCAATTCTTGAATACAGCTCATCTTTCTGGAACCTGCACTGTATATCAGACAATAGTACAATTGAGAGAGAGAGAGAGAGAGAGAGAGAGAGACTCAAAGTCCTACTCGCAAGCAAGAAGCAAGTTCTGGATCTTGGCCATAATCCAAAGCCAAGAAAGAGAAGGAGCAGAGAGAGAGAGACTCAAAGTCCTACTCGCAAGCAAGAAGCAAGTTCTGGATCTTGGCCATAATCCAAAGCCAAGAAAGAGAAGGCGCAGAGAGAGAGACTCAAAGTCCTACTCGCAAGCAAGAAGTAAGTTCTGGATCTTGGCCATAATCCAAAGCCAAGAAAGAGAAGGCGCAGAGAGAGAGAGAGAGAGAGAGAGACTCAAAGTCTTACTCGCAAGCAAGAAGCAAGTTCTGGATTTTTGCCATAATCCAGGGCCAGGGATAGGGATGTTCCTCTGCCCTGGTCCTGTTAGACCTCTCAGCGGCTTTTGATACCATCGACCATGGTATCCTGCTGCGCCCGATTGGGGATTGGGAGTGGAGGCACCGCTTATCGGTGGTTCTCCTCCTATCTCTCCGATCGGTCGCAGACGGTGTTGACGGGGGCAGAGGTCGGCCCGCGGCGCCTCACTTGTGGGTGCCGCAGGGCCGATCCTCTCGCCTTTTGTTCAACATCTATATGAAGCCGCTGGGTGAGATCATCAGTGGCTTCGTGTGAGGTACCAGCTGTACGCTGATGACACCCAGCTGTATTTTTTCCACACCGGGCCACCCCAACGAAGCTATCAAGTGTTGTCCCGGTGCTTGGAGGCCGACGGGTCTGGATGGGGAGAAACAGGCTCAAGCTCAATCCTCCAAGACAGAGTGGCTGTGGATGCCGCATCCCGCACAGTCAGCTGAGTCCTCGGCTGACTGTTGGGGCGAGTCATTGGCCCCGATGGAGAGGGTGCGCAACTTAGCGTCCTCCTGGATGAACGGCTGTCTTTGAAGATCATTTGACGGCCGCTCCAGGAGAGCTTTTACCAGGTTCGCCTGGTGCGCCAGTTGCGCCTTTCTAGACCGGGATGCCCTATGCACGGTCACCACGCCTCGTGACGCCTCGCCTGGATTACTGCAATGCTCTCTACATGGGGCTCCTTGAAGGGCATCCGGAGGCTGCAGTTAGTTCAGAATGCGGCTGCGCTGGTGATAGAGGGAGCCCTCGTGGCTCCCGTGTGACACCTATCCTGCGCAGACTGCACTGGCTACCTGTGGCCTTCCGGTGCGCTTCAAGGTGTTGGTAACCACCTTTAAAGCGCCCATGGCATAGGGCCGGGTTATTTACGGGACCGCCTACTGCTACCGAATACCTCTCACCGACCTGTGCGCCTCACAGAGAGGGACTCTCAGGTGCCGCCAGCTAGACAGTGTCGCCTGGCGACGCCCAGGAAGGGCCTTCTGTGGGGGCTCCCACCCTCTGGAACGAACTCCCCAGGACTCCGCCAACTTCCGGACCTCCGAACCTTCCGTCATGAGCTTAAGACGATTTATTCATCTGTGCAGGACTGGCTTAGATTTTAGATTTTAAATTTAGATTTTAAATTTATAGATTTTTAAATTTACAAGGGTTTAAATTTGGTTTTAAGATTTATATTTCTATTTTTTAATATTTGGCATTAGAATAAGTTTTTTAATAGTTATTTTAATTGTATATAAATGTTTTATGTGCCTGTGAACCGCCCTGAGTCCTTCGGGAGATAGGGCGGTATACAAATTTGAATAAAAAAAAAAAAAAAAAAAAAAAAAAAGAGGCCTGAAACCACAGGCAACGTTAGCATGGCTGACCCATTTCTTTCTTTGAAACTCACGCTTTCCTTGTGCTCCAAATGGGGTAGATCTTTCTTCACACGGAGGCGTCCCGTTTAAAGCATGATTGAGATGTTTTCAAACCTCCTCGGAATAGGTAGAGAGGATTAAGAATAGCGCCTCATGCTCGCTTCCGAACGAACTCTCCCGTTCTGTGACATCTTTTATTTTTTGGTGGGTTAATTTTCCTTAACTGGGCTTTCCCGAGGAATGGAGGTAATGAATTTCTCTTCAGAACTGCTGAGGCAAATCGTCAATTATCTGGAATCGCGAACCCTCATGCAGGCACCGATTTGTAGATTACCCGTTTTCTTCTTTTGCAGGACTTGGTTGAAATTAGAACAGCTTGTGGTCCATATGGCTAAGGAGACCTCCTCCTGACATTGCAAGAAATGCTCTTTGGGTCAACCTACATGTTGCATTAACTCTGCAGCATGCGGATGACCCTGACAATTCTAATTAGTACAGAGGTAACAAACATAGGGAAAGCCAGTTTGACGTAGTGATGGAGGTGTCTGTTTAGAAACCAGGAGGTTGTGAATTCTACTCCTGCCTTAGATGCAGAGCCGGAAGGGGTGGTCTTCGGCTGGTCCCTCTTTCTCTCAGCCCTGGGGAAGAAAAAGACAAAAAGCCCACTGCTTCCAAAAAATGCCATCGAGAAAACTGCAGGGGGCAGTCAGCGGGAGTCCAAACAGACTTGAAGGCATTTTTTAAAAAACATAGGTAGCACTAGCAATAGCACAGTGCTTTACAGCCCTGTCTAAGTGGTTTTACAGAGTCAGCTTATTTCCCCCCAACAATCTGGGTCCTCATTTTACCCACCTCAGAAGGATGGAAGCTGAATCAACTTTGAGCCGGTCAGGATCGAACTCCTGGCAGTGGGCAGAGTCAGCTTGAAATTCTGCATTCTAACCATTGTGCCACCACAGCTTCCTTCCTTCCTTCCTTCCTTCCTTCCTTCCTTCCTTCCTTCCTTCCTTCCTTCCTTCCTTCCAACCTTCCAACCTTCCTTCCCAAGCTATAGCAGACTTATATACAGCTTCACGGTGCTTTTACAGCCCTCTCTAAGCGGTTGACAAAGTCAGTCTCTTGCCCCCAACAATCTGGGTCCTCCTTTTACCCACTTCAGAAGGATGGAAGGCTGAGTCAACTTTGAGCCGGTCAGGATCGAACTCCTGGCAGTGGGCAGAGTCAGCTTGAAATTCTGCATTCTAACCATTGTGCCACCACAGCTTGCTTCCTTCCTTCCTTCCTTCCTTCCTTCCTTCCTTCCTTCCTTCCTTCCTTCCTTCCAACCTTCCAACCTTCCAACCTTCCTTCCCAAGCTATAGCAGACTTATATACAGCTTCACGGTGCTTTTACAGCCCTCTCTAAGCAGTTGACAAAGTCAGTCTCTTGCCCCCAACAATCTGGGTCCTCCTTTTACCCACCTTGGAAGGATGGAAGGCTGAATCAACCTTGAGCCTGCCAAATTGCAGTCAGCTGACAGTCAGCAGAAATAGCCTGCAGTGCTGCACTCTAATCACTGCGCCACTGCGGCTCACACACGACCATATCTGGGCTACAAACATCTGGATGATTCTTTGCTCTCATCTAGGGTAGGGGTCTCCAAACTTGGAAACTTTAAGACTTGTGGACTTCAACTCCCAGAATTCCTCAGCCAGTTATGCAGGAGAGGAGAGATTTAGTTAGAACACCTTTACAGGTAGTCCTTGACTCATAACAATTGAGCCGAAAATTTCTGTTGCTATGGGAGACATTTGTTAAATGAGTTTTGCCCCATGTCATGATCTCTCTTGCCACAGTTGTTAAGTGAACCACTGCCGTCGGTAACACGGTTGTTAAATGAATCGGGCTTCCACTTTGACTTTGCTTATCCGAAGGTCACAAAAGAGGATCACATGACCCCTGGGTCACCGCAGCCGTCATATCTATGTGTCAATTGCCAAACATTTGAATTTTGATCACGTGACCACGGGAATGTTGCAACGGTCCTAATGATCATAAGTCACTTTTTTTTTCAGTAGTCTTGTAACTTTCACTAAATAAACTGTTGTAAGTCGAGGCCTATCTTAGTCAAGTGGTGGGAGGGTTGATAAGTTAGCGGTTGAGGATTCTCTTTCTTCAAGTACCATGTATCTCTCTCCATAACTGCCTTCTTTGAAGTGTGCACCTGGACAGGGAAAGAGATTAATATATGGAGATGGCTCATATATCTGTCTGGAGCATGAAAGGTTGAGATTGATAGGTCGCAAGGAAGCCTATCCTGGGGATTGTGAATCAGAATAGAGCTGGAAGGGACCTTCGGGGTCTTCTAGTCCAAACCTCAAGTCCAAGCTCAAGCAGTAGACCCTATACCATTTCCGACAAGTGACTGTCCAGTCTCTTCTTAAAAACCTCCCCCCACAACTTCTGAAGGCAACTTCTGTTCCACTGGTTAATTGTCCTCACTGTTAGGAAGTTTCTCCTCAATTCCGTGGTGGCTCAGGCTGTAAGATAGCCTGTTATTAAAACACAGCAGCCTGCAATTACTGCAGGCTCGAATCCCACCAGGCCCAAGGTTGACTCAGCCTTCCATCCTTTATAAGGTAGGTAAAATGAGGACCCAGATTGTTGTTGGGGGGGCAATAAGTTGACTTTGTAAATATACAAATAGAATGAGACTATTGCCTTACACACTGTAAGCCGCCCTGAGTCTTCGGAGAAGGGCGGGATATAAATGTAAATTAAAAAAAAAAATTCCAGGTTGCTTCTCTCCTTGGTTAGTTTCCACCCATTGTTTCTTGTCCTGCTTTGGAAAATAAACTGACCCCCCTCTCTTCTTTGTGGCAGCCTCTCAAATATTGGAATACTGCTAGCATTTCCCCCCTTCCCGTAGTCCTTCTATTCTCTAGGCATTCTAAAGTGGCATTAACCCTTCACGTGATCTTGATTCTATCCCTCTGTTGATGCAACTTAGAACTGTATTGGCTTTTTTGGCAGCTGCAGCACATTGCTGGCTCATATTTTAATGGTTGTCCACTAGGACTCCAAGATCCCTCTCAGTGTTATTGCTGTTGAACAAGGTACCTGTGCATTTTGTTTTTCTTGTCTAAATGTAGAACCTTACTTTTTTCACCGTTGACAGGTTCTGGAGAACCGGTAGTGGAAATTTTGAGTAGTTCGGAGAACCGGCAAATACCACCTCTGGCTGGCCCCAGAGTGGGGTGGGAATGGAGATTTTGCAGTATCCTTCTCCTGGAGTGGGGATAGAATGGAGATTTTACAGTATCCTTTCCTCTGGAGTGGGGAGGGAATGGGGATTTTGCAGTATCCTTCCCCATGGAGTGGGGTGGGAATGGGGATTTTGCAGTATCCTTCCCCCTGGAGTGGGGTGGGAATGGGGATTTTGCAGTATCCTTCCCCCTGGAGTGGGGTGGGAATGGAGATTTTGCAGTATCCTTTCCCCAGGAGTGGGGAGGGAATAGGGATTTTGTAGTATCCTTCTGGAGTGGGGATAATATGGAGATTTTACAGTATCCTTTCCTCTGGAGTGGGGAGGGAATGGGGATTTTGCAGTATCCTTCCCCCTGGAGTGGGGTGGGAATGGAGATTTTGCAGTATCCTTTCCCCAGGAGTGGGGTGGGAATGGGGATTTTGCAGTATCCTTCCCCCAGGAGTGGGGAGGGAATGGGGACTTTGCAGTATCCTTTCCCTGCCATGCCCACCAAGCCACATCACGCCCACTAAGCCACGTCCACAGAACCATTGATTTCACCACTGGCCCGCAAGCTCAGTTTTCACTGGCAGAGGGTTACAGGAGCCCGTTTTCACTGGCAGAGTCCTTGGAACACAGACGCCCCTGACATGAGTGACGTTGAGCTGGCCATGCTCACCTTGGCCATGCCCCACTCTGCCCCCCCCAAGGACAAACACAACCCCGATATGGCCCTCAATAAAATCGAGTTTGACACTCCTGCTCTAGATATTACTTAACCTGGCACTAAATTGCATTACATTTCCCTCCCTCTAAATAACTCCTAAGGGGTGGGGTGTGTGTGTGTGTGTGTGTGTGTGTGTGTGTGTGTGTGTAGGGAAACACAAGATGAGCCGATGCTGCCTTAACTGTTAGAGTTGTGTGCAGATCTTCAAAAGGTTGCTGTGTGCTTTGATGGCTTACACGAAGGCCTCTTTTGAAGCTGCTCCGTAAAGTAATAGGCTCGCCCGCTTCTAAAAAGCGAAAAAGGGCTACACGGCTTTTTTTCCGTTCGAGGCCTCTTTGCGATTGTTTCAACAGTTTTAAGAGGCTTTCCCCGCAATTCGAATCAGCCTCTTTGATAGCTTCAAGGCACCACTCGAATATATTTTTTTTTCCTGGCTCCTAGAATTGCCATCAAAGGCTTTGAAGCCAAAAAAAAAAAAAAAAAAATCTCCTTTGTTAAGTGGCATTGTATTGTCACTTAGTTTTGATGGGGGACAATTACATGAGCTCCGTAAGGTTGAAAACTTACCTTCCACGGGCTTTCTAAGAACAGGAATTGGAAACGGGGAAGGAGGGGAAAACTCAAAAGGGAAGCCGACGCGAAGATGGAGCTGAACAGAACGAAGGGTGACACCAATTGATGAGATGACTGCAGAAGAAGGCTTGGGGGAGATGGCAACCTCGTGATCCGCCAGCAGCCTGCGGAGCTGTCGGCGGAATCGGACTGCCATGAGCCTGTTCCTAATGCCCGCATGAGACGAGCTGCCAGAAGGCAGGAGCAGCTCAGGCAGAGAGGTCACCTCAGGAGTAAGGCCAAGAGATGATTGGCCCCTCCCATAGGGTTTAAAAGGAGACCGGCATCGGAGTCTCAGTTTGCCGGAAAACAACGTTGGAGCTGCATCCTTGCCTTGTTCCCTGCTCTGGAAGTTTATCGGTAAAGACCTTGGCCGTTATCCAAATTGAACCAGGTTTGAGTTAACCAAAGACTGTTTTGTTTGTGAAGCCTTTGCTTTTGTCTGAGTTTCACGACATGAATGAGTTAATTCCCAGCTGTTTAATAAAGTTTGTTTTTTACTAAGAACTGCGTTTGTTGCTACCTGCTCGGGTCTGGGTCACAACAGGCAATGCCTTTCCATCTCAAAGTGGGACCCAGAAGCAAGTGGTGCTTGTTATCAATCAAGGAGGATATTTGTCGCTCAAAGATGAAACGAAGGGTCCTTGGTGCTCTCCGTGCTGGAGGTTTCCTTGCAGACATCTCATGACCCAACTATGTAAAATCATCAGTGCTAGAAGGGAGTAGGGTTTGCAAGAAGTTACGGGGATGACAACTTTGGGGACCTTGGTACTCTCTGAGCAGGAGGCCCTATACCCGTGATGGAGAACTATGGCAGGTGGCACAGGTGGCATACGGAGCCATATCTGTAGGCATATGAGCGTTGTCCTAGCTCAGCTCCAGCGCACATGCCCGCGCCACCACCCCAGCTGATTTTCGGGCCTTCCGGATCACTGGAAGTCGAGAAACAGGCTGTTTCGGGCCTCTGGAGAGCCTCCAGGGGGCTGGGGAAGGCCGTGTTTGCCCTCCTCAGGCTCCTAGAAAGCCTCTGGAGTCTGTGAGGCTGAAAAACGGACCTACCGGGCCCACTGTACCATCGTGTGCCAAAAGCGTGGGGAGCGCGTGGGGGGGTCACGCACGCCTACAGGCGGGGCAGGGGCACATTGAATTATGGGTGTGGGCACTCGCACGTGCGACACCCCCCACTCCCCCCATTTTTGGCACACGATAGGAAAAAGGTTCGCCACCCCTGCCCTATGCCATTCCAGACAAATGGTTGTCTAGTCTCTTCTTGAAAACTTCCCTTGATGGAGGTCCCACAACCTCCGGAAGAAGGCCTTTCCACTGGTTGATTGTGCTGCTAATTGTCAAGGAATTCCTCTTTAGTTCTCTCTTTGATTCATTTCCAACAATTGGACCAGTCTTGTCCTGCCTTCAAGTGCAGAGAGAATAGATTGATCCCTTCTTCTTTTTGGAATCATTGTCTGGGAAACTTTCTCTTTGCTCCTGTCTTAGAACGTATAGGTTGTCTACCCAAAAGAATGGGTTATCTTAAAAAAAATGTGTGCTTGTGTGTGAGAGAGAAGGAGTGAGAGAGAGGGAGTGTGTGTGTGTGAAGGAGAGTGGGAGGGAGGGGGAGAGAGAGAGAGGGAGGGAGGGAGAGAGGGAGGGAGGGAGAGTGAGTGAGTGAGAGGGAGAGAGGGAGGGAGGGAGGGAGAGGGAGAGGAAGGGAGGGATAGAGAGGGAGGGAAGGAGAGTGTGTGTGTGTTTGAGGGAGAGGGAGGGAGTGTGTGAGAGAGGGAGGGAGGGAGAGAGAGGGAGGGAGGGAGGGAGGGAGAGAGAGAGAGAGAATGTATAGAATTCAAGCAGCTCTAACAAATAAAACTGGAGATTTGGGCTTTTCATGAATGCTTTCAAATATGCCACTTAAAAGCAGCATTAAATGCCTGTTATTGGAAAAGATTAGATGTCATGGTGATAGGAGCTTTTAAAGTACCTTTAAATGCTATACAGATTAAAGAAACAATGGTGCCCGGCATAAAACAATTTTTAGCTTTCTTTCCTGTAAAAGTAGGCTCTATTATAATGACATCGCTCCAGATAGTCCCCCCCTCCCCCCCACCTCGCTTATTTTCAGGATGGCTATTGAAAGGCACTTTGAAAGCCCGAGCCAGTCATAAGGGGGAGAGAAAAATAAATAAATAAAAAGAAACATGAAAGTTATTACACGACTGACCCCATGCCAATCCTCAATAAAACGGGAAAAACAAAATGAGCAAAACAAATGCTTTCGCAGCTTCTGAAGAAAACGTGCCCCTTTCCAGTTTTAGGGTTTTTTTTTTTTTTTTTAATATTCACGATGGTTTCAAACCAGGCTGCCCTCAATTTTGTTTCCCTCTGTTATTTATGTTGCTCTCTTCACAGATTGCTTGTTGCAAAATAAATAAATAAATAAATAAATAAATAAATAAATAAATAAATAAATTAATTAATTAATTCCATTTCTTGCTGTTGTAAAGTTGGCTAGGCCGAAGTCGGGAACAAGCCCTGCTTGAAGGATAGAGAGGATAGGTCCTGCGCAGTTTGCACTGGCTACCTGTGGTCTTTCGGGTGCGCTTCAAGGTGTTGGTTACCACCTTTAAAGCGCTCCATGGCTTAGGGCCCGGGTACTTACGGGACCGCCTGCTGTTACCCTATGCCTCCCACCGACCCGTACGCTCACACAGAGAGGGTCTTCTCAGGGTGCCGTCCGCCAAGCTATGTCGGCTGGCGGCCCCCAGGGGAAGGGCCTTCTCTGTGGGAGCACCTACCCTCTGGAACGAACTTCCCCCTGGTTTGCGTCAACTACCTGGCCTTCGGACCTTTCGCCGTGAATTGAAAATGTATTTGTTCATCCAAGCGGGACTGGCTTAATTTTTAATTTTTAATTTTTAAATTCTGAAATCTGAATTTTAATAATTTTAAATTGGGGTACTGTGTTTTATTGGGGTCAATTGGAACGGTTTTACATTTAAACTTTTAAATTTTTCGGCCGTTATATAATATGTTATTTTAATTTGTTGTTTTAATATTGTAGATTGTATATTTTTAATTTGGCTGTACACCGCCCTGAGTCCTTCGGGAGAAGGGCGGTATAAAAGTCTAAATAATAAATAAAATAAAATAAATAAATGAACCTCATGGATTGGATCGCTCCAAGGTGTGTGGGAGAATTCAGACGCGCCTCTCTCTTCCGTCTTCTGCAGCTGCCGCCAAACATCAAAGTGACTTTTTTTCCTCCTTGCTCCTTCCCTGCCAGATGAAAAAAAAAAAAGTTGCATGTACCGGTGGTTTGGGACACAATTACAAACAATTTCTGATGTTGCCGTACATACTGGTTGTGGCACGAGGGCTTGTTAAGTGAGTGTCTTCTTCTCTTCCTCCCCCCCCCCCCCGAGCACCCGAGACGTGAATTAAAATTGCATGGGAAATGCGTAGATCTGTGTACTGTGTACAACACTCAAGAGGCTCTTTCAGATTTAGAACTAGAGTTCGCTTGGAGTTCTCCTAAACTTTGCAATGTTCTTATTTAACATTGTTAAATGTTAAATAAGCACATCGCAAAGGGGAAACCTGAGCAAAAATCTCCCCTAAATATACCATTGCATTAGGGCACTTACTGTTGTTTCAATCAGGTGAGTTTTAAAACCTGTTGCTACCAGTTCGCTTATGGGCATGCACATGCTTGAGCATGTGCGCAACACTTCTGCGCATGCACAGAAGCGTCCAGATGGTTGGGCTGAGCCTCCCGCTGCCGCCGCTATTGGTTTTCCCGAACCGGGCTGCAACCGGTTTGCCTGATCCGGCCTGAACCGGTAGCAACCCACCACTGCTGTTTATTGATTGATTTAATTGATAACCTGCCTTTATTGTTTTTTTTTTTACAAATAAGGCAGTAAAAATATCCAACTCATCTTTCACCCACAACAACATCCTTGTGAGGTAGGTTGGGCTGAGAATGACTGGCCCAAAACCACCTAGCTGGCCTTCATGCCTGAGGCAGGACTAGAACCAGGGGTGGGCTTCAAAAATTTTAGCAAGGGGCTCTCTGCCTGGTTGCTGGGTGGGTGTGGCCATGCTGGGCGTGGCCTAGTTGGCCTCCTGCACCATGGGGGGGGTGTTTTTGCCCTCCCCGGGCTCTGGAGGTTTTCCTCGAGCCTCCGGGAGGATGAAATGGCCTCCCCAGATTCCGGAGGCCCTCTGGAAGCCGGAAACAAGGCCATTTCCAGCCTTCCCGAACTTCTGGTAGGCCTGTTTTTCACCCTCCCTGAGACTCTGTGCACGCCCTGCATTTACCTGCATCCAAAACGGGCTGCGTGGGGACTCCTGGGAGGGGAGGGGCAGGGTGGGTGGGGCCAGCCAGGAGTGGGATTTGTCCAAACTGCACAGATTCTTAGCTAGAGGTTCTCCCGAACCCCTGCGAACCCCCAGCAGCCCATCCCTGACTAGAACAACATAGCATCATATGACTGTAGCAGGAGGGGGCATTGACCATCCTAACTGTGAATCCTGGTCCCTTTTGGAGTCCATTGTAACTTTGAATAGTTGCTAAGCAACCGGTTGTAAGTCGAGGACTAACCGAATTGCACGTGGCTCTCCTCTGAATGCTGGAGAAAGGTGATTAATTCCATAGCACCCTGGGAGCCGCTGCCGCATTGTGTCTTTTAGAAACCACAGTCTCTTTGGCTGGGTTTTTGAACTGTTGCTTCACATTCTTTGCAACGCTCTGCTCTGGCATTATTCTGTAGCTTCACGGGGAATTTTATGTTGGCAATTCTGCACCAGGCTGAATTCTCGCAAGGCCCCGAAGCAAAGACTTATTACGGGCACGGTGGGTCATTTAAAATGACAGCTCATAGATGCTTGCTGTTTTGGCCAGCTGAGCCTAGGAAAAAAAAGGGCCAGAAATGTCAAAGAGAAGCACCAGATGGTTTCTACATGAAAAGCCGTACAGAAGATCCAGAAGAAAGCCTGTAGAGATATCTGCTCTTGGTGGCTTCGCGTGTTCTCTTCCCATCTGAAAGTGAGGTCTGTTCTTCTTGATGGTTTGCAGGAGCTTAAAGACTTTCTTCTGGTAAAGTTCTCTTGCTTTGGAGCAGTGGTGGGTTTCAATTTTTTTTTATTACCGGTTCTGTGTGCGTGGCTTGGTGGACATGGCTTGATAGACGTGGCAGGGGAAGGCTACTGCAAAATCCCCATTCCCTCCCCAATCCAGGGGAAGGTTACTGCAAAATCCCCATTCTCTCCCCAATCCAGGGGAAGGTTACTGGAAAATCCCCATTCCTACCCCACTTCAGGGGTAAAATCCCCATTTCCTCCTGATCAGTTGGGACATGGGAGGCAGAGTGTTGCTGTGTGCACTCCCCACCTCGACAAATCTGCAAACACCCACTCCATCTACCAATCAAGATGCAACCACACAGCCAACCAACCCGCTCACAGCAACACTCCCCACCTCCCCACTAGTATTTATAGAGAGACGGCAGCTCCGACCACGCTTTGCTTGCACAAGCACGAAGCCGAAAGCACCAGCCTGAAGATGATGAGTGAGACCTCGTCGAAACGTCGCCAAGATACTCTCAACCTTACACGGGAAAAGACCCGAATATGCCAAGACCTCTGTGTGTGTAAATATGGGACATGTATGATATTAAAGAAAATAGCTGTTTTGATATCTGGAAATAGCTCTATTAGAACATGAATATTTATGTCTCATAGTACTCTTGGTATCTAGCTAAATTGTTAATGAAACAATAAGATTTACTCAGCTGAAGCATTTCTTACTGCTAATTCATAGATTCATTTTCATTGTAATGGTAAGATATATTTTATGGACATAGTTTATAAATAACAGAGAACAATAGATTTCATTCCTCCCCCCCTCCCCCCAATTTCTGGTAGGATATCCAGTTCCAAAGACAGTAGTATTATAAATGCTAAACAATACCAAATTAATATTGGTTTATTTCAATCTGCGTTGGGTGGAATTTTAACCAACTGCTGAGGCTTTATCTGCTGAGACGTTCTTTCCTGTTGTTTTCATTATTTAAAGATTGAACATTGACTGATTATTGAATATGTGTCTGTTGGAAGAAATGTCTTTCTGGGTTCAGTTCCAAGTGGGGGAAAAGACACTGGAAACATGGAGACCTGTTGGAAAGATGGTTTTTAATGGTGGACAGGATCACATGCCTGGATGATGTTGGTCGAAGAAAAAAATGGCCAGAGATGCTGAGAGTGCCTGGGTTTTATGCCCTCTCTGGGCTTTTGAATTTGAGCTTGTCTTCTGATTGGTTGTCAGACTCCCATGGGGCCATGCAGGGGTAACTTTGTAGGTTGTGTTTTTGAGTCCCAAGCTTGGTTGAGCTTTGGCTGGGTGATGGAATTTTCCTAGGTGCCATGTGAATCAAGAAGAGGGCCGTGAAAATATTTACAGACCCCTCACATCCTGGACATAAACTGTTTCAACTCCTACCCTCAAAACGATGCTATAGAGCACTGCACAACAGAACAACTAGACACAGTTTTCCCCCCCGAACACCATCACTGTGCTAAACAAATAATTCCCTCAACACTGTCAAACTATTTACTAAATCTGCACTACTATTAATCTTCTCATCGTTCCCATCACCAATCTCTTTCCACTTATGACTGTATGACTGTAACTTTGTTGCTGGCAATCCTTATGATTTATATTGATATATTGACCATCAATTGTGTTGTAAATGTTGTATCTTGATGAACGTATCTTTTCTTTTATGCACACTGAGAGCGTATGCACCAAGACAAATTCCTTGTGTGTCCAATCACACTTGGCCAATAAAAAATTCTATTCTATTCTATTCTATTCTATTCTATTCTATTCTATTCTATTCTATTCTATTCTATTCTATTCTATGTGGTGAGATGGGTAGAGGGGTAATCCCATCATGTCCTGAGGGCCATGTCTTAATCCCATCACCCTGGAGCTGAAGGTCTTTTGTGTTGTAGGTAAGATGTCTTTCTGGAGATATTAACAAATGTTCTTGGAAAAATGTTTCTTCTTTTCTCATCCAGGGAGGTATAGTATTCTGCCTTTTTAATATTTCCTAGAATATTTCATTTTTCTAGGACAGGGGTGGGTGCTAAATTCCTACATGTTGTAAAAGAAGCTGAGAAGTAGAGTTTTTTAAAAAAAATAAATCTAAAATGGTATCTGGAAGTCGGTTAAGCTCATTAACTCCTCCCTGTCCTTATTTTTGTGTTTGTGTATCTGTTAACTTCACAAAAGAATCAACTCAGTTAAAACCTTCAAGTTACAGTAGTGGCCAAAATTGTGGAAACCATTTGGGGAAAAGTATATTTTCTAAAACTAGGTAATAACACCACTTTTTTGGGGAGTAGTATCATAAAATTATATATCAATGGAAAGATAATTTAAGCAAGAATGCAATGCAATAACTTTTAAGAAGGATTTGCTATTAGAATAGCAGTTACAGTATAAAGAAGAAAAGTGAAACACGTAGAAAAAAACAAGATATACAAAAATTATCACCTAGAAAAACCAAGATATACAAAAATTATCACGTCAGTTAATAGCAATCGCAATAGCACTTAGACTTATATACCACTACATAGTGCTTCATAGCCCTCTCAAAGCAGTTTACAGAGTTGGCCTCTTTCCCCCAACAATCTGGGTCCTCATTTTACCCACTTCAGAAGGATGGAAGGCTGAGTCAACCTTGAGCTGATGAGATTCAATCTGCTGAACTGCAGCTACAGTAACAATCAGCTGAAGTAGCCTGCAGTACTGCACTCTAACTACTTAGTTAATACTCCATCGCCTCCAACAAGACCTAAGTTTAACTCACAGAATCATCTATTGTAATGTCCTTCCTGTTAATGACTACTTCAGCTTTAATTGCAATAATACTAGAGCAACTAATAGATTTAAACTAAATGTCAACCGCTTTAATCTAGATTGCAGAAAATATGACTTCTGTAACAGAATCATCAATGCTTGGAATACTTTACCTGACTCTGTGGTCTCTTCTCATAATCCTAAAAGCTTTAACCAAAAACTTTCTACTATTGACCTCACCCCATTCCTAAGAGGACCATAAGGGGCGTGCATAAGCGCACAAATGTGCCTACCGTTCCTGTCCTATTGTTTTTCTTTTCTTCTTTCTATATATATATATATGCTTATACCTCCTAATATTTACTCATATATGTGTTTATATGCTATATAATCTTTTTGCATGATACCTACATATATTGTTGTGACAAAATAAATAAATAAATAAATAAATAAATAAATACTTAGTTGGGTAACCTTTAGTGTCAGGGTATGCAGAGTTAATAGCTGTAAGCTGATGGGAAGTTGTAAGCGGAGGCAATTGGAAGCGGATGCAATGGAATGAGGCAGCAGGGTTACTGCCACTTTAAGAAGCCTGGTAAGAAGCTGCCTATAGCATTAGAGGGAGTTTCTTTTCCCTTCCATTCCCTTCCCTTCCAACTACATATACGTCTGTAAATATTTAACTGTAAATAAAACCACTGTTATTTAATTAAAATTCTCTGTGTGCTGTGTTTTGCTCCTGGCTTTATTTCATAATACTAGTTACGCTGCCTAAACTCTGACATTTAGCATGAATTACGGCCTTACAGTGTCTTCCCATGGAGTGAACCAAGTCTTTTAGTTCTGCCGCAGTTATAATGTGAAACCAAGATTGAACGATTGCTTCTATTAACTGGGTTTTATTGCTGGGTCGCTTCTGACTAGCAAGTTTCTTCAGTCGGCTCTGTAGATTTTCAATTGGGTGAAGGTCTGGGCTATTCCCAGGCCATTCCAGCAGTGGAATAGGATTCTTTCGAAACTCCAAGAAAAAAAAAAGTGGTGTTATTAGCCATCAAACTTCAAAAATATACTTTTCCCCAAAAGGTTTACACAATTTTGGCCACTACTGTAGTTTTAATCTTGGCTTATTCTAAAGCGGGTAAGGTTTTGTTTTTGTCACTTAGGAAGGTGTGCAAATATCTCTTGGATTCTGAAGCCTCCAGTGTCTTAGGCACATCCAGAAAAGGGGTTAATTCTTTAAGCAGGTTAAATAGGCCATGTAAAAACAGTTACTCTCTCTCTCCCTCTCTCTCTCTCTCTCTGGATCCGAGGTTTCTCTGTTTCTCAATTTCTTCAACATACGATTGCAGAAAAAGAAGAAGAAAAAAGCATGCTTGAGGTGATCTTTCATATAATTACATCAAGATTCATAAGGGCAACATTTAGCGAGGGTAAAGAAGCATTCGCTGTGCATCGGCGGAAGAGAGAATTTTCTGATGCAATTATATGGAAGAATGAGTCAAGATTGAACGGAAAAGGTGCATTGGCTTCTCTATGTACTTCCACACATGGGTATTTGAGGGGGACATTATGTGTGGTGGGGGGGGAGAGAGAGAGAAAGGAAGAGAGTATCAGAGGCCGAGCTGGATAAAGTGTGCCAACTGTGGTTGCCACTCCAAAATTAAGAGTTAGCTTTAATTTCAGGACACACCGCCTGTCTCCTCACATTGATCTGGCAAGTTCGCTGGGCCACCAGCTGCTTCTTGTCTCTGTCCTAAGGACACCTGTGTGGTGGATTATCAGAATTAGGTTCAGCCAAATTTGGTTACACATCTCTTCAGCCTTTCCAGATGGATGTGACCTTAGCCATCAAATACATCTTGCGCTAATGGACTTCAAATGAAAACTCCACCATACCGTGACGGAAATTTTGCTCCGTTCTACCGATCTCGTTTGCAGTTTATCTTCGGCCCAAAATGAGGATTGATTACAAAGTGGGATTTTAAATACAGCTCCTCTTTCGCTAGGTCCGTTACTTTGCAAAGCTTGTCAACGTGGAGAGTGTTGTGGTCCGTCAGCAGCCTGCGGAGCTGGCAGCAGAGTTGGACAGTGAGGAGGTTGGGGAGGACCATAGATCAGTCCTGGAGACTGGGGAAGGCTCGGACGAGGGCTCTGCGTCAGAGGCAGAGAAAGGGCCATCTGGGAGGTACGTGCTGCCTCCAGAGCCTCTAGAGTTGGACCTCAGCAAAGCTGAGGAACAGGGGGAGCCTGCTCCCAGTACGCGCATGCGCAGGGCTGCCAAAAGGCAAGAACAGTTAAAACAAAAGGGATGACTCGGGAGTAATGCTTGGAGATGATTGGCCCCTCCCATAAGACTTAAAAGAGGAGCAAAGATACGTGGGCCTTTGCAGGAAGCAACATTGTTAATTCTGTTCAGCTTAAAGTCTGAAGCTCTGTTTGATTCTGGACTCTGTGTGGCTTTGCCAATGAGGTCTTTGGCAGCGGATCAAGGGAGATAAAGGTGGGTGATTATCAGTCTTATCCCTAAGGACTCTTTACAACCATTTGGGACTCATCTGTGAATGAACATAATTCACAGCTGTTAAAACATAACAGGTTTTTGGGATTACTCGTGTGTTTTACTGACTGAAGAAGCCTAGAACAGAGAATTTGATTTCTTGCTCCTTCTTTGGTGTTTTGGCACGGAATACCTTGAGACAATGGGGAAATCCAATTTTTTTTACTACCGGTTCTGTGGGCGTGGCTTGGTGGGCGCGGTGTGGCTTGGTGGGTGTGGCTTGGTGGGCATGATAGGGGAAGGATACTGCAAAATCTCCATTCCCTCCCCACTCCTGGGGGAAGGATACTGCAAAATCCCCATTCCCTCCCCACTCTGGGCCCAGTCAGAGGTGGTATTTGCCAGTTCTCTGAACTGCTCAAAATTTCCGCTACTGGTTCTCCAAACCTGTCAGAACCTGCTGGATTTCACCCCTGCCTTGAGCCGAGATTATATCATGGAGTCTGAAAAGCAAGAAAAACTTAAAGCCCGTGCACATCTCCCAGAATTCAAGGAGGAGATCTTTCTTTACACGAAGGAAAGGAACTGTGAATAAGAGATGAACAAACATACATCAAGATATATTCTCGTCATCCATATGTTAGTATTTTGAGAAATTTAGCATACAGTGGGGGTGATGGGGAAAGGAATAGTATTTTTTTTTTTAATGGATGGGTCCTTCTTTTTTAAATCTCTGTTGAAAAAAAAAACACCCTATAATTAGCTTAAAGACATCCATATGGTGACTTTTACAATCCCAGATGGGTTTCTGTCATCTTGCGCGTGATCTTTGGTTCTCTTATGAAAGAGAAATGAGTAATCTTGGAAATATTAATCTGACTCTGGATATATTTATCCTTCAGAACAACAGCAAAGATGACACATGTTCGAATTATCTTGTGGGACGGGGTTGACGGAAGTCCTCAGTTTGATTTCGTTTATGTCGGGGAGACGTAACATTGGTAGGTGGAGCAGAACGCGATGGAATGCTTCACCCTTATTTGAACCCAAGTAAGACAGCGACTTACACCAAGTAAGGGATGCGGTGGCTCAGTGGCTAAGACGCTGAGCTTGTCGATCGAAAGGTCGGCAGTTCAGCGGTTCGAATCCCTGGTGCCGCGTCACGGGGTGAGCTCCCGTGACTTGTCCCAGCTTCTGCCAACCTAGCAGTTCGAAAGCACGTAAAAAAATGCAAGTAGAAAAATAGGACACTGTACTAAATTCCAGGAGCTCCAGGGGAAGAAGAGTGGGCCTCCATTCTTCCCATTTCATGGAAGCAAAGGGCCGTTGTTAGGGGTTTGGGGGATTCGCGAGTCAAGCAGGCCAAAACCGATCTGAAAGCATGATGTAGGAGTTGACCAAGCTGAGTCCGAGGGTGGAGTCAAACGAGTCATTACACTAGTCGCCAAAATTGTGGTAGCTTTTTGGGAAAAGTGTATTTTTGAGGTTTGGTGGCTAATAACACCACTTTTTATTTTTTGGGAGTTTCAAGATAATCCTATTCCACTGCTGGAATGGCCTGGGAATAACCCAGACCTTAACCCAGTTGAAAATCAATGGAGCCGACTAAAGAAACTTGTTAGTCAGAAGCAACCCAGCAATAAAACCCATTTAATAGAAGCAATCCTTCAATCTTGGTTTCACATTAGAACAGATGCAGAACTAAAAGACTTGGTTCAGTCCATGGGAAGACCTTGTAAGGTCATAATTCATGCTAAAGGTTACCCAATAAAGTATTAACTGACAGTGATAATTTTTGTATATCTTGTTTTTTCTATGAGTTTCATTTTTCTTCTTTATACTGTCACTGCCATTCTAATAGCAAATCTGTCATAAAAGTTATTGCATTACATTCTTGATTAAATTATCTTTCTACTGATATATAATTTTATGGTACTACCCCCCCAAAAAAAGTGGTGTTATTAGCTAGTTTTAGAAAATACACTTTTCCCAAAAGGTTTCCACAATTTGGGCTACTACTGCAGCTTGGAATCACTATGCTCCCACAAGATGCCTAAGTCCAGCGCACCCCCGTCATGAATTCCGTTCAGCTCCAGTTGAATGAGATTTTATCATTTTGTTCATTTCTCCTTCCAAGAAGAACACTGAAAACATCTGACAAACATGTATTTCAGAGGATAATTGCAAGCTATTTCATATTGATCTGAAAAGAATGGATTTGCTGACTTCGTATCCCAACTGCACACAAAGATTTGCCCCAGTCACAGATTGTTGTGGTCTGCCAGCAGCCTGTGGACCTGGCAGCAAAGTTGGACAGTGAGGAGGCTGGGGAGGACAATGGGTCAGTCCTGGAGTCTGGGGAAGGCCCGGATGAGGGCTCTGTGTCGGAGGCAAAGATGGGGCCAGGGCAATCTGAGAGTGATGCGTGGACTCCGGAGCCTCCAGATGTGGACAGCAGAGAAGCAGAGGAACAGGAGGAGCCTGTTCCTAGTGCACGCATGAGAAGAGCTGCCAGAAGGCAAGAGCAGCTGAAGCAAAAAGGACGACTCAGGAATAAGGCTAGGAGATGATTGGCCACTCCCATAAGGCTTAAAAGAGCAGCAAAGAGCCTTTGGGTTCTTTGTAGAAAAGCAACGTTGATTCCATTGCTTCTTGTTAGCATCTCTTTGTGGGAGGTTCTTGCCAAGAAAAGCCTTTGGCAGGTTGCCAAGGATAACAAAGGTTGGTGATAAAGCCGAAGGATTTTTGAAGAATTTGTTTTGGACAAATTCAATTCTCAATAGATGAGAATGAATTAATTCTCAGCTGTTCTAATAAAATAAGTTCGTTCAGGACTGAATTGTGTTTGGTAACCACTACTTGGGCCTTGATCATAACACAGGTACTCTGCAAGCTAGTGGTGAAATTCTATTTTTTTTTTTACTACTGGTTCTGTGGATGTAGCTTTTTGGGCGTGGTATGGCTTGCTGGGTGTGGCTTGTTGGGTGTGGCTTGTTGGGCATGGCAGGGGAAGGATACTGCAAAGTTCCCATTCCCTCTCCACTTCTGGGGGAAGGATATTGCATATTGTTAGCTTGTTTATCTGAGTTGATACATCCTTGGGTGGGGGGAGAAAGTACACATATCAATTATATGGCTGTACAAAATAGCATGTTTTAGAAAATTATCACATTTAGAAAGCCAGTTTGCCAAAAATCAATATCTTTAGGCCAATTTGTATATCAAAATATTTAGAATCCTAATATATTTTTTGGAGGTCAAGTCTTCTAAAGTTCCAAAGAAATGGAATAATAAAACTTAAGAAAGGGAAGGTGGAAAAGAGAAATGGAAATGAACTGATAGGTACTTGGTAGAGATGTCATATTTATTTGTATTATTTATTACAATATGCATAGACTGCCCTCAATATCAGGCAGCAGGACAGTTTACAGTCAGTTAAAACAATAAAACAGCATACAGTCCCATGAAATTCCAACATCATTTCCAAGGATTCTCATAAAATTAAAATCAAGTGGCTATAATTTAAGCCAGGAAAAGGAAAAAAAAAACCACAAATGCTTACTATTTTGCCTAAGTCTCCAAATCATCACTGAAATAACATGCAAATATATACATCTTAAAATAGTCAAGATAAAACTGTGCGTTTCAAAGTAATAGAGCTGTTTGCGATGAGGGTTCAAAGAGCCAAAAACCCTAAAGGTTTTTACAATTTTTCCTTCTCACAAAGGTTGAGACAGGTTAGGAGGCATTTGACTGAGAATCGCAACTCAAAAGATTTTTGAAAGGCAAGGTGCAATTAATGTCAGCAAGTAGCAAATTAATTATACAAAGCCTAAATGCTCAATAATTTTATTGTGTCTAATTTGCTCCCATCACATTTGTGTCAGGCAAATGCATTCGGAATTAGCAGGGAAGATGAATTTATTTTTATGTTGCGTTCCTCCAACCCCACCCCATGTTCTTCTATGTCCCTTCATCAAGCATATTTTAAAAAAGAAAACAGAGTTTTGCACCAAAAGATCTTAAAACAATTGTAACAATGAGAAAATTGGGACTGGAATTCCCTATGGCGTTTAAGTGTGGCAATCTCTGTTGCAGAATACTCTTTGTTCTCTCAGGAACTCTATAATTGTGAATTTAGATTTTGTTCTTATTTCCTACCCAGTTTTCTCAGTCAGGTGAAACTTGGCTCAATAGTAGTAACTGTGAGAAGGATCTTGGAGTCCTAGTGGACAATCATTTAGATATGAGCCAGCAGTGTGTGGCAGCTGCCAAAAAAGCCAACACAATTCTGGGTTGCATCAACAGAGGGATAGACTCAAGATCACGGGAAGTGTTAATACCACTTTATAATGCCTTGGGAAGGCCACACTTGGAATCCTGCATCCAGTTTTGGTCTCCGTGATGTAAAAAAAGATGTTGAGACTCTAGAAAGAGTGCAGAGAAGAGCAACAAAGATGATTAGGGGACTGGAGGCTAAAACATATACGAAGAACGACTGCAGGAACTGGGTATGTCCAGTCTAGTGAAAAGAAAGACTAGGGGGTAACAGGATAGCAGTATTCCAATATTTGAGGAGCTGCCACAAAGAAGAGGGGGAGAGGATGTCAACTTATTTTCCAAAGCACCAGAGGCCAGGACAAGAAATAATAGAAGCAACCTAGAACTAAGGAGAATTTTCCTGACAGTGAGAACAATCAACAAGTGGAACAGAAGTTGCCTTCAGAAGTTGTGGGAGCTCCAACACTTGAGGCTTTTAAGAAGAGACTGGACAGCCATTTGTCCAGAATTGTATAAAGTAACAAAACAAAATAACAGAATTGGAAGGGACCTTGGAGGTCATCTAGTCCAATCTCCTGCTCAAACAGGAGACCCTCTACCATTTCTGACATGTGGCTGTCCAGACTCTCCTTGAAAGCCTCCAGTGATGAAGCACTGACAACTGTTGAAGGCAACTTCTGTTCCATGGGTTGATTGTTCTCACTGTCAGATAAATTTCTTTAGTTCTAGGTTGAATCTCTCCTTGACCAGTTTCCATCCATTGTTCCTTGTTTGGCCTTCAGGTGCTTTGGAGAATAGCTTGACTCCCTCTTCTTTGTGGCAGCCTCTGAGATATTGGAAGACTGCTATCATGACTCCCCTAGTCCTACTTTTCATCAAATTAGACATACCCAATTCCTGCAACCGTTCTTCATAAGTTTTAGCCTCCAGTCCCCTAATCCTCTTTGTTGCTTTTCTCTGCACTTTCTTTATCATAAAGTTTAGAGATAAGTAGCAGCAGCTTTCTGCACTCTTTATTTCTTTATTTATCATAAAGTTTAGAAATAAATAATAGCCTTCTGTGAAAAGAATAAATTTTGGGGATTAAAGCCAAGCTGCTGTAAGGTCTACAAAGAAGAACTGTGGCTTACAAGTATTCTCTGCAGAAATTGTAAATTAGAGCGCGGTTGGAGATGAAGCAGTTTCTTCCTCCAATAATACACTCTCCAGATCTGTCCAATTCACAAGCTTAACCAAAAGGTGTTTGGCTTTTCTGCTTGAGCAGGTGGGTTAGACTAGAAGATCTCCAAGGTCCCTTCCAACTCTGTTATTCTGAAATGGTTGGTATGGTAAAATCTACCTCACCTCTACATTTTTCAGGTTTTTTCCCCCTGCAAAAAAAGCATCTCCTTTTCTACTTTTTTGGACGTAACATAACATAACATAACATAACATAACATCAGAGTTGGAAGGGACCTTGGAGGCCTTCTAGTCCAGCCTCCTGCCCAGGCAGGAAACCCTACACCATTTCAGACAAATGGTTATCCAACCTCTTCTTAAAAACTTCCAGTGTTGGAGCATTCACAACTTCTGAAGGCAAGTCGTTCCACTTATTAATTGTTCTGTCAGGAAATTTCTCCTTAGTTCTAAGTTGCTTCTTTCTTTGATCAGTTTCCACCCATTGCTTCTTGTTCTACCCTCAGGTGCTTTGGAGAACAGCCCGACTCCCTCTTCTTTGGGGCAGCCCCTAAGATATTGGAACACAGCTATCATGTCTCCCCTAGTCCTTCTTTTTGTTAAGCTAGACATACCCAGTTCCTGCAACCGTTCTTCATATGTTTTATCCTCCAGTCCCCTAATCATCTTTGTTGCTCTTCTCTGCACTCTTTCTAGAGTCTCAACAGAGTTCTCTTGGTCTTTTTCATATTTCTTGTAGAAGGTCATAGGAGATGTTAGCGCTGAAGTCTTTTACTATTTTTTTTATTTGTTAAATTTATTTGCCGGCTATCTCACCATGGGGCAATTCCAGGCAGCTTAGAACAATTAAAAAAGAGAGGAAGAAATGAAAAGAGTACAAACAAAACAGAAGTAAAATAAAGCAGAACAATAAAAACAATAAAATAAAGTAAAATAGCAGAACAATAAAATAAACAACGAAAAAGAAAACACAAATTCATCAATGTGATAATATAATAAACAGTAAATAATCAGTATGATAATGTGGGAAGTTAGCACCCACCCCTCTCGTAGAAGAATGAAATATTCTAGGAAATATTAAAAAGGCAGAATATTATATTTCCCTGGATGAGAAATGGAGAAACACGTTTTTAAGGCAGGAAGCAGACTCACTCTTAATAGCCCCCACCCTCCTCAATAGCCCACAGCAGATGTCAGCACTTAAGAGATAAAGAGATAGCTAGGTCTATTCATAAGCAAATCCTCTCACCCATGATCCAACAAAGGTAGGATTAGCCCTCTACCCATCTAGCAACAGAACTCACCATTTGGCACCTGGGGAGATTGCATCACCCAACAAGGCTCAACCAAGCCTGGGACTCAAAAGACAACCTACAAAGTTACCCCTGCATGGCCCCATGGGAGTCTGACAACCAATCAGAATACAAGCTCAAATTCAAAAGCCCAGAGAGGGCATTAAACCCAGGAACTCTCAACATCTCTTCTCTTTCCTGCTCAGGAACTCAAGCTGTGTGATCCTGTTCATCAATAAACCTTCTTTCCAAGCAACTTCCATGAATCCAGTGTCTTTCTCCCCACTTGGAACTGAACCCAGAAGGACATTTCTTCCGACAATAATAAGTTATGGTCTGTTGGACACCTTTCCAAAACTTTCTGGCTGCTCACATTTCCTACAACGTGAGCCAGCTTCTTAGCGGGCTTTCCCCTATATTGTCATTTGTAAGGATTTACCACTAGCGCAGGAAGCCAAATGATCGGCAGGCCATTAGAGAGACAACTGCAGCCTGAAAAACATTCACACATATCCCTTGACACCTCATTATTCAGTAAGCGCCAGAGTCTCCCAATACATCCGGGAGAAGTTTACGGCAAAGTTTCTTCTTTTGTGAAAGCAACACCGAAAGCCAATTCTTTCATCGAAACGGAAGAAACAGAGTCAGAAGACGAATTGAGAAGAATGCTCCATACCTTTGATCTCAAAAATCAGAGGGACCATTTGATCTTGTGTTTTCTCCCTCTAGGCTCCGTAGGGCTACCATCTAAAACACCATGCCATCTCTAGAGAAAGAAATTCCACCCACCCCACCGATCCACCCCAAAATCTGGAGTAGGGCAAGCGGGAAAAGAAATAATGGGTGGAAAATAATCAAGGAGCGAAGCAACCTCAAACTAAGGAGACATTTCCTGACAGTTTAAAACCAGTGGGACGACTTGTCTCCAGAAGTTGTGGCTGCTCCAACACTGGAGGTTTTTAAGAAGAGACTGGACAGCAATTTGTCTGGAATGGCGTAGGATCTCCTGCCTGAGCAGGGGGTTGGACTAGAAGACCTCCAAAGTCCCTTCTGTCATTTGCACCTCTATAACTGTCTGGTTCGGTTCTGCAACCCAACAAGAAAAACACAGACTTCAGAGGATCATTAGAACTGCAGAAAAAATAATTGCTACCAACCTGCCTTCCATTGAGGACCTGTATACTGCACGAATCAAGAAGAGGGCCGTGAAAATATTTACAGATCCCTCACATCCTGGACAGAAACTGTTTCAACTCAGACCTTCAAAACGATGCTATAGAGCACTGCACACCAGAACAACTAGACACAAGAACAGTTTTCCCCCCGAACACCATCACTGCTAAACAAATAATTCCATCAATACTGTCAAACTATTTACTGAATCTGCACTACTATTAATCTTCTCATAGTTCCCATCACCAATCTCTTTCCATTTATGACTGTATGACTATAACTTGTTGCTGGCAATCCTTATGATTTATATTGATATATGGACCATCAATTGTGTTGTAAATGTTGTACCTTGATGAACGTATCTTTTCTTTTATGTACACTGAGAGCTTATGCACCAAGACAAATTCCTTGTGTGTCCAATCACACTTGGCCAATAAAAATTCTATTCTATTCTATTCTATTCTATTCTATTCTATTCTATTCTGTTCTGTTCTGTTCTGTTCTGTTCTGTTCTGTTCTGTTCTGTTCTATTCTATTCTATTCTATTCTATTCTATTCCAGCTCTGTTATTCTGTTATTTATTCTGTTATTTAAAAGGGAGGATTAGTTGAGAAGTTATGAAAAATAGTAGTAGTGAATGCAGCTCTGGTTTAAACCTGTTTGTTCAATCAGTTTCCACCAGGAGAAGAGATTTGAAACTTCTTTCCCTTCACCCTTTTCAGTGCTATCATCATCAGAAAAAGAACGGGAGTTGAAAATCAATTGTTAAAATTAACACTGGCGAATCAATGCATTTCATAACTACAGCCATATTGTTCTGACCTAGGCTTCCTGAGACAGTAAAAAGCACACAATTAGTCCCCAAAACCCTCTTTTTATTTCAAAGGCTGTGAATTCTGTTCATTCACAGCCCGTGATGAGTCACAAATAGTTTGTAAAGATTCCGACAGAGCTCTGCCACAGTCCTTCGGGATAAGGCTGATAATCACCCACCTTTATCTCCCTTGACACGCTGCCAAGGACCTAACTGGCAATTAGCTTTGCAAGTCCACACGGAGCACAGAGTCAAAACAGAGCTTCAGAGTTTAAACCGACCAGAACAAAGTTGCTTCCTGCAAAGGCTCATGTCCCTTTGCTCCACCTTTATGTCTTATGGGAGGGGCCAATCATCTCCAAGCCTTACTCCCAAGTCGCCCCTTTTGTCTTAACTGGCAGCTCTACATATGCATGCACTGGGAACAGGCTCCCCCTGTTCCTCTGTCTTGCTGACATCAGACTCTGGAGGCTCCAGAGTCAGCAAAAACTCCCAGATGGCCCTGGCCCCATCTCTGCCTCTGACGCAGAGCCCTTGTCTGAGCCTTAGCAGACTCCAGGACTGGCCCATGTTCCTCCCCAGCCTCCTCACTGTCTGACTCTGCTGCCAGCTCCATAGGCTGCCAGCGGACCACAACGTATATTATTACAGCATGCCGCATCATAGATGAATGTTGACACTCTCTTATCTCTCAAAATCCTTCAATAGGTTCTAGATTTGGAGTTCATCTTCTAGCCCAGGTCAACCTCTCTCAGCGGGTATCTCAAATTTTTGTACCTTCAAGATGCGGAATTGTAAAGGTTACAACACAGTCCTTTCACCGGTCCCAAGAAGGTCCCACACCCATTTGCACTATTCATAAACCTCCAAGTGTCCTCAACGACTCTCAGAAAGAACACTAACGACCAGATGATTGCAAGGAATATAAATCCTTCCATCCTCTACCTTTCAGTCAGCTTCTTGGATAAGAAGCGAAACATCTTCACAGAAAACCGAAGTCCAGTTGGCTTTTGCAGAAACCACCTTTGGAACAATGGAGATCAAACTTAGAGATCAATAGCTATGTCAAACGTCTTCAGCATTCCTTCCCTCCCCATTTATTCCTTGACGCTAAAGAAAATGACACCTGAGTTTTCCTGTTCTTTTTTTCGAAGAACATTTTGATGGCAATTCTCTTGAGGAAATATTACACTGATTTACATCCAGCACTTTCCCATGATCTGTTAGTTAATATGTTGTGGGGTTAAGGTGCTAGATTATTCCCTTAGGCATAGAAACCTGGTGAGTGACCTTCAGTCAGTGATTCTCTTTCAACTGTAACTCATCCATCAGTCTTTGCAGCAATGAGCCGCCTTAAAAAAAAAAAGTCCCACACAATTCCTATTGAATTATGCATTCATGCCTTCAGCTCTCTTTCTTACTCACTCGATTCACACATGCTAAGGCATGGCTTCTAAATCAGTGCTTTGGGCTCAACCCATTCTCAGGACCTCTTTCAGAAGTCAGAAGTTACGTTGCTGGATTAGATCAGGGAGATTGAAGTTCAGTGTTGCAGCAGCTGCCAAAAAAGCCAACCCAGTTCTGGGCTGCATAAACAGAGGGATAGAATCAAGATCACGTGAAGTGTTAGTGCCACTTTATAATGCTTTGGTAAGGCCACACTTGGAATACTGCTTTCAGTTTTGGTCGCCATGTTGTAAAAAAGATATTGAGACTGCAGAGTGCAGAGAAGAGCAATAAAGACGATGAGGGGACTGGAGGCTAAAATATATGAACGGTTGCAGGAACTGGGTTTGTCTAATTTAATGAGAAGAAAGACTAAGGGAGACATGATAGCAGTGTTCCAATATCTCAGGGGTTGTCACAAAGAAGAGGGAGTCAAGCTATTTTCCAAAGCACCTGAGGGCAGGACAAGAAGCAATGGGTGGAAACTAACCAAGGAGAGAAGCAACTTAGAAGTCGTGAAGGCTCCATCACTGGAAGTTTTTAAGATGTTGGATAACCACTTGTCTGAAGTGGTGTAGGGTTTCCTGCCTGGGCAGCGGGTTGGACTAGAAGATCTCCAAGGTCCCTTCCAACTCTTATTCTGTTCTGTTCTGTTCTGTTCTGTTCTATTTCCACCGTAAACTGTGGAAGCTGCCCAAGTAACTGGGAACCAGTTGCTATCTCTGAACCCCATGTGGGATAAAATGGGGCCAGACCCCCACAATATCTTGAAGGGTGCCATGAGATATGACTCTAATCCAAATAATAAACTGAGTTAAAACCTAGCATTTCTTTCTATGATGCATGATGCCAGTTGGGTTTACACATAGAGGTTGCCCTTGACTTACAACAGTTCATTTAGTGATTGCTTGAAGTTACAACAGCACTGGAAAAAAGTGACTTATGACCGTTTTTCACACTTTACAAACATTGTAGCAGCCTCATAGTCAGGTGATCAAAATTCAAACGCTTGACAATCGACTCGTATTTGCGATGGTTGCAATGACCTGCGATACCCTTTTGACAAGCAAAGTCAACATTGAAGCCGGATTCCCTTAGCAACCGTGTTACTGACTTGACAACTGGTCATGATTCTGTTAGCGACCGTGACCAAAAAAAAGGTCATAAAATGTCTCTACATGGGGCTGCCCTTGAGGTGCACCCGGAGGCTGCAGTTAGTCCAGAATGCAGCTGCGCGACTGGTAATGGGAGCCGCTCGTGGCTCCCACGTAACATCACTGCTCCGTAGTCTGCACTGGCTTCCTGTAGTCTTTCGGGTGCGCTTCAAGATCCTGGTTACCACCTTTAAAGCGCTCCATGGCTTAGGACCCGGGTACTTACGAGACCGCCTGCTGTTACCTTATGCCTCCCATCGACCAGACGCTCACAGAGAGGGCCTTCTCAGGGTGCCGTCCGCCAAACAATGTCGGCTGGCGGCCCCCAGGAGTAGGGCCTTCTCTGTGGGAGCACCGACGCTCTGGAACGAACTCCCCCCTGGCTTACGTCAAGTGCCTGATCTTCGGACCTTTCGTCGTGAGCTAAAAACATATTTATTCATTCAAGCAGGACTGGCATAAATAGTTGATTTTAAATTGGGGTTTTAGTAATATTTTAAATTTTTAAATTTTTTAAATTATCGGCCGTTTAGTAATAGTTCATTTTAAATTCTTTTAATTGTATATATTCTGTATTTTGTTTTGGCTGTACACCGCCCTGAGTCCTTCGGGAGAAGGGCGGTATAAAAATTTAATAAAATAAAATAAATAAATAAATAAATAAATAAAATGGAGCAAAACCCTCTTAGCAACAGAAATGTTGAGCTCAGTGTCATCGGACACCTGGATCATATTACCGTATGTGGTGGACATGTGTTGAAGCGAAAAGATATTGGACTAAAATACACACGTGGTTGGAGAAAATGATTAAAAAACATATTGACTTTAAGCCAGAAGTTTTTTTGTTGGGAATTATACCCGAAATATATACTAGAGATGTAAAATACTTGATTGTGAATATCATTACAGCAGCCAGGATTGTGTTTGCTAAGAATTGGAAAAATGAGAAATTACCTTCGCAAGATGAATTTATTAGGAAGATGATGGAATGTGCAGAGATGAGTAAATTGACCCTTGAAATTTAGAGAACAAGAAGATAAGCAATATTACAAAATATGGGATTTATTTTATCACTGGTTAGAAGGAAAGATACGTTAGAAAAGACCTAGATTGAATAAGAGACCTAGATAATATATGTACGAAAGAGATGTCTATTTTGAGATTGCACAAGAAGATATGTAAACACCCCACCAGCACCTTGTAACTGGTTTGATGAGTTTTTTATGTTTGTTTGTTGTTAAAAAATAAAACTTAAAAAAAAGAAAGAAGAAATGTTGAGCTCCGTTGTGGTTGTATGTCAAGGGCTACCTTGTCTACATAGATACACGTAGCTACTTCTTGAAAGCTTGGAGAAATCTTACAAAGATAAAGACGGCAGTTTACAATTTTTTTTAATTTCCTACCCAATATTTCCCATCATCTGATGATTCTGGGCCAATATTATGAGTCTTTTTTTTTTTTAACCAACCAGCAACGGTCAATCAGCAGTGCATAACAATGCCAACCCATGCCTAAAATAGCTGCCTGAGGAGCAGACCCCCCACTCCCTGTGACATCACTGTTTCCCCCCCCCCAAACGTTGGAGAACATCAAGCTCAGCTTCATTCGTGGTGGAACACATACCAGCTGGCTCTCGCGAAAGCCTATTTCCTGCCATGTGGGCTCCAGACTCAAGGTTTTCAAGTGCTCCTTTGCTTGCCTACCATATGTGCTGTGGGTACATTTTTCAGTGCCCACCGTCTTCCCTCAGCTTTCAGCTCACGCTCTTGTTTTCATCACTTGGGAAATGTCAGAGTCTGTCATGTTTCTTCCAGTTCCACAGTGGCCAAAACTGTTGTGGCCTTCCAGAGGTTCAGCAGTTTTATTTAAGTAGGGAGACTAGACTAGACTAAACTAAACTAGACTAGACTAGACCAGACCAGACCAGACCAGACCAGACCAGACCAGACCAGACCAGACCAGACCAGACTAGACTAGACTAGACTAGACTAGACTAGACTAGACCAGACCAGATCAGACCAGACCAAACTAGACTAGACTAGACTAGACTAGAAACAGAAACAGTGTTGAAAGGGACCTTGGAGGTCTTCTGCTTAGGCAGGAAACCCTACACCACTTCAGACAAATGGTTATTCAACATCTTCTTAAAAACATCTAGTGTTGGAGCATTCACAACTTCTGGAGGCAAATTGTTCCACTGGTTAATTATTCTAACTGTTTCCTCAGTTAGAATAGAATAGAATAGAATAGAATAGAATAGAATAGAATAGAATAGAATAACAGAGTTGGAAGGGACCTTGGAGGTCTTCTAGTCCAACCCTCTGCTTAGGCAGGAAACCCTATACCGCTTCAGACAAATTGTTGTCCAACCTCTTCTTAAAAACTTCCAGTGTTGGAGCATTCACAACTTCTGGAGCCAAGTTGTGCCACTGATTCAAATTGTCAGAAAATTCCTCCTTAGTTCTAAGTTGCTTCTCTCCTTGATTAGTTTCCATCTGTTGCTTCTTGTCCTGCCTTCAGGTTCAAGGCAGTGGTGAAATCCAATTTTTTTTACTACCGGTTCTGTGGGTGTGGCTTGGTGGGCGTGGTGTGGCTTGGTGGGTGTGGCTTGGTGGGCATGGCAGGGGGAGGATACTGCAAAATCTCCATTCCCACCCCACTCCAGGGAAAGGATATTGCAAAATCTCCATTCCCATCCCACTCGTGGGGGAAGGATATTGCAAAATCTCCATTCCCATCCCACTCTGGGGCCAGCCAGAGATGCTACTCAAAATTTCCTCTACCAGTTCTCCGAACTGCTCAAAATTTCTACTACCGGTTCTCCTGAACCTGTCAGAACCTGCTGGATTTCACCCCAGGGTCGGGGTGATTTTATTACATTAATTTATTTGATTTTTTTTATGAGTTTTAGTTTTTTAAATGTGTTTTTTTTAAAATATTCTGTAAGCCGCCTTGAGTCGCGGTGGGCGAATAGACGGCAATATAAATCTAATAAATAAATATTAAGGAAACATCTATAAAATAAAGGAATCTTGGTAGAAGCTGATAACGTTCCATCGCAGTGGAGAAATTGTTTTGAAAATTGCCCAGTTGCAACTAAAAAAGTCTGTGGGAGAAGAAATATACTTCAAATGCAGGTCAATTTGGATCTCTGCATGTGCTTTTTTTTTTTTTGGAATACGGAAGAAAAACACTAGAAAATAAATTTCAGAAATCGGAAAACTAAACTCTGGAAAACGGAGAACCGAGGAGAAAATCGGATTCCTCGGATGGGAAGTAGCCTCTAATCAAACCTGGAGTTGGGTTTGCTCTCCTTTAAAACTGGAACACGATGGAAAGGCAAGCTCGATTTGACTTGGAAGGAAAGAGTGGGTGGAAAAGGGGGAAAGAGACGGTTAATCAACAGATCCAGGCTGACTTCAAAGTGGTATCTTGTCTTCACGCTGTCTAATTGGGGTGCATTTATCTTGCTGGCCGTGCCTTGTAATGAATTCAAATGAATCACCCTGGAAGTTGCAGACCCAGATAAATGTTAGCTAACATTGCTGGGCTGGAGATGGCCAACAGGACCCAGCAATCATGGGGGGAGGGAGGGAGGAAGGAGACCCCATTCCCACTGCTTCCCTGCCTTTCCGATTAGGTAGGGAAAGGGAAACCAGAGAGAGAATGAGAGAGAGAGAGAGAGGGAGGAAGGAGACCCCATTCCCACTGCTTCCCTGCCTTTCCGATTAGGTAGGGAAAGGGAAACCAGAGAGAGAATGAGAGAGAGAGAGAGAGGGAGGGAGGGAGAGAGAGAGGAGGAAAAATGTACACCAAATAATCTTTATGCTGGCAGCCAAAAATGAACAGATGCTCCCTTGGATGCAAAGAATGGCGAATGGTTTTAAGATCACACGTCACGTCCATTCTCCGTCCTTTCGGTTTTCTTCGCCGATGAAGGAAAGGAAAATGTAGGCAACTAAATTAAACATGAGAACTGCAGCTGCGCCTGCTCTCTTGTCATCCCGAGGAGCTGTCAAAAAGCTGGAGTTTTTCTTGGTTTGAACCAGGTGAGGGGGGGTCTTTCATCTGCCGGGTAGCTGCCTTCCCTTGTTAGGGCCACTAACAAGTCACAGACAGGTGGGGTGGAGCCACAGCTAAAGTAGAAGATGCCACCTCGTGTCTCTTGCCAATACCACCTTCTCTTCCTCTACCGTTGCTCCAGGGCATGACATAAACATCTTGATACCGATCTGATTATTTGCCTAGAGCTTTTCAAATTAGATCAAGGAATACATGATTACATTGTCTTTTTTTTTTCCTGTTGGAAAAGGTTGAGAAAAGCTTGGCTGCTCCGTGTGTAGAAACCCTAATTCAGGCCTTCTACTGAAGGATCAAGGGACGCAGTGGCTTAGTGGGTAAGATGCTGAGCTTGTTGATCGAAAGGTCGGCAGTTCAGCGATTCAAATCCCTAGTGCCGCGTAACGGGGTGAGCTCCCGTGACTTGTCCCAGCTTCTGCTAACCTAGCAGTTTGAAAGCAGGTAAAAAATGCGAGTAGAAAAATAGGGACCACCTTTGGTGGGAAGGGAACAGCGTTCCGTGCGCCTTTGGCATTGAGTCATGCTGGCATGTGACCACGGAGACGTCTTCAGACAGCGCTGGCTCTTTGGCTTTGAAACAGAGATGAGCACTGCCCCCTAGAGTCAGGAACGACTAGCACGTATGTACGAGGGGAACCTTTACCTTTACTGAAGGATCAGCTGGCATAGAATATAGGACCGTAAGGCTGGAAGGGACCTTGGAGGTCTTCTAGTCCAACCCCCTGCTCAAGCAGGAGGCCGTATACCTATGTGAGGGCGAACCTCATCGGCACCCGAGTGCCCAAACCGGAGCACACGCCACAGCCCCAAAAACTCGAAAACCAGCCACTTGATCTTTGGGTCTCCAGGACATGCATGCATGCCAGCCAGCTGGTCTTTGTATGTGCCAGAGCCCCGGAAACCCAAAGTCCAGGTGGCCGCTATACGCACTGGCTGGCTGATCTTTGGGTTTCCGGGGCTCTGGCATGCACAAAGACTAGCTGTGCACTGGAAACCAGAAGAGCAGCTGGGGACGGTGTGCGTGCCCAGCGAGAGGGCTCTGCATGCTACTTCTGCCATGCGTGCCATAGATTCACCATCGCAACCCTGTACCAGTCCAAACAAGTAACTGTTCAGTCTCTTCTTAAAAAACTCCAGTGATGGAACACTCACAACTTCTGGAGGCAAGCTGTTCCACCAATTAATTGTTCTGTCAGGAAATTTCTTCTTAGTTCCCAGATGGTTGTTCCCGTTGCTTCTTGTCCTGACCTCAGGTGCTCTGGAGCAGGGGTCTCCAACCTTGGCAACTTTAAGCCTGGTGGACTTCAACTCCCAGAATCCCCCAACCAGCTTTGCTGGCCGAGGAATTCTGGGAGTTGAAGTCTGCCAGGCTTAAAGTTGCCAAGGTTGGAGACCCCTGCTCTGGAGAACAGATTGACCTCCTCTTCTGTGTGAAGCTCCTCAACTACAGGTCAACCCCTAGTCCTTCTTTTTGTTAGACTAGACCAGTGGCAAAATCCAATTTTTTTTTTACTACCTGTAAGGGTTGAGATAAGGACAGATAGGGGGAAAAACATTGCTAAAACAAGTAGTCTGACTGTTAGCCCTAGAATCACTTTCCCCCCCTGGCACTTTCAGGGCCGCCACAGCGAAGCAAGTCGAGCTGTAGGAACAGGAAGGGGAAGGAAGAGATAGCTAGGGGATTGCAGCCATAATAAAATTATTTCTTCTGAGAACCAAGAACTTTCCCACCAGGTGGAAGGAGGTGGGATCTGAGACCAAGCTAGCTTTGGACTGTGGCCTGATAGGACCATGTGACGAACTATATGGGTAGAGGACAGTGTGAGATTCAATTTATTTTACTATTGGTTCTGTGGGTGTGGCTTGGTGGGCGTGGCTTGGTGGGCATGGCAGGTGAAAGATACTGTAAAATCTCCATTCCCTTCCCACTCTAGGGGAAGGTTACTGCAAAATCCCCATTTCCTCCTGATCAGCTGGGACTTGGGAGGCAGAGAACAGATGGGGGCGGGGCCAGTCAGAATTTTTACTACCGGTTCTCCGAACTACTCAAAATTTCTGCTACCAGTTCTCCAGAACCTGTCAGAACCTGCTCAATTTCACCCCTGGATTAGACATACCAACCTCAATTGTTGATGATTTCTGACCTACATGTTTAAATCTGTTGGTTCCATGTGAATGTAATTTGAGACCCACAACAAGTATCACTCAAGATCTGACTCCTTTAAGGCAAACCCTCTGCATCTCCATGGCAAATTAAGGATCTCAGCAAGGAACAAACACAGCAGGACAGTTCCGCAAAAGTCACGCCAGACACATACATTGGAAAAGAAAAATTGGCATGCAATCAATTGTCTTAATGACCAAAACGTACAGGAAAGTTAACTTAAGATCATTTGACACGTAGGTTTTACAATAGCCAGCAAAGGAGATTTCCCACTCCAGCCAAATAACAATCACATTCAGCAAGCTCTTTGATCTCTAGTGGTTGAACCCAAGCACTGGGTTACGACCTTGAGGGAAAATAGGTTACAGACTACCAAGTAAATTGCTAGTTACAGCCCATTACTCCTGGGAGTGAATTGACTGAGATGTTTGCCTGATTCACAAAGCCTCTTAGACTCACCCTCCTGCGATATAACGTGCCCATTATCCTTTGCTTCAAGCCTTTGCCAAAAGGCACAATTTAACAGGCAGCTTTCTTCAAGCCGTTTAGCCCCGAATCTCCATTTTCCCAATTCCTAAGTGAAGTTACGAACAAGAAGTTGTGGAAAGAATACGTAGGTCTGTTGATGCTTCTGGCTGCTAAATGTTCCAGCCTGCCCACCTTGCCTTCTTTCCTAATTCCTCCCCCCTTGCTTTTATTCTCCCCACCCCCTACATAATCAGCTGTCATTCCAGGACCCATAAATACAAACCATCTGGACACTCTTGGCACCTGCAGAAAATAAAGTAGGCAGTAGATTTGAGGAAGTCACAGTGTTGTGTTGAAGACCTGCTCTGCATATCTAAATGGCCATGTCGACGTTGAAGAAACTGGACCTGCTTATCCAGGTTATTGAACATGGAGTGGAAAGGGACAGATAACAGAATCAAAGAATTAACAGAGTCGGAAGGGTGTTCTGGTCTAACACCAGATGTGTTTAAAACACCTTAATGTGTTTTAAATAAGGCTGCACACCACCCTGAGTCCTTCGGGAGAAGGGCGGTCTAGAAATCTAATAAATAAATAAATAAACACCCTGCTTAGGCAGAAGACCCTTTACCAGGGGTGAAATGCTCCCGGTTCAGACCGGTTCGGTCGAACAGGTAGCGATGGCGATGTGAGGCTCCACCGACCTGCCCAGTCGTTGTTACTACCTGGTTTCCACCTGTTTTTTTTACAGGGTCCGCGCGCACAGGTGATGCGAACTGGTTGGGAAGGTAAGTAGATTTCACCCCGGCCCTATACCGTTTCAGACAAACGGTGGTCCGATCTCTTCTTGAAAACCTCCATGTTGGAGCACCCACAATTTCTGGAGGCAAATCATTCCACTGATCAATTGTTCTCACTGACGGGTCCTTGGTGCTCTTTTGAGATTGCTCGTTTTCTTGCAGGCGTTTCATTACCTGGAGTAGGTCACATCATCAATGCTAGTGACTATCACCGCTAGTCTGATCAGTGCTACGGTCACTGCTAGTGATCACCGCTGATGATGATATTATCTAGTTCGGGTAATGAGACGTCTGCAAGAAAACAACCAAGTCCAAAGAACACAAACCTTTCAACCCTGAGCTACAAATATTTGACCTAATTGTTCGAGGTTGCTTCTCTCCTTGATTGGTTTCCATCGATCGCTCCGTGTTCTGCCTTCAGGTGCTGGAGAATACCTTGACCCCTTTCTCTATGGCAGATATCGGAACACTGCTATCATGTCACCCCTAGTCCTTCTTTTCACTAAACTAGACACACCCAATTCTGGCAACTGTTCTTGTACCGTTTTCTTCTTCATCTCAGACACAAAGTTGGCTCTGCATGCAATCCATATTGCCCACGTCTCCTGCCTTTAGATTTCTCCATCCAAATATTCTTTGGTTTACCAATAGATACTGGAGATTTGGCAGTATGAGCAATGCTGAACAATCGGTCCATCCCTTTTCACCTGAATTTGAAAGGTAACATCAGAGAGAAGCCATCTTCAGTTGTCCTTCTAGGACAAGGACAATGTTTGCTTTTCAAAAAAAAAAATGTTGCCTTACAACTCCTACTATCCCACTGATGATGTCAGCCAGGAGTGACGGGAGTTAGAATCCAAGCAGTATCTAGCTATCCACATGGCACTCAACCCTAGTGTAGAGGTTTTGTAATGAAGCCAATTCAATTCAAACTTTTATTGTCAGTGCACAACATATATGCAATGAGATTGGTTGAGCTCTCTCAATGCACCCCCACCCCCAACACAATACAACTCACAGTGAAGACAGGAAATCCCTAACCCAAGAAACCAGAATTCCTTGTTTAAGGATCAGGCATTATCTAGAGCAGTGATGATTAACCTTTTTAACACTGAGTGCTAAAACTGGAGCACATGCGCGGCAGAGCACCAGAACCTGGAAGAAAGCAGCTGGCTGGTGTGCATGGCGGTGGTGGGTTTCAATTTTTTTTTACTACCGGTTCTGTGGGTGTGGCTTGGTGGGCGTGGCATGGCTTGGTGGGCGTGGCTTGGTGGGCGTGGCAGGGGAAGGTTACTGCAAAATCCCCATTTCCTCCCGATCAGCTGGGACTCTGGAGGCAGAGAATAGATGGGGGTGGGGCCAGTCAGAATTTTTACTACTGGTTCTCCGAACTATTCAAAATTTCTGCTACCGGTTCTCTAGAACTGGTCAGAACCTGCAGAAGCCCACCTCTGGTGCATGCGTGTGGCAGCCAGCTGCTCTTCCGGGTTCTGTCACAGGCATGTGCACCAGATGCACCAGGCATGCGCACTAGACAGTTAGTCTGGGCATGCATGTGCACCAGCCAGCTGTTCTCTTTCAGTGTTGTGACTCCAGCCCCCGAACCTGGCTCCTTGCCCAAAAGTGACTCCGAAAGTGAGGGGGAAGGGCCGGTAAGGCTTACCTCGGGAACACTGATTCCTTTGGCTCGGCTCCAGGAGCCAGAACCAGACCAGTTGGAGGACGTAATGAGGCCGTCATCCCCTGATTCCTCCCTTCCCCAGGCTACGCCTTCAGACCCAGCTGATAATAATAATCAAGCTTGGCTTGACCCGCGCTTCAGAAGATTAGAGAGACGGCGTCATCAAAAGGAAGGGTGGGGCTGGATATATAAGGATATATAAGGATATATAAGGAGCTTTGGGACTGCTCTCACTCCACGGGAAGCAAAGTTTAGCTAATCCGTTTCAAAAAGAGCTGAAAGTCTTGCTACGTGAGTCATTTGTTTGAACTCTGGCAGGCAGCTGCGATTTCTCTGCCAGGACTGATAAGACCTGGGAATCCACTGGCTGAAGGCCAGCTCGTGGGTCTGAAGTGGGGAAGGAGACAGAACATTCAGGTTCCAATGCACATATATGCGTGCTGACCAGCTGGTCTTCACATGAACACCAGCTGGCTGGCGTGCATGTATTCAGTGGAACCCAGAAGAGCAGCTGATGATGACGCATGTGTCCATAGAGAGGGCTCTGCGTGCCACCTCTGGCATGGGTGCCATAGGTTCGCCATCATGGCTCTAGAGGGCCCTAAAACAGAGAAAGGCCAATTTAGAGAAAGAGAAGCTTTCTTTAAAAAAAAATATAGACTATTTCTTAGTCTTGTGTCCATGCATTTTTGACGGAAGCCCAGCTAAAAGCATGGCCTTGTACAAACTCAGATATCAGTGTTCTTAGCTCTTTCTTGATTGAGGACTACCAGGGATTTAAAAAAAAAATCTCTAGGACTTCTTCCAAGTTACACCTTGGACATTCTTCCCCCCCCACACACAAAAATCATAGAAAAAGGGTAAGATGCATATAAATATCTACACACAATTTTGTATGGTGACTGATTGCTATTAATCAAGGCATCTTTTAACTGAAATAACACAAGTGCAATCAGTATTCTTGCTACTCCAATTTGGGGCCACCTATGGAACAACACAATTTTGCCGTTCCATCGTTTCATCACTGTCTTTTGTGAGGTACAAAGGCTTCCTAGACAGTCTGCAGGTTTAATAATTTCTCTAGGGTAGAGAAGGCATCTGATATTGCACTATACTGTAGAATTCAATATGGTTATTGCTCTGGGATAGAAGCTGTTTTTCAGCCTGTTCGCCCTTGTTTTTATTGACCTGTACCGTCTGCCAGATGGTAATAGTTCAAAAAAAAGGGTGTCCAGGATGAGATGGATCTTTAAGAATGTTTTGAAGGTTTCTTAGCATGTTACCTCTTTGACCTAGAAGATATCAGCACCCAACATCCTTTTTTTTTTATTTGCATTTATATCCCGCCCTTCTCCGAAGACTCAGGGCAGCTTACACTATGTCAAGCAATAGTCTTCATCCATTTGTATATTATATACAAAGTCAACTTATTGCCCCCAACAATCTGGGTCCTCATTTTACCTACCTTATAAAGGATGGAAGGCTGAGTCAACCTTGGGCCTGGTGGGGCTTGAACCTGCAGTAATTGCAAGTAGCTGCTGTTAATAACAGACTGTTTTACCAGTCTGAGCCACAGAGGCCCTTGATGTAGTTAATGTTAATCTTGGATAGATATTATGTTTTAGGAGATTGTGTGATAGCTGGAGAATTCAGGGAATTGAAGTCCACAAATCTTCTGGTCACCAAGATTGAAAAACACCAGTCTAGTCATTTATGAGTTTGGTCTCTGAATGAGCTCATTAATACTCACCTTTCCATCACACATCGTGTTATTCAAAGTTTCTCCACTTATTATTTCTTGTTCCACATTTTGCAGCTGTAGGTCATCAAATCTCAAGTACCCTTGAAGGAAACGCATTACATCTTGACATTTATCCAGCTAATTATTCACCTAAAGCTGGGGGGGAGGGGGGAAGAGAAAGAAACATGTCATAAATAAACAGTTTAATAGGTAGAATAATTATACAATGTCAAAGTGGGGTTTGCAGCCACGATGTTCTTTTTTAAGTTTTAGAGAACTTTCTGACTTTCAAGTCCACTCTGTAGGGACATATATATATATATATAGAGAGAGAGAGATCTTGCTTGAGGTCCCATTATTGTGAAACATGATCAAAGGACAGAGAACAGAAAGAAATGTTTACAATGTAATATGATAATGAGAACCAGTCTGGCATAGTGGCTAAAGCAGGGGTCTCCAACCTTGGCAACTTTAAGCCTGGAGGACTTCAACTTTGCTGGCTGGGGCATTCTGGGAGTTGAAGTCCGCCAGGCTTAAAGTTGCCAAGGTTGGAGACCCCTGATGTAGATGATGTCATGTCCCTTCCTCTCTGTTGAGAGAGGGCTTTTCAATGAGTGCTACAAGCAAAGCTGGCTGGGGGATTCTGGGAGTTGAAATCCGCCAGGCTTAAAGTTGCCAAAGTTGGAGATCCCTGGGCTAAAGCACTGGGCTAGAAACCAGGAGACTGTAAGTTCTAGTCCCATGATGGCAAACTTATGGCCCGCGTGTCAGATGTGGCCCACAGAGTCCTCTCTGTAGCCACACATGCTGTTGCCAGCTGGTCTTCTGGTTTCCAGCATTCATGTGTGTGCCAGCCAGCTGATCTTCGTGGATGCTGGAGCATCAGAAAATGGCCTGAAAACAGGCCATTTTACAGGCTGTTTTCAGGCCACTTTACAGGCTGTTTTCAGGCCATTTTACAGGCTGTTTTCAGGCTGTTTTCAGGCCATTTTACAGGCTGTTTTCAGGCTGTTTTCAGGCCATTTTACAGGCTGTTTTCAGGCCATTTTACAGGCTGTTTTCAGGCCATTTTATAGCCTGTTTTCAGGCCATTTTACAGGCTGTGTTCAGGCTGTTTTCAGGCCATTTTACAGGCTGTTTTCAGGCCATTTTACAGGCTGTTTTCAGGCCATTTTACAGGCTGTTTTCAGGCCATTTTACAGGCTGTGTTCAGGCTGTTTTCAGGCCATTTTACAGGCTGTTTTCAGGCCATTTTACAGGCTGTTTTCAGGCCATTTTATAGCCTGTTTTCAGGCCATTTTACAGGCTGTGTTCAGGCCATTTTACAGGCCATTTTTGGGACTTTTTGGGCTGTTTTTGGGGCCATTTTTCAGGGCATTTTTGGGCCAAAAATATGAAATGCTATAGAGCAGGGCTGGCGAACTGAGTGCCCAAACCAAAATGCACGTGCATGTGTGTGTTCCGGCCAGCTGGTCTTCGGGTTTCCGGTGCTCTGGTGCACGCACCTGTGCCCATGCACACACATGTACGCACGTTCCAGTTTGGGCACTCGGCGCCAAAAAGGTTCACCATCACTATTCTAGTCCTTCCTTAGGTATGAAGTCAGCTGGGTGAGCTTTGGCCAGTCCTGTCTCAAAGGAAGAAGAGAGTCCTGGGAAGAAGCTTTGGCCAGTCTTGTCCTGGGAAGAAGAAAGCAAGGACCAACCACTCCTGAAGGGCCTCTGGTGGCTCAACAGACTAATGCAGTCTGTTATTAACAGCAGCTGCTTGCAATTACTGCAGGTTCAAGTCCCACCAGGCCCAAGGTTGACTCAGCCTTCCATCCTTTATAAGGTAGGTAAAATGAGGACCCAGATTGTTGGGGGCAATAAGTTGACTTTGTATATAAATATACAAATAGGATGAAGACTATTGCTTGACACAGTGTAAGCCGCCCTGAGTCTTCGGAGAAGGGCGGGATATAAATGCAAATAAGTAAATAAATAAATAAATAAATAATAAGATCAGGAACTTATCAGAACAACTATTATTATTATTATTATTATTATTATTATTATTATTATTATTATTATTAATAATAATAATAATAATAATAATAATGTTTTATATTATATTTATTTATATTTATATTATTATGTTTTATATTATGTTTATGTTATATTATATAATAATATAATAATATTATTATCAGAAAAACCAGAACAACTAGACACAATAATAGTTTTTTCCTGAAGGCCATCACTCTGCTAAACAAATAATTCCCTCAACACTGTCAAACTATTCACTAAATCTGCACTACTATTAATCTTCTCATCGTTCCCATCACCCATCTCTTTCCACTTATGACTGTATGACTGTAACTTTGTTGCTGGTAATCCTTATGATTTATATTGATATATTGACCATCGTTTGTGTTGTAAGTGTTGTACCTTGATGAAGGTATCTTTTCTTTTATGTACACTGAGAGCTTATGCACCAAGACAAATTTCTTGTGTGTCCAATCACACTTGGCCAATAAAATTCTATTCTATTCTATTCTATTCTATTCTATTCTATTCTATTCTATTCTATTCTATTCTATTCTATTCTATTCTATCCAGGCAATTACCAGGAATCAAGACTGACTTCTAGGTGCACACAAACCCATATGAACACACACATAACATCCATCCATGAGCAACACCTACAAGCAGCTCATCCCTCTGATACAAGTCACAGCAGCTCTTCAATCCTTTGTGTCGGTTCTGCCACCACACTGCTTCAGCCTCGCTTCACTTTGATGGCATCCTGCCATAGAAAGTGGGGGAGGGGAAACAGGGGAATATAGGCAGGGGGGATGACAGGAACCAGAGGTGCCATCCTGAGACAAGAGCCAAAGATCCAAGGACACAGGCGTGAGAATGGAATGCAAACACCCACCAAAGAAGCACCTAACTTTCGAACTGTTACCAAAATACCTAGTTTCGGTACCATTGGACATGAATAGAAATGACCAAAGTGGGAGGACCTGGGAGAAGGGAAGATCACTGTGTTTGTGCGGAAATATGCATATCTGGCTTTGCTTACGCTGCAACCACTTGGCTTTAGTAAGACTATACCTTTTGCTGTGAATGGCATCGAGGGTCTTTCTTTCCTAAATGCCCAAGCTGGGACAGTCCTGACACTCCGAGATGGGTTCATATATGGATCTTCCCAACTTTTCTCCATAATGGATACATAATCCCATCCCGTGACCCAAAATAAATAAAATAGAAGCAATCCAATTTGGGGGCGATGGTCAGACCCGGCCTCTCTTTTGCCTCCACATTCAAGGCGCAGCTCTTTATTGGAGAACTTTGGGCTCACTGGCGATTTGAGTGCATAAAACGAGTAGAATAGAAGACAACAGCGATGCTTGAGCAATGAATTGTTATTCCCAATCCGGACATCAAGCCTCTGAAAAGAGAGCCGGCTCAAGCAGGAAATTGTCTTTCCCATTCTGCCACCCGTAATCATTCACCAGCCCAAAGGAAATCTTGGATGCATAAAAAGCAGCCCCATACCAGCACACAGCATTTTAAAGAGGCCCTTTTAAACGAACAAGAGTGATGAGGGGAATCTAGCAAGATAAACATTGCAGATTTCTCATGTGTGATTTTTTTTTCTTTGTTTTTAAAAAAGTCTGTGCAATTCACGACGATAGACAGAGTCTTGAATCCCTGTGTGAAGTTCTACTGCAGTGTGTTTCTCAACCTCAGCAAATTGAAGATGTGCGGATTTCAGGTCCTGGAATTCTCCAGCCATCATTACTAGGGTAATGTCTGCAAGGAAACAACCAAGCTCTCAGAGAGCACCAAGGACTCCATGGTTCAGCCCTGAGCTACAGATATTCTTTTCTGTTGGAACCAGACAAATAAACCAAGCAGTAAACAACAGCCTAGTTAAGGAACTTCCAAGGTTAAAACCAAACCCACACTGACTAGTTACTATATGTAAGGTAAAGGTTCCCCTTGCAGATACGTGCTAGTCGTTCCCGACTGTAGGGGGCGGTGATTATCTCCGTTTCAAAGCCGAAGAGCCAGCGCTGTCCGAAGATGTCTCCGTGGTCATGTGGCCGGCATGACTCAACGCCAAAGGCACACTGGACGCTGTTACCTTCCCACCAAAGGTGGTCCCTATTTTTTCTACTTGCAGTTTTATGTGCTTTCGAAACTGCTAGGTTGGCAGAAGCTGGGACAAGTAACGGGAGCTCACCCCGATACGCGGCAGCACTAGGGATTCGAACAGCTGAGCTGCCGACCTTTCGACCGACAAGCTCAACGTCCTAGCCCCTGAGCCACCGCATCCCTTAGGTAAAGGTAAAGGTTCCCCTCGCACATACGTGCTAGTCATTGCCGACTCTAGTGGGCGGTGCTCATCTCCGTTTCAAAGCCAAAGAGCCAGCGCTGTCCGAAGGTGTCTCTGTGGTCATGTGACCGGTATGACTCAACGCCAAAGGCGCACGGAACGCTGTTACCTTCCCACCAAAGGTGGTCCCTATATTTTTTCTACTTGCAGTTTTACGTGCTTTCGAAACTGCTAGGTTGGCAGAAGCTAGGACACGTAACGGGAGCTCACCCCGTTACACGGCAGCAGTAGGGATTCGAACAGCTGAGCTGTCGACCTAGCCCCTGAGCCACCGCGTTCCTTACTGTATGTAAATAGAGAGCAATTCAGGGGTGGGCTTCAAAAATTATATATATATTTATATTATATATATTTATATATATATATTTTGGGAGGAAGAAGGGGAAGAAAGAGGAGGAGGAGGAGGACGTGGAGGAGAAGGGAAGAAGGGGAAGGAGAGGGAGAGGGGGGAGGAGAAAGGGGAAGAAGAAGAAGGGGAGGAGAAAGGGGAAGAAGGAGGAGGAAGAGGAAGGCAGAAGAGGAAAAGGAAGGCAGAAGAGGAGGAGGAGGAGGAGGAGGAAGGAGGAGGAGGAGGAAGGAGATGAAATCTTGACTTTAACGTGGAGGATTGAAAATGGAGTGTGTTCTGAATTGCAGGCTTTCTGAGAGAATCCGAACAAATGAAGCTCTGGCTGCAGAATGCAGAATTTCTCATCCTGAGAAACCTTCACTTTTTGTCTTGTCTTCAGAGCAGGTTCCTGCCTCCTGCAAGAATGAGCAGTGACAATAGAGGGATTGTCAGTCTAATAATTAGTACCACTCTCCTCCTCCCCCCACCTCTTTCCCCTCACTCCTAAACTGGAATGGATAAACATTTCCATAGTTCGCTTTAAAGAGACAGATTTATATTTAAGGGGAGGATATTGATCCATTTAATTTATGGGCAAATTGAACCGATCACCTGCTGATTATTTAGACCAAAGCTGTATTTGTTAAAGAAGTTAATTACTTCTTAGGAGGGATTCCTGCTAAGGATATTAAGTTGAGTTTGCAGGCAATCAATACCATTGTTGGCTCTCTTGTGGTGCCTCTTCTGCAGCTTCTGCGGATGGTCAAGGACTCCATGCTGTGCTTTTCAGAACCGAGGTCATCTCTAGTTGATTAATTGACTCCTATAGAGTTTTCTCCAGGGTTTCCTGCATGTTGCTGGCTTTTGCAGGCAAAATAGCATCGCTCAAATTGTGTGCATGCAACACGGGATACCCTGCGAGAAATGAAATGTTCCTCCAAAGACCCCGGGAATATTTTTTTCTTACTGAAATGTTGAGTGCAGCAACTGTTTTTCTCCGTTCGTTTCGAAGAAAAGGGAATATTTCTTTTTATAGGCATACATTTTTTTTATTAAAAGATTTTCACAGAAGCCAAAGAGAAAGATGGAATGATCTAAAGCAGGGGAGTCAAACTCAAGGCCTGCGGGCTAAATCTGGCCCGCGGGGTGCTTAGATCTGGTCTGCGGGCCCACCCTGGAGACAGTAAAGGACCGATCAATGAAACCCTGGCTGCAGAATGCAGAATTCCCCATCCTGAGAAACTGGAGAACCGGTAGCAGAAATTTTGAATAGTTCGGAGAACCGGTAGTAAAAAATTCTGACTGGCCCCGCCCCCATCTATCCTCTGCCTCCCGAGTCCCAGCTGATCGGGAGGAAATGGGGATTTTGCAGTAACCTTCCCCTGGAGTAGGGAGGGAATGGAGATTTTACAGTATCCTTCCCCAGCCACGCCCACCAAGCCACGCCACGCCCACCAGGCCACACCTACAGAACCGGTAGTAAAAAATTTTGAAACCCATCACTGGACTTCAGTAACAGAGTTGTCAACGCCTGGAAGGCACTACCTGACTCTGTGGTTTCTTCCCCAAACCCCCAAAACTTTAAACCTTAGATTGTCTACTGTAGACCTCACCACATTCCTAAGAGGTCGGTAAGGGGGCATGCGTAGGCGCACCAACGTATCTACTTGCCCCTGTCCTACTGTCCCCATTTATTCGTATCAATTTCCTGTATTCATTATCGTGTTTATGCTTGTATCTGTTATCTTATACATGCTTGACAACTAACGACTAGCCTCGTGGTGCGACCGGAACAATCTGGAACTGAACACACTCAAAACCGTAGAAATGGTGGTAGACTTTAGGAGAAACCCTTCCATACTTCCACCTCTCACAATACTTGACAACACAGTATCAACAGTAGAAACCTTCAAATTTCTGGGTTCTATCATATCGCAAGATCTCAAATGGACAGCTAACATCAAAAACATCATTAAAAAAGGACAACAAAGAATGTTCTTTCTGCGCCAACTCAGGAAGCTCAAACTGCCCAAGGAGCTGCTGATCCAATTCTACAGAGGAATTATTGAGTCTGTCATTTGAACCTCTATAACTGTCTGGTTCGGTTCTGCAACCCAACAAGAAAAACACAGACTTCAGAGGATAATTAGAACTGCAGAAAAAATAATTGCTACCAACTTGCCTTCCATTGAGGACCTGTATACTGCACGAATCAAGAAGAGGGCCGTGAAAATATTTGCAGATCCCTCGCATCCTGGACATAAACTGTTTCAACTCCTACCCTCAAAACGACGCTATAGAGCACTGCACACCAGAACAACTAGACACAAGAACAGTTTTTTCCCGAAGGCCATCACTCTGCTAAACAAATAATTCCCTCAACACTGTCAGACTATTTACTGAATCTGCACTACTATTAATCGTTTCATAGTTCCCATCACCAATCTCTTTCCACTTATGACTGTATGACTATAACTTGTTGCTGGCAATCCTTATGATTTATATTGATATATTGATCATCAATTGTGTTGTAAATGTTGTACCTTGATGAACGTATCTTTTCTTTTATGTACACTGAGAGCATATGCACCAAGACAAATTCCTTGTGTGTCCAATCACACTTGGCCAATAAAATTCTATTCTATTCTATTCTATTCTAAATGGATAAACTTGGGGGGAACTTGCTGAGGGTGCTGCTCAGATCTTAACTGCTCTCTTCGTAGGGGTGCCTACCGTCCCTGTCGTAATGTTTTCTTTTATTCGTACCCTTTACATGTGTTTATAATTATGTTTACACTTGTATCTGTCATAAAATACATGCTTGATGAAATGAATGAATGAATGGATGGATGGATGGATGGATAAATAAATAAATAAAGAAAGAAAGAAAGAAAGAAAGGACAGTGCAGATAGGAAAGAAAAGGTGTATCAAGAAAGGGCTTAAGGAAGGTAGGTCTGTCGTAACTTGAGCATAAATCAAGGACTAGCGGTGCTTGCTTTTATTTGGTAAATATTTTCTTCCTTTCATAAGTCCTCCAAGTTTTTTTTTTTTTATTTGAATTTATATCCCGCCCTTCTCCGAAGACTCAGGGTGGCTTACACTATGTTAAGCAATAGTCTTCATCCATTTGTATATTATATACAAAGTCAACTTAATTGCCCCCAACAATCTGGGTCCTCATTTTACCTACCTTATAAAGGATGGAAAGCTGAGTCAACCTTGGGCCTGGTGGGACTTGAACCTGCAGTAATTGCAAGCAGCTATGTTAATAACAGACAGACTTAGTCTGCTGAGCCACCAGAGGTTTTAAAACCAGAATGGAGATCGGTTAACAGAAATCACGCTTTTCTAGAAACCTTTCTGGCTTTGTCTTGGAAAACAGTCCCCTGATGGTTTTTGATTGATTCAGATCAAGGGTGATGGATTCACATCATTGTGGCGCAAACAGAAGAGTGTTAATTGGCTCGCCCAATTAACTTTCTGGAATTAGACTGAATCACCAATAAATACTTCCGTTCGGTTCTTCTTTGGAGCCACGGCAACATCCTCTAGCGATCTGTGTTATAGGAATGAATTGCTTTCCAAGGGATTAACTAGCCAGCAGAAAAAGAGTGTAAAAATTCATCAGCATATCAATAATTCAGTCACTCCTGAGTTGTGCAGTGCTGGTGAATGGAGGTGAGTCAACTGACTTAGCAAAGCTGGCTTCATGTTTGCAAAAAGAGCCAATGCTCAATGTAAGCCAAGGGAGGGAATAATAACGGACTTTTGAGCTGGCAAGAGCCTAAATATTGAACTATAAGCAGGGGTGAAATTCACCAGGTTCTGACAGGTTCTGGAGAACTGGTAGCGGAAATTTTGAGTAGTTCGGAGAACCAGCAAATACCACCTCTGGCTGGCTCCGCCCCCATCTATTCCCTGCCTCCCGAGTCCCAGCTGATCAGGAGGAAATGGGGATTTTGCAGTATCCTTCTCCTGGAATTGGATAACCCTAACCCTAACCCTAACCCTAACCCTAATCCTAAACCTGCATTATACTCACCTATATTTCTGCTTCTGAAGCCCAGCTGATCGGGGCAGCAGAATGGACTGCCGCTCCTCAGCTGTTTTCCTTGCTTTCAGCAACGCGGAAGTTCAATTTCTGCAAACTGTGCACACGTGCACCGCGCATGTCTAGCACATGAGCAAGCGAAGTGAGAGCGCACAAGCAAAGCACGCACTCAGCAAACCGGCTGTTAAACCGGTAGGATCCCACCCCTGGGATGTATGTATGTATGTATGTATGTATGTATGTATGTATGTATGTATGTAGGATGAATGGATGGATGGATGGATGAGATTTAGGGCCAACTGTCTCTGCTTAGCTTTTACAGCAAGTAAAATAACAATTTAAAAACCAGCAAGAAAGTCTCATGTGTCCAGACAAACTCACTTCTTCTAACAAGAAACTCATCCTCACTTCCTACCTCAAGGCCTATTTTATCTTCACAGCTCAGGGTTGAGCTGTGGAGTTCTTGGTGCTCAGATGCTTCAACCTTAAGAGCACTGATGCTGATGATGTCACCTAGCTGGGTAATAAAATGCCTGCAGGCCAAGAACCAAGCAAACAACGAAGCTGTGAGGCTATCAAGGACTTCGCAATGCTGACTAATCTGTCACTGGTAGTGTTTTTTTTCTGAACTTCCTTTTTGGAAGGAACTATTTCTCATAGAAGGACACAGTGGCTTAGGGGCTAGGATGTTGAGCTTGTCGATCGAAAGGTCAGCAGCTCAGCGGTTCGAATCCCTAGTGTTGCCGTGTAACGGGGTGAGCTCCTGTTACTTGTCCTAGCTTCTGCCAACCTAGCAGTTTCGAAAACACGTAAAACTGCAAGTAGAAAAAATAGGGACCACCTTTGGTGGGAAGGTAACAGCGTTCCGTGCGCCTTTGGTGTTGAGTCATGCCGGCCACATGACCACGGAGACGTCTTTGGACAGCGCTGGCTCTTCGGCTTTGAAACGGAGATGAGCACCGCCCCCTAGAGTCGGCAACGATTAGCACGTATGTGCGAGGGAAACCTTTACCTTTACCTTATTTCTCATAGGTCTCCCTTTCTCTCTACTTCTTGGGAAACAACGTGAAGTTAAATTTTCTTTCGTTTTCAAGTCACGGCATATTCTCTGCTCAACTGCTAAGCAAAGAATTCTTTCAAATCACATGCCTTTATGATGTTAACTTAAATATTTATCACCACACTGAGCATAATTAGGGTTCAGGAATGTTTTGGTATTGTTTTAGCCTAGTTTGCTGGAATCCGCAGAAAAAAGGGGAAATATATATATATATATATATTTCAATTTGGGATTGTTTAAGATCTGTGGCAGGCTTCCAATGTGTTTTGAATTGGCCCTGATCTTCTGTAGCTGTGTGTACAGTCAGAAAGATGTTTTCAAAGCATCTTCTGCAAACATTTCTCTCCTATTTTTTTGTTCCCATTTCTATTGACATTTTTGGGACTTGAAACACCTTGCAACATTCAGGAAAAAGAAAGAAGACCCATTAATTGGCTGGTAGCAGGGCAGTGAGTCATGCCTGTTTATTCCTGATCCAGCTAATCTCAGGTGTCTATCTGAATTGCATGCTCTGAAATTGGAGAGACGGGGAAGGGAGGTCTGGTAGGGGGAGATATGAACAACCATGGGAGGTATGGGGTATCAAGGATGGGTACCGTACCGCCTTTGGCAGGAGAACTTGTCCTTTGGTCCCATCTGGCCCTCAGCGCTTATCTGTCCCACCCATGTGTCAGTCTGTAGGTCTGTTACTGTGTCCTTCTGTCTGTCCACACATCTAACTCTCTGTCCGCCAGTCTGTCCATCTGTCCATTTGTTCGCCCCACCTGTCTGCTTGTCCCTTTGTCTGTCCATCTTCTGTGTGTCACCTATAGATCAGAGGTGGGTTTCAGCAGGTTCTGACAAGTTCTTTAGACCCGGTCACAGAAATTTTGAGTAGTTCGGAGAACCGGTAGTAAAAATTCTGACTGGCCCTGCCCCCATCTATTCTCCGCCTCCCAAGTCCCAGCTGATCGGGAGGAAATGGGGATTTTGCAATATCCTTCCCCTGGAGTGAGGAGGGAATGGAGATTTTACAATATCCTTCCCCTGCTACACCCACAAAGCCATGCCCATCAAGCTATGCCATGCCCACCAAGCCACACCCACAGAACCGGTAGTAAAAAAAATTTGAAACCTACCACTGCTATAGATCCTTTGTCCTACGGAGCAGATCATCATATTTTGGGGAGGAGTGTGTTGATATGGAGTGGGGGGGTAGAGAGCCTCCCGCTACCTATTTTGTGAGATAGACCGCAAAGCACAGGATTGTGTACAGACAACAGGAAAAGCTAAGCACAGCTCAAAGCAGCCAACATCACCACAGGAGCGGCTGGACTATTCTCTCTCACAACCCTACGATGAGTTTATTTTAAAAAAATGTTTTTTGCAGGCTTTGGATTCTGGAAAGCTCCCCGTTCAAACTGGAATGAGTAAGAAGGAAGGGGATTTTGCTAAAGAGAGAGATTTTGGGATAACGATGGGAAACAAAACTGGCCAGAATGGGGGAACTTTTAAGTGTGAAATTATGTGAAGTGTTGGGTGAAAACAGAAGAAAATAAATTGAAAATGGATCACTGGTATTATTGGCCAGACCTTCTGGAAGAAATTTGTCCCTGTAATCCAGATGTTGATTGAAGTCCTGCTGTGAGACCTTCTCCTTGTAATGGGGCCAAGAGGCAAAATTAATCACTCCTTTAAGGGTCCTCAAAGAAATACCAGGACACCAATCGTATGGGGGAAAAATAATTGTTCTGAGCTCTAAAAACCCTTGTGTGGCTCTTCACAAAGCTGCCTAATAAAACTGAACCCTCCAATCCTCTTGTCAAGAACTTCTAGATAATTTGCCTTCTACGTATTCTTGGAGTTGGTGACCCGCATCTTCTCCAAAACCTCAAGAGGGAAAGCCAACTGAAGGATAATTGCTGATGATGGTTTCTCCGTGAAGAATGTCAAGCGACATGGCTCTGCATTGGAAAAGATGCTAAGGCAGGTCCTGGCAATGTTTTGCATTTTTTTTTTAAATTTACATTTATATCCCGCCCTTCTCCGAAGACTCAGGGCGGCTTACAATGTATAAGGCAATAGTCTCATTCTATTTGTATATTTACAAAGTCAACTTATTGCCCCCCCAACAATCTGGGTCCTCATTTTACCTACCTTATAAAGGATGGAAGGCTGAATCAACCTCGGGCCGGGCTTGAACCTGCAGTAATTGCAGGCTACTGTGTTCTAATAACAGGCTTTACCAGCCTGAGCTATTTTAGGTCAACGATGTTGACACCTTCCACCGTTGCCCGAGGGCACGCACTTTGCTAGAACAAAAATGTAAATAGTAACTAGAGATAGCGACACAGTTTCCCCCCCCCAGCTTGCGTAGAAGCTATAACTTATGTGGCTTCAGTTTTTCTTTCATTGGAGAAACCCACTTTCAAACACCTGGGAAATTTTGAGCGGCAAGTTGTGTACTTCTCAAGATGTCATGTGTATAAGTAGAAAAAATGGCATGACCCTATGTTTTTTCCCCCTCTAACGAATGGGTACTCTGTAACAGAGGTGGGTTTTAGCAGGTTCTGACCAGTTTTGGAGAACCGGTAGCGGAAATTTTGAGTAGTTCGGAGAACCGGTAGTAAAAATTCTGACTGGCCCCGCCCCCATCTAGCCTCTGCCTCCCGAGTCCCAGCTGATCGGGAGGAAATGGGGATTTTGCAGTAACCTTCCCCTGGATTGGGGAGGGAATGGGGATTTTACAGTATCCTTCCCCTGGAATGGAGTGGAAATGGAGATTTTACAGTATCTTTCCCTACCATGCCCACCAAGCCACACCCAAGCCATGTCATGCCACGCCTACCAAGCCACACCTACAGAACCAGTAGTAAAAATTTTTGAAACCCACCACTGCTCTGTAAGGTATGACCATCACTATCAAGCTGGTATCCAGTGGCTTTAAATAGAACAACAGAGTTGGAAGGTACCTTGGAGGTCATCTAATCCAACCCCTATTCAAGTAGGAAACCCTATACTATTTCAGACAAACACTTCTCCAATCTCATTTTAAAGACCTCCAATGATGAAGCATTCACAACTTCTGGAGGCAAGCCCTTCCACTGTTTCATTGTTCTAACTATCCGGAAATTTCTCCTTGGGTCTAGCTTGGTTCAAAAGTTTCCTGATCTGAAAGCGGAGCTTCTGTTCTTAAATAGGATCATCTATGCTGTGAGATGGAGATTGAGACTGCAGAAATATTTTGATAGTCAGTGTTACGAACAAATGAAGTCGGAAACAGGTTGAGGCTTATAAATTTAGGATTTTACAGCTGTCTCAAGTGATTTCTACTGTGTCAGTCAGGGTGTCACGATGTATAAATGTATCGATTAGACAGGCAGTCTTCATTTAGTGACCATTTGACGATATGACAGCGTTGAAAAAAGTAACTTTAGAACCACTCTTCTCACTTACAAGGATCATAGCATGTCCACAGTTCAAAAATTTTAGCAAAGGGTTCTCTGCCTGGTTGCTGGGTGGGTGTGGCTATGGTGGGCGTGGCCTAGTTGGCATCTTGCACCACAGTGCAAAGGGGGGCGTTTTTGCTGTCCCCGGGTTCTGGTGGCTTTCCTCGAGCATCCGGGAGGGCAAAAATGGCCTCTCCTGGCTCTGGAGGCCCTCTGGAAACAGGCCTGTTTCTGGCCTTTCTGAACTTCCGGTAGGACCATTTTTTGCCCTCCCCGAGCCTCCACGCATGCCCAGCACTTACCTGCATCCAAAACGGTCCATGTGGGGACTCCTGGGAGGGGCAGCCAGGAGTGGGATTTGGGGGTTCTCCGAACTGCACAGAATCTTAGCTAGCGGTTCTCCCAAACCCTGCAAACCCCCAGCAACCCACCCCTGCGAGTTACATGATCAAAATTTGGACCCTTGACAATTATTTATAATAGTTGCAGTGGGCTTCTGACAAGATAAGTCAGTTGGGTGAAATGGGTTGATTCATTTAACAACTGCAGCGGTTCACTCAACCACCAAAGCAAATAGGATGTAAAGTCGGTCCTGATTCACTTAACAACCGCCTTACTTAGCAACGGAAATTCTGGCTTCAATAGTAGCCGAAAAATTGAAGATTGTCTGTGTGACTTACATGCAGTTTTAGCCGATGTTTCAGTAAATGGTTAATTTTGAACCTGCTCTGGTGGAAGGTGTCAGGCCTGGAAGCCATCTTTTGCATTGGGCCTTCAGGCCTGTCACATTTCCTACTGTGGGAAACTGGGAGGGGGGATTGTATGGAGCAAGGGTGATATGTAATCAAAATAACATTCCTTTCTCAGAGAGTCAAGGGCATCTTGCCCTGCACCTGGAGGGGTGTGACTGGGAGGCATCTCCAGTTGGGACGGTGCTTTGATTGGACCATGTGATGGATCTGTGACTGCTGGGAAGGGATTTGGACTTTCCTTTGGGTGGGGAAAACCTGGAAACTTTCAGATTTGGGTTTTCCCAGATGTGCCAATATGACATCTTTCATAAAATGAAACTTTAAGGAAACTCAAGCCTCGGAGTTTTCTTTCGTTTGCGGGTGTTACTTGGAACTTTGAGAGAAGGTGCATTATACGCACAATTGCTTCTTTTATTAGCAGCAACGTGTGAACGGCAACCAACATGTGGCTATGGGCAAATTCTGCCTTTGGGAAATTGTTGGAGAATTTCTTCTCTTCTGGAGTAGTTCGGAGAAATGGTGCATCCGAAAGAGCAAGTCATAATTTGGTTGGAGAACTGCTTGCGATCAGCTGTTCAAGCGGCATATTTCGTGCCTAACAGTTTCAGGCAACCCAGAGTTTGCATTGTGATGGTTTGGCAGATGAGATGCTCTTTTCATTTTCCTTCCCTGAAAATACAAGCAGATTCTCATTTCCCGCTGAGAAGTCCAATGGTACCCGACGAAAATTCCCACCGAGCCGTTTCAGTGACAGATATTGAAAAAAGAAAAGAAAAGAAATTCAAAGACAATTATCGCAGGGTGAGTTGCTAACAAACGAGAACCATCTTTCGGGATGGACAGACAAAACTTGGCAGGGGGGGGAAAAAAGAAAGAAAGAAGAAGAGTCTTTCCTTCCATGGATTGGATGCTTTCAGATCTTCTAGATAATGTTGATCCAATCAATACCTGAAGGAAATTCATGCCAGGAGCTGCAGAGCCCATTTTTAATGTGTTTTTTTCTTTCTTTCTCCAAACGATGTATGGAACCGAAGCCAGGGAAGAGGAAAACAGAAGAACGGGAGATATTCTGTAGCAAAGGCAGCCTATTAATAGCTAACCCTGTTCCAAATCTAGAATATCTTGAAAGTCAATGAACCAATCAAGAGGATAGGTGAAGAACCAATTGGAATCTGAGAATGCTCTGTTGCCAGCGGACGGATTTAAAGCCCATACCCATGGCAACTGTCGAATGCAGAAACATAAGTTCTTCTGAGCCCTTTCTGGTTTTTAAAAAAGCTCCTTCTTTCGAAAACACTGTTGATGACAGTAAGAAGATGGTTTCCTGATACTATGTATAAACATTGCAATATAGTACCAGATTTCCATAATTCTTGAAAATCTCTCTCTCTCACACACACACACATCCATCTATCTATCTATCTATCTATCTATCTATCTATCTATCTATCTATCTATCTATCTATCTATCTATCTATCTATCTATCTATCTATCTATCTTAACAACAACAGAGTTGGAAGGGACCTTGGAGGCCTTCTAATCCAACCCCCTGCCCAGGCAGGAAATCCTACACCATCTCAGACAAATGGTTATCCAACATTTTCTTAAAAACTTTCAGTGTTGGAGCATTTACAACTTCTGCAGGCAAGTTGTTCCACTGATATCTCTCTCTCTCTCTCTCTCTCTATCTATCTATTGCCTCTATTCTATCTATCTATCTATCTATCTATCTATCTATCTATCTATCTATCTATCTATCTATCTATCTACCTACCTACCTACCTACCTACCTACCTACCTACCTACCTACCTACCTACCTATCATCTAATAATAATCTGTCTGTCTATCTATCATCTATGTATTATCTATCTGTCTGTCTTTCTATGTATTATCTATCTATCTATCTATCTATCTATCTATCTATCTATCTATCTATCTATCTATCTATCTATCTATCTATCTATCTATTGCATCTATTCTATCTATTGCATCTATTCTATCTATCTATCTATCTATCTATCTATCTATCTATCTATCTATCTATCTATCTATCTATCTATCTATCTATCTACCTACCTACCTACCTACCTACCTACCTACCTACCTACCTACCTACCTACCTACCTATCATCTAATAATAATCTGTCTGTCTGTCTGTCTATTATCTATGTATTATCTATCTATCTATCTATCTATCTATCTATCTATCTATCTATCTATCTATCTATCTATCTACCTACCTACCTACCTACCTACCTACCTACCTACCTACCTACCTACCTATCATCTAATAATAATCTGTCTGTCTGTCTGTCTATCATCTATGTATTATCTATCTATCTATCTATCTATCTATCTATCTATCTATCTATCTATCTATCTATCTATCTATCTATCTATCCACCTACCTACCTACCTACCTCTATCTATGAGGGTTGCAGCTTCATGCATCATGTGATTGCCATTTGCAACTTTCTCTGATGGTTTTTTGACAAGCCAAATCAACGGTGGAAGCTGGATTCATTGACTGTATAATTCACTTCACAATGGCAGTGGTTCGCCCAACAACCGTGACAAAAAAAAAAAAGTATAATGCATCTTACTTTACACTGAATTGTAAGCTGTGCAGAGTCACTGACTGAGATGGCCACCTATAAAATAAATTAATCCATGGTATTACTAAATGGTAGTCCTCCATTTTCTTTTCAGTTGATTTTGGTCTTATTTTACAACTTTCTTGCCGCAGTTGATAAGTGAGTCATTGCAGCTCTTAAGTTAACATCATGTCTTTAAGTGTATCTAGCTTTCCCATGGGCTTTGCTTGTTGCAAAAGGTGATCACATAACCCCAGGACATTGCAACTGTCATAAGTACATGCCAGTTGCCAAGTGTCCGAATTTTGATTATGTGACCATGGGGATGCTGCCGCATTCATAAGTTCGAAAAATTGACATGATGGCAGTGTTCCGATATCTAGGGGCTGCCCCAAAGAAGAGGGAGTCAAGCTATTCTCCAAAGCACCTGAGGGCAGGACAAGAAGCAATGGGTGGAAACTCATCAAGGAGAGAAGCAACTTAGAACTGAGGAGAAATTTCCTGACAGTTAGAACAAATAATAAGTGCCTCCAGAAGTTGTGGATGCTCCAACACTGGAAGTTTTTAAGAAGAGGTTGGTTAACCATTTGTCTGAAGTGGTGGAGAGTTTCCTGCCTAAACAGGGGGTTGGACTAGAAGACCTCCAAGGTCCCTTCCAACTCTGTTATTCTGTTCTGTTCTGTCCTAAGTCACTTTTTTATTGCCATCGCAACTCTGAACCATCACTAAATGAACTGTTGTAAGTTGAGGACAGTCTGCGAATAAATAAATAAATATCAAGCATGCCTCACTTAACATGTGAGGTTCACTTAACGGGTTCACTTCAAGGTACTTATTATCACCTTTAAAACGCTCCATGGCCTAGGGCCGGGATATTTACGGGACCTCCTACTGCCACCATTAGCCTCTCACCGACCAGTGCGCTCTCACAGAGAGGGCCTCCTCCGGATACCGTCAGCTAAGCAATGTCGGCTGGCGACCTCTAGGGGGAGGGCCTTCTCTGTGGGGGCTCCCGCCCTCTGGAATGAGCTCCTTCTGGGGCTTCGTCAACTCCCCGATCTCAGGTCCTTCCGCCGCGAGCTGAAGACGTTGCTGTTTCGAAGAGCAGGACTAGCTTGAACGTAGTTTTTAAATTGGGATTTTTTAAAAAAGGGGTTTAAATGAGGTTTTAAATTTATATTTAAAAGTTTTAGGGCATCAATTGAATTTAACTGTCTATTCTTTTAGCTGTTTATATGTATTATATGTTTTCTGTTGTTGTTGTTTTTTGGCTGTGAACCGCCCTGAGTCTTTCGGGAGATGGGCGGTATACAAATATAATAAATAATAATAATAATAATAACAACCGCCTTGCTTAGTAATGGAAATTCTGGACCCAATTATTGTAAGTTGAGAACTCTGTATATATATATCCCTAGCTAGAGCCATTCTATCATTATTTTTTTTAAAAAAAAATGAGCCTGAGTACATTTTAAAAGTGAAAAAAGAAAATTAAAATGCGTTGCCAGAGATGGACAGTGAGAAAAGGGCACAAATCCAAGAGGGCTTAATTCATAAGATTGAGGGGAAGGGACGGCTACAAAAGCAGCTTTGAAAAGTGCAAAGTGTGAAGTCGACAATGGAAAAGAAGAGAGCGGACGGAGGGGAGAGGGAGCCTTCCACCAGGAGCGGAAGGAGAAAGTTCAAATGGAAGTAATTAATCACCTTGGCAGAAGTTAATAAAACCCCATTAAAGAGATTACCCAGAGTTCTGAGTTGGTCAGAATGGAGCCTCAGAAGCAGCTCACCTTTTATGAACTTTCATTTCGGGAGAATAAAACATCCTCAATCTCTACATTTGCAATCGGGACAGGAAACCCCGCTTTGCTGGGGTTTCAGACAGTGGTTTGCTCTATACTTGTGTGTGTGTGTGTGTGTTTGTGTGTGTGTGTGTGTGTGTCTGTTTGAACTTTCTGTGCGCACTGGCTCGAAAATCTGGACATCGGTCGAAAATACACTGCAGTTGCAGTGAAGGCGTGAAGCTGCATGTTGCAAAGGGAAATAACGAAGCTGAAGAAGGTTTCAAGGCGGGCAACTAGGGTGATCCAGGAGAACCTGGAGCAGCTTCCCTAGGTCCGTGGGGGCGAACCTATGGCATGCGTGCTGGAAGTGGCATGCAGAGCCATCTCCCTGGGCATGCCAGCCACCACCCGTTGGCTCTTCTGGGTTCCGGCGCACACATGCGGGCCGGCCAGGTGGTCTTCATGCGGGCGGGAGGGCTGGAAACCAGAATAGCAGCATGCATGCACCGGGAAGCTGAGCTTCCGGTTTCCGACGTGCGCACGCACACCGTCCAGCTGGTCTTCGTGCCCGCATGCACACCAGAAACCGGAAGCTCAGCGTCGGAGGCTGAGGTGGGGCCAGGGCCATCGGGAGTGAGGTGTGGACTCCAGAGCCTCCAGAGACTGATAGTAGTGAGGCAGAGGAGCAGGAGGAGCCTGTTCCTAATGCAAGCAATAGAAGAGCTGCCAGAAGGCAAGAGCAGCTGAAGCAAAAAGGATGACTCAGGAGTAAGGCCAGGAGATGATTGGCCCCTCCCATAAGGCTTAAAACAGACCAGCAACGGCGTTTGGGCTTTGCCGGAAAACAATGTTGGTAGCTTCGTCTTCTTGTATTTATGTCTTCTGAACGTTTGCCAAGAAAGGACTAATTGGACCAAGGTTTGTGATAGGATTGAGGAATTTGTGTTGGGAGGAATTTGATTTAATTTAATTGAACTACACTGAGAAGGAAGTCATTCTCAGCTGTTCGAATAGTTTGTTTGGATTTTTTTTTTCCACTGACTGAGTTTCCTACTACCTACTTGGGCCTGGGTCACAACCCAGAGGTGTCCGCATGGGGAGGTCAAAAAGATGGAAATATGTCCTTGACCATGTGACTAAAGCCACATCTCCTGGTTCTATGCATCACATATGTAATTCTTATAAGAAAGGGCCTTGGATTGTGTCATCGTGGCTTCCGTCTTGATTTGTTATTGGGTTTGTTTGTTTCTTGCCAGCCTCTTGATCTCCTGAGAGCATTGGCATTTGTGTGCCCATCCTTGGGAAGAACGTTTGAAAGCGTCTGTGCATCTACAGCAGTTGTGTGTCTTTGTGTAAATATCCCGAGGTAGATGTTGCACTGGAGATAATGTAGCTGTGAAGAGGAAAATTCACAGAAAATCGCTGCAGCACAACAAATAACAAAATACCTTATACCACCAGACTTGAAATCCTGGGATTAGAAAACTTAGAACTCCGCCGACTCCGACATGACCTGTGTTTAACACACAGAATCATCTATTGCAATGTCCTTCCTGTTAAAGATTACTTCAGCTTCAATCACAATAATACAAGAGCAAACAATAGATTCAAACTTAATATTAACCGCTTCAATCTTGATTGCAGAAAATATGACTTTTGTAACAGAGTTTTTAATGCTTGGAACTCACTACCTGACTCTATAGTCTCTACTCATAGTCCCAAAAACTTCAACCAAAAACTGTCTGCTATTGGCCTCACCCCATTCCTAAGAGGACTATAAGGGGCGTGCATAAGAGCACAAAAGTGCCTACCGTTCCTGTCCTATTGTTCCCTTTCATTATATCAAATTAATATAGTTATTGCATACTTTTACTTATATATATGTTTTTCTTTTATGATGTGTTGTTGTTTTATGTTGATGTTTACTTATACGGTTGTGGCTGGGATGTACAGATGAACCTCACCATTCTCACTCACATAGAATCAGTTTTTATTGCCCAGTAAGAAATCCATAGTAATATAGTGAATACATATGTTTACAAATAAACAAATTTAAAAAACAAACAGATTTTCTTTTTAAGTGTAGGAAGTGATCTCAGACTCGGTTATCATTAACGAGTATTAACACATGTACTTACAGAACATACACTTACTAAAGGTGCTTCCACATAAACAGATGCCCAAGTCTACACAAAAGAAAAACCTTGTAGGGGGAGGAGGGTGGGTTGGTGGTGGTTTTGAGTGCAGTTGCAGTGTGTTCCTTAAGCACAGGAAGAAAAGGGCGACATTCCACTGGAGGGCCAAAGATTTAGGAGGAGCCTGGCTTCGCATCGAAAAGGAAGGGGTCAGGGAAGAATGCAGAATCCGAGAGCTGTGCGTGCTTCTGCCAGGGGCTATGTGCAAATAGCCTCTCAGACTTCTCCGTTTAACCTTTGCAGCTGGAGAAGTTGGAAGACAGTCATTGCACTGACAATTTCTCCAAGAGTTACACAGGAGGAAGATGGAGGGGGCGGGACGGTGTTTGAGTAGAACTCTCTGAGTCCCAAGGCAAAGTTCTCAGGTGGGAAACACCCCCCCCCACATCCTATCATTGGGATGTTATGGATGTACAGTATGTAGGTAGCTCAGAGTTGAATAGTGGGGTCCTTGGTGTTCTCTGAAATTGATGCTTTGCTTGCAGATATTTTATTTATACCCACTCAGGGGTGGTATTCACTTACCTTCGCTATCGGTTCACAAATGTGAGCATGCGTGCGCGCACGCAGAGCATCAAAAACGGGACGTGATGTCGTCCGGGCGGGTGGGCTGCCGCTACCGGTTTGCCCGAACCAGATAGAACTGGCTGAATACCACCACTGGCCCAACTAGATAACTTCATCAGTGCTACAAAAAGGCCAGAATATGTCCTCTCTAAGCAAACTACCCGCCCCCCCAGATAAGCAGGGATTAATACCAGACAAACAATCAAGCAGAAATCAATTCCTAAATCAAAATACCACCAAGGATAAAGCCATACCACCATAAGTGCTGGCAATGGAAGCTACTGTTATACGAACAGGGAGCCAATTCCATAGTCAGTAGCACTGATGATATTACCTAGTCGGGTAATGAAATGCCTGCAAGTAAAAATCCAAGCTCAGAGAGCACCACGTTGACCTCACATTTGGACGACCACTAGATGGCAGCAAAGAAAGGGTGTGTAGCTATCCTCTGGTGGTCACTCTAGCAAGTATGAACTGAGGATGTCTCCTCTGTACCCCCAATGGGTTGCCATAGATAAATGACTAGATTCCTTTGAGCCACACATCAGCCATGCAGAAGATCACAACCTGGTTTGTTTAAAAAATAAAATAAAATTGAAGGACTGACTGGAATCTCTTGTGTCGACAAGTCCCAAAGCACTTCTTTACTCTTCCTTGACTATATTTTTCCTGAAAGAAGATAATTCTCCAACAATGTTCCCAGCACTGGGAATAAAGCAATTCTGTTAAGAATTGTTCTTCTATATATATATATATATATATATATTCAATATAGGTCTTTGGTTATTCGGGTTTTCTCCCGCGTAAAATTGGAAGTGTCTTGGCAACGTTTTGACGAAGTCTCATTCGTCATCTTCAGGCTTCAGCTTCGTGCTTCTGGAAGCAATGTGTGATCGCAGCATTGCTTCCAGAAGCACGAAGTTGAAGCCTGAAGATGACGAATGAGACTTCGTCGAAACGTTGCCAAGACACTTCCAATTTTACGCGGGAGAAAACCTGAATAACCAAAGACCTACATACAAATACCCGCGAAAATCTCAGAAAACAAATATTCAATATAATATATATATATATATTCAGAAATATATATATATATATATCCAATATTATTTAAACAATTTCTCCAGCAAACTTGTTGGGATGCAAGGCAATTCAGCAATAATCTCTGAAGGCAGTAGGGACAGCTTGGAGGCATTCATAAGACTATATTTCAAGGGTTGGGGGGAAACATCCATTTATTTTTGGAGAAATTATTCAGAAAAAAAGGTGGACAGACAATTTTAGAGTGACAATGACTGTTGGGGGAATCAGGTATTACAAGTATCAGAGGCAGAAGCATTATTCTATCTACCATTTGGCAAACTGGCCCTCGACCTAAATTTACTATTTTTCTGGGTCTTTGTGGAAATGACATCAGAAAGTTCAACAAATACTGGCAGAGGATATTTATAAAAATCACGTAAAACGGTGTTATTCAAACTTGACCACCAGTTGTATGGATTTCAACTCCCAGAATTCCCCAGCCAGCATGTAAGAAGGTGATGAAGCAAAGAAATAAGAACATCTACAAATGCATCCTGGGATACTTTGGTTCAGATCTGTTTCCACACGATGAAGTCCCCGATTTCCTTTTGAATAACAGCCAGAAATAGAGAGAAAAAAAAATATATAGGACAATTGAGAATAGGATCGTTTTGCCTTTGATGGTGGCTTTTTTTTTGCATTAAATTGGAACGAACGGTGAGGCAGGCCCTAAAATTGAAAAAAGCAGTTGAGTTGGAGGCGGTTTAAAAGGAGAAAGGATCAGAAAACCTGAGAAAAGTAGAAGGACGAATCAGGGCAGGATGACCTGACTCCAGTTGTCCCCCCAAAACCTTGGGTGTCTTGGGCTGCCTCAGCTTCCCCTAAAAATGTTTTCACCCATTTCTATGTAACGGAAATTTATTATATTGTACACAGGTAGTCCTTGACTGACAACCACAATGGAACCCTAAATTTCTTAAATGAGCTTTGCCCCTTTTTACGACTTTTTTTGCCACACTTGTTAAGCGAATCACTGCCATTGTTATATTCCCAACACGGTTGCTAAGTGAATCCCCATTGGCTTTGCTTGTCGGGGATGGGTGGGTGGGTCACATGACCCCTCAGGGACACTGCACCCACTATAAAGATGAACCAGTTGCCCAGCATAACAAATGTTGATCACGTGACCCTGGGGATGCTGCAATGGTCATTAAGTATGAAAAAAAATGGTCATTTTTTTTCCCCAGTACCGTTGTAATTTCAAAAGGTCACTAAATGAATGGTTGTCGGTCGAGAATTCCCTGTACGTACAAATACCTACATTGTAGACATAGAAATAAATTCTGATGAGATTTTATTTCGGTCCTTTCCATTTCTTTAGTCACTTTTGGGGTAAGGCTCCTGATCGGAAGTGGGCTTTATATAAATTGACAACTGGTTCCGGCAGCACCAAAAATGTGAACATGTGCCTTCCGTGCATGCACTTTGCTCTCGCACATGGCTTGCAGGCATGCACACGGTTTAGGGTGGCTAAATAAGACAGCATAGTGCCGTAGGTCGCTACTGCCGGTTCGCCCAAACCGGTCTGAACCAGCTAAATCCCACTTCTGCTCCTGATATAGCATTCAAAGTAGCCCTAAAATTATTAGCATGAGCTTCTAGATTTTATAGATGACCGTATAGCTAGATGAGTAACCACACCACCTTCTGAAGGAACGTTTCCCCGATAACTTTAAATAAGCAATATGCCGTATTTATTTTCCAAAAATCCATTTGCAAATGAAAAAAAAAAAAGCACTTTCCTCATCTCTATCAGCCCACTCCCAGTTTTATTTCTCTCATTAAATGAATTTCGGGTACTAAGACCAAAAAGCATTCTTTATCTCATTGACTCCCTTTCAAATACAGGTCATCCTTGACTTAACAACCACAATTAAACCCAAAATTGTGTCTACAAGTCATTGCGGGTGTTAAGTAGATCGGCACGTGAGCTGACTTGATTTCATGTCTTCTTTTTATTACGGTTGTTAAGTCCGTCTCCATGGCGGTTCAGCAAATCACATGGTCCTTAAGCCAACTATGCGAATCCGGCATCTCCCAATGGGCATATCAAGAATTTGGTCATCTCTTCATTGAACAGAGATGGTATTTTGGGTAGCAGAAAGTCTGATGACTCTGGAGATTCACAGTCATCCAGATCTGGGTTGTCCCAGAGCAGTGGTGGATGGCTCCCGGCTCAGTCCGGTTCTTGCGAACCGGTAATAAAACCGACAGGAGGCTCCACCCATCTGCCTGGACATCATTATGGAGGCTCTGCACATGTGCAAAAGCACACGCTTCCGTTGCAAACCCGTAGTAAAGGTAAGTAGAATCCACCCCTGTCCCAGAGGTGGTTATTCCAAAAGGCAACTGGACTTCCTTGGTTTGTTCTTTGAAAACATTTCGCTTCTCATCCGAGAAGCTTCTTCAGTTCTTCAGTTAGAATTCAAGAAACTGCTTGGATTAAGAACAAGCATTTTCCAAAAAAAACCAAAAAATCCAGCTGCCTTTTGGAAAAGCACTTTTGGGACAGAAACCCTGCTGTTCTTTTTTTATTCCACCTTATAACTCTCAAGCTATTTTCTCTTCATTTTTTCTCTTTGGGTTGCTTCCTCGTGACGCGTCCATTCCAAAGTGGCTTTTTGGAGGAAAACAGTGGTCAGGTTTCTAGGCTTTCCGAAGCGATTAACTGAGGAATTAATTGCAAAAAAAAAAAAAAAGCTTCTGGAGGTTACCCCGTTCCCAAATTGCTTTCCCAAACAAGTTTTCCCAAAAAAATTCCCTGAAGGTGCGACGTGCCTGGCTCCAAAGGATTTTAGCCCGCTGAAATAGCTGCTAAGCGGATGTGCTCTCAAGGCGTGGTTGCTCGGGATGCAAAAATAAATTCCAAACCGAACAGATGTTCTTGACAGCGCTTGAGAAATAACGCTTGTTTCCTTTACTGAAGGTAAAGCCACGTAAACTATAGTGACCAGACGTCCCGCTTTTGGCGGGACAGTCCCGCTTTTTAATAATTTGTCCCGCGTCCCGCGGCAATTCCAAAAAGTCCTGGTTTTTTTTTTGTTTCACTCCCATTCTGAAAATGGGAGGCGGCAATGCAAGAGGAGGAGGCGGAGAAGGGGGACTGGTGGAGAAGGGGGCGCGAGAGGGAGGAGAGACGCCGCTTGACTTCACCCAAGAGGAAGAGAAGAGCGGAGAGGAGAGCCGAGCCTGCCTGGAAGAGCGGAGAAGCAGCAGCCGCTCCTCCTCCTTCAGGCAGGTGGCAAGACTCAGCGCACATGCGCAGCCCCCCTCTCCCTGTCAATGGTGTCCCGCTTTGCCATTGCTGAAATCTGGTCACTTTAACGTAAACCAATCGTACAAAAAATTAGAAGGAGGGATCTCAGACTTGGAAGGTGTTTTGGATAGAGTTGCGACTCTGCCGTTTTTTGGGTGGGTGGGGGAGGGTGTGACAGCACCAATGAGATTACCACAGGGCTTATTTCGGAGCAGATATGTATACAACTGCACCGTTAAGACATCGAGAAATGAATTAGAAAGTCCCTGATTTCTGTTTGATCTTTACCTGAAGAGAGGGACTAGATAGCTCAGCAGGAGAAAACACGTGCAGAAGATATCCAAGGCAGGTCCTGAGCATATACTTCCAAAGCAAGCAAGCAAGCAAAGGAAGCAAGGGATGGAAAGTATCATTCTCTGATGGGACGACATCAATTCGCCACAGCCGACTCTCTATGGGACAATTCGCCATGAGCCAACTCGCCATGGGACAAGAGTTACGCTATTATCAAAGGTATAGTGGAACAGCAAGAGCAACAGCACTTAGACTTATATACCACTTCACAGGGCTTTACAGCCCTCTCTAAGTGATTTACAGAGCCTCCCCCCAACAATCTGGGTCCTAGTTTTACCGACCTTGGAAGGCTGGAAGGGTGAGTCAACCTTGAGTCAGTTAGAATTGAACTCCTGGCATTGGACAGAGTTAGCCTGCAATAGCACTTATATATAACATCACAGTGCTTCACAGCTCTCTCTAAGCAATTTACAGAGTCAGCCTTATTGCCCCCAGCAATCTCGGTCCTCATTTTACTGACCGCGGAAGGATGGAAGGCTGAGTCAACCTTGAGCTGGTGAGACTCAAACTGCCGAACTGCAGTACTGCATGCCAACCATTGCTCCCTCAGGCTCTTGATACTTAAAAGTACTCGTGCATCTTTTCCAGAATGATCAAAAGAGTACAAGAAGCTAAAGCGATCCCATTTAAGATGATCTCGAGCCCGGTGAGAATTGAACTGCCAAATTGCAGTCAGCGGCGGTCAGCAGAAGTAGCCTGCAGTACTGCACTCTAACCACTGCACCACCGCGGCTCGTAATGAATAGAATCATTAAAGAAAGGGTGACAAAAGAAGGACAAAATGAAATGTGAATGGCAAACATTAAAATGATTTTTAAAACTTATTTTAAACAATTAAATTGATTTGTTGTATCGTCCCACAGCCAATTGTCCTGCTGTGAGTTGGCCAAGCCCCAGCGAATTGGCTGCGGCAGGCTGTCCCATTCCATCTGTCATTGAAAGTCACCACCAGCAAAGACAACCCAGTGCTCTTTAGATGCTTCATTTCTTGGTTTCCATCATTTTAAGCCGTGATGACTAGAGCAAACAGATGTTGTCGTCCAAAACTTCAGAGAGGCACCAAGTTGGGAAAGTCGAAGCAGCCCGTTAGGAATGAGATGTAGCAACCAATCTGGTATCACATCCTATATTCTGTCTTTGAACTTCCCACTTGCCTGAGGCTCGATCCATTGATCTCAGCCTTCCTCCCCTCTTTTCCACCATACACCATCGACCCAACCAGGAATTTTTTGCAAGAGCAATGACATAAAGAGAGCGAAGCACCCGTAACGCTATATCAAGCAAAATTTTGGATATTATAATTGGAAGATATGGAGAAGCCTTTGACACGTTGGAGGAAACCAACAGAAACCCATAAGAAATCTACGAACGGGATAGAAACAGCAGAGAAAAAGCTATTTCACAGATCTAGGAGAGGAGTGCCTGATCCAGAAGGAGCTCCGTCTAACCTTTGAGCCTTTGTGAGATCACATTTTTTTAGGATAGGTTGGTGGGTGCCTCTTTCATATGGGCTTTGAAAGCCTGAAAATTGGGGTGCTGTTGTTGCTTACAAAGCTCTCTTGAACGAATGAAGCTCAGAAATGAACGCCAGACCGGGATTAAGCTTAGAAAGTTCCAACGTTCTTCCCTAACTAGGATTAAGCTGAGGCTGCTGGGTCCTCAAAATGAGATTAAACTTTATTACAAACACAGCTGATTCTCAACTATTTTCATCTTCCCCTCAGTCTTCTGAATGTGATCTTCAGCCAGGGGTGGGCTGCTGAGGGTTCAGGAGATCCTCCGGCTAAGATTCTGTGCAGTTCGGAGAACCCCCAAATCTCACTCTTGGCTGGCCCTGCCCTGCCCACCTCACCCCTCCCAGGAGTCCCCACATGGCACGTTTTGGATGCGCGTGGAGGCTTGGGGAGGATGAAAAATGGGCCTACTGGAAGTTTGGGAAGGCCGGAAATGGGCCCGTTTCCAGAGGGCCTCCGGAGCCTGGGGAGGCTGTTTTTGCCCTCCCGGAGGCTCAAAGAAAGCCTCTGGAGCCTGGGGAGGGCAAAAAGTCCCCACCAGCCATGGTGCAGGAGGCTTGCTAGGCCACGCCCACCGTGACCACACCCACCCAGCAACCGGGCAGAGAACCCCTTGCTAAATTTTTTTGAAGCCCACCCTTGTCCTCAGCCCATCTTCCTCCCCAGCTCAAAACCACTCTCAAAACCATCCTACTGTCCTTCCATTTCTCGCATGGCTTCCTCAAAGTGCCAAGAACGGATGAAACGGAGAATAAGTCCCTCAATCTCATTCTTCTCCCTCGCCAGCCTCATCTTCCCGAGAGTGTAAAACGGTGGATCGAAACGACTAGCAAGAAGCATCGGTTTAATGTCGGCAAACACACACTTCTTTGGCACCCAACCCATCCAGACTTCTACTCCCATCTCCTCCCCCTACTTGGGACGGGTGGGGGGTCAGGAAGTGGGATTAAGAGTCAGACAGACAGTATGGCGGAAACAATGAGTAGCCCTACGTAAGAAGGCTTCGGAACTGTCCATCGGTGGCGATGGTTCCAACTCCTAATAGCAAAGCATTACCCATCAGGGAAGATGGTTTTCAGTTTAGGGAAAATCAAATTATTCGCTGTTAGGCATAGCAGAAATCCAGATGACCGTTATCTGGCCAAAACAGATACAGGAGGAAGTCCTCGACTTATGACCCACACTTTGGGCATCAGAATTTCCAGATGGTTTTTAAGGGAGTCGCATCTGATTTTACAAACTTTTTTTTTTTTTTTTTTGGCGGTGGTTGTTAAATGAATCTTTGCAGTTATTAAATGACCCATATGGTCTTTGAGCAAATTTGGCTTTCCTTCATTGATTTTGCTTAGGAAAACCCGGCTGGGAAAGGTCATCATGATGGTGATCACAAGATCCCGGAGCTTTGTGGTAAATACATGCTAAAGTGTATTTATTTTGATCCTGTGAATTTTCGATCCTGTGACGGCTTGGGTGTTCAACGGTCATAAGTGCGAGGACTGGTTGTAAACCACTTTCTTCAGGGACAACCGCTAAGCAAACCGTTTTAAGTCAAGGGCCACCTATAAACGCCACCCAGTGGTCATAAACATTTTTGCAGCTTAGATCTGATAACAGTAAATCAGGCCCACTAGAGCAGGGGTCTCCAACCTTGGCAACTTTCAGATTTGTGGACTTCAACTCCCAGAATTCCTCAGCCAGCTTTGCTGGCTGAGGAATTCTGGGAGTTGAAGTCCACAAGTCTGAAAGTTGCCAAGGTTGGAGACCCTTGCACTAGAGAACAAAAGAAGACAAAGATAGGAAATGAAAGAGAAATACAATGTAATCCATGTTCCAGGATGGTCTTTCTGAAGGAGAACAGAGGAGAAACTTTGCTGGTCAAGACATTTATAAATGCACAGTGATTGTAGAAGTACGAGACCACCAGAATCAGGGATCCGAAAGACACCCTTGTCTTTTGCATTGGTTTGTTCGACTTTGGTGTCACCCATCCAAGCAGTCCCTTAACATCCCCCCCCCGCCTCGCTTTTTCTGTGGGTCTATTTACATGAACAAACACATTGAAATAACTATATTTTAAAACAACTGGTTTTTTTGTTTGTGTGTTTTTTTTTTTTACATACAGCCTTCTTTTAAGGGGAAGTGATCACAGGTTATGTTCTCCAACCTGCGTGTCCCTTTCTTCCCCTTGAGATCTGCAAAAAACAATCAGCACAGAGAGCGAGAGAGAGAGAGAAAGAGAGAGAGAGAAAGGGAGGGAGGGAGAGGAAAGAAGGAAGGAAGGAAGGAAGGATGGATGGATTTGGTGAGAACCAGGAAGGAAGGATGGATGGATTTGGTGAGAACCAGGAAGGAAGGAAGGAAAGAAGGAAGGAAGGAAGGAAGGAAGGAAGGAAGGAAGGAAGGAAGGAAGGAAGGATTTGGTGAGAACTAGGAAGGAAGAAAGGAAGGAAAGATTTAGTGAGAACCAATTTGGTGAGAAGGAAGGAAGGAAGGAAGGAAGGAAAAGGAAGGAAGGAAGGAAAAGAGAAATATTCAAAACAAACCTAAACAAGTTTTAAAGGAACATAAACAGCAACAACAGAATACTCCAAAAATCAGAGGGCAGGGAAAATCAGTTTTCAACAGGAGAAGTGACTAGGAAGGAGTGACAGTTCCAGGCTTTGCAAAAAAGACATTATAAAGGTGACGTTAGTGTATTCTCAGCTAAAAAGAAAGAAAAAAGGAAAGGAAAGGAAAGGAAAGGAAAGGAAAGGAAAGGAAAGGAAAGGAAGATAAACAGAACAGAAGCCTTAGAGGTGAGGGAAGCATCTGAAATTGGTACGGATTTCACTTAAAAACAAGACAGTCATCAAACATTAATAATACGGTAAAGGCACCACCCACGCTTACAGTAGTTATCCTCAGTCCCAAAGTAATTGAAAACTGGGAATAATTAACTAGGTTAAGAAAAGAAAAAAAATACGCCAAGCAGGCTGGAGAGAAAGTAACTTGAGTGCTGCGGGGTGAAGGGTTTTAGGACAGGATAAGGGGCTCCTGACCATGTCACTCTTGGCCCGTACGAATCTGGAAAAACAGATGATGTAAGACTGAAAAACGCCGAGCTTTGCAATCGTTGAGAAAGTCTTCGTAATTCGTTGAATGGTAACAGTCTTGTAGGGTTGGCGCAAGAGTCAATGCTCTTTCTTAACGCGAGATGTGTGAATCTCCATGTATATTTTTTTTTTGCTTGCTTGCTTGTTTTGTTAAGCGGTGGTACCCCCCCACCCCCCCAAAAAAACACCCCACCCCCCCAAAAAAAACTCCGTGGATGCTCATCCAGATTATGCCCTTTTCGGCCTCTGCTCTCAGTTTCAGCCTTCTGCGGTTCACAGACTGAGTGACTACTAGAGAACATTCTGAAAATTTGTAGCAAAAAAATAATAATCGTCATTATCATCATCGTCCCAGGAATAATAATCCTGATTGTATCAAAGTTTTCCCTTCCGCTCCTGGAAGGTGGGAAAAAAAGAGTTTCAAGCCAATGGACGGTGGTCTCTAAATTGTGCTACTTTCTCATCATGGATGTCAGTTTGGAGAAGGAAAGGGGGATTCCGTCGGAAAGAGTCAATTTCCCAGGTAGAATAGAAAAGTCTAAGCAAACTTCGGAAATATTGCTATGTCGTGCTGACCCAGTCTTTGACAGGGGACTTCCCTTGAAAGAGATCACCCCCCGTGTCTCTTCAACCAGGGAGGTTTGGACTTTCCTGGCTTCAAGGGAAACCTGGGTTTGTTTGTTTGTTTGTTTTTCCACGGTTGTCCTCTTGACAATATCTTTGCTTTGTTTTGTTTTTTTAATTCTTTCTTTAAAAAAAAAAAAGAAGAAAAGGAGCCCAAAGGGAACTTCCTCTCAAACAGTCACCTCTGTTTTGCTGTTAGTGATGAAATATGGCTGTGTGGGTAAATAATGCTGACTTCGTGTGGTCAAGGGGTCTCTGGCGGCGGGGTCCCCCATGAGATTTCTCCCTTTGGTTGCGTAGGCTTGCCTTCGAAGGGACTGGTCACTGGGGTCCCAGGTCTTATAAGCCAAGGGGTGCATATGCGGCTTGGTGACTTTGGATTTCTGTCCGTTTTGTTTCATGGTGCCCCCTTCCAAAATATAGGGCCGGTCTTCCTCCACGTGGACCGGGTGCAAGGGGAGACTCCCTTTGGCAGCCAGCTCGGCCAGGTGACGCCGTTTGGAGTAGAAATCTTCGTTACCTTTGTCTGCTAGTTTTGAAAGAAGGGGAGAGAGAGAGAGGAGGGAGGGGGGAGAGAAAAGGGAGCGTTAGCCGGGAGGTAGGAAAAGAAGGTATTAAAATAAAACATACCATTGCCAGACTGCAACGTATAAATAGATGCAGTGGTGTGGGCTAAAATTAAGATCCCCTTCCAGATGGAGATAACAGCCGGATCATAAATAGGATTTGTAAGAAATTATAAGCCTTCTTCCCTGTAGAGAGACCAATGGAATGTTAGCAGTAGAGAGTATTGTAAACTCCTGGCAGCTAGTCAAGAATGCATATGTAGCTATTGGAGGCTTATCTTCCGCACATGCACGGGGGGAGAGAGAGAGACAGAGACAGAGAGAGAGACACACACACACAGAGAGACAGAGAGAGACAAGGAGAGAGAGAGAGAGACAGAGAGACAGAGAGAGACAAGGAGAGAGAGAGAGAGACAAGGAGAGAGACAGAGGGAGACAGAGACAGAGACAGAGACAGACAGACAGACAGAGACAAGGAAAGAGAGAGAGACAAGGAGAGAGAGACAGAGAGAGAGAGAGACAAGGAGAGAGACAGAGACAGAGAGAGACAAGGAGAGAGAGACAGAGAGACAGAGAGAGACAAGGAGAGAGAGACAGAGAGACAGAGAGAGAGAGAGAAGGAGAGAGACAGAGACAGAGAGAGACAAGGAGAGAGAGAGAGACAAGGAGAGAGAGACAGAGAGACAGAGAGAGAGAAGGAGAGAGACAGAGACAGAGAGAGACAAGGAGAGAGAGAGAGACAAGGAGAGAGACAGAGAGAGACAAGGAGAGAGACAGAGACAGAGAGAGACAAGGGGAGACAGAGAGACAGAGACAGAGGGAGACAGAGACAGACAGACAGACAGACAGAGACAAGGAAAGAGAGAGACAGACAGAGAGAATATAACAATGTCTGCATATCCAAGATTGCAGATTTATCCCTTATGCATGTGCACAAAAATGTAGTAGAGCTTGGATCACAACACCTTGCCTTGACACAACTGAAAAGTCACCAATAGCCAAACCACTGTTTTTTGCCCAATGTTGGCATTGGATTTACCCCCTTATTCAGGATTTATTCAGGAGAGAGAGGTGGGGGGGGCCCCGCAATTTTTCTCAATGGCTCTACACTCTCATTTATCTGTGCAAATGAAAGACTAATTCGACCACGCCACACTGCTTCTAGATGGCCCCATATCTCTGGAGTTTTCCTTTCGTAGAAGTCCATCACCAGGTTTGCTCTAGACATTCTCAACGTTTCTCAGAAGGTTGCAGGGAGCAATGGCGCTTCACCCTATGGTGGGGAATTAAAAGAATAAAATAAAGGCAAACATCCAGTTGCCTTGCACATCACTGCAGGCAAACAAGTCAGAGATGAACAAAATAGGTCATTAGGGGATTCAGCACCCAAGATCGCCATCCTGTATCCAGGATCAACATTGGAACTACTAAACCTGAATGTTTGTCATATGCTTTTTTTTTGTTGCTTTTTTTGCCCAGCAATGTTTACTGAGGAGTCTTGCAGTCAGTAAGGAACCACTTTCTAATTCTTGGATTTAAGTGGAGTTGAGATGGATCTTTGTGAAGCACAAAAGATGCTAAAGTCTTTCAATGCTTCCAGTTATCTGGAAAGGGACTTTAAATCAGAATAAATAACAGAATAACAGAATTGGAAGGGACCTTAGAGGTCTTCTAGTCCAGCCACCCTGCTCAAGTAGGAGACCTTGTACAATGCCAAACAAATAGCTGTGCGATCTCTTTTTAAAAATTTCCAGTGTTGGAGCATTCACAGCTTCTGCAGGCAAGTTGTTCCACTGATTAATTGTTCTAACTGTCAGGAAATTTCTCCTTAGTTCCAGGTTGCTTCTCTCCTTGATTAGTTTCCGTCCATCACTTCTTGCCCTGTCTTCTGGTGCTTTGGAAAATAACTCTTCCTTGTGGCAGCCCCTCAAATATTGGAACACTGCTATCATGCAGTGTTCTAAATTTTCATGTAATAGTTTTAATACTGAGAATCTTAACTAGACTTAAGGGTTTATATCCTACGTCCAGGATCAAGCTTGGAACCAACCCTATTTTTCCTATGCTATTTTCCTGCCCAGCAGTGGCAGGAAAGGTGAAGGGTTTACTGAAGGGTCTTGCAATCAATGGAGAACTTGCTTTCTAACGAGTGAAACTAAAGGGGAGATGATGAGATGAGACGAGATGTTACTTGGACCTTTGCGAAGCACGAGAGACGATAGAACATTTCAGTGCTTCAAAGTCACCTGGAAAAAGACTGTAAAGCATCGACATAACAGTTTTAACACTGAGCGCGATCACTGGATGCTCAAAGGCTCCTCTGACGGACAACTGGAAGGAGTGAACGAGTTCTATATCCAACAGATGAGCCCTGGGCTCAGCGTGAGCTCCATCTGCAGCTCTGACATGTTGGCCTTTACTAGGCAAGGAACGAGGGCATGTAGCTATTTAACAGCCTCCTACTTGGGAGTTTCTCTTTTGGCACCATAATGCATGTCTTCTTCAGAGAGATGCTTCTTCCTCTTCCTCTCCTTCTCCTTCTCCTCCTTGTCCTTGTCCTTGTCCTTCTCCCCTTCTCCTCCTTCTCCTTCTCCTTCTCCTTCTCCTCCTCCTCTTCCTCTTCTTCTCCTCCTCCTCCCCCCCTTCTCCTCCTCCTCCACCTCCTCCTCCTCTTCCTCCTCCTCCTCTTCTTCTTCTTTCTTCTTTCTTCTCCTTCTCCTTCTTCCTCCTCCTCCTCCTCCTCTTCTTTCTTCTCCTTCTCCTTCTCCTTCTTCCTCCTCCTCCTCCTCCTCCTTCTTTCTTCTTTCTTCTCCCTCTTCTCCTCCTCCTCCTCTTCTTCTCCTCCTCCTCCTCCCTCCTCCTCCTCCTCCTCCTCCTCTCCTCCACCTCCTCCTCCTCTTCCTCTTCCTCCTCCTCCTCCTTCTCCTCCTCCTCCTCCTCCTCCTCCTCTTCTTCTTCTTCTTCCTTCTCCTTCTCCTTCTCCTTCTTCTTCTCCTTCTCCTTCTTCTCCTTCTTCTTCTTCCTCCTCCTCCTCCTCCTCCTCCTCCTGGTGAATTTAAATTGCTTCTGAAAGAGCCCATGTACTCAAATTATACTCTACAAGCTTTACCTGCCTCCATCTGTCTCCTTGTTAATTGGCATCTTCGTGCTTTTATATAACATGCAGGTGCTGTTAAAAGGGTGTCTTCCTTTTTAATTAAAACATGGAATGCAGCTAATGGCTTGTTCCCATTTCAGAATAGGATCCGAGATCAGAAGAAAGCACCCTTCAAATGCCTCCTCTTAGAGAGATCAGGAACTGATTAACCAGGCACCTTGGGTGGGCTAATCTCATTCTCTTTGTGCCGTGTTTGCAACTCGGGATGCTGCTATGATGGTTGTCGTCCTTATTTTCAGTCCTGCCACGTGCAAACGGAAAAACCTTGTAATAATACAAGAGGAACTGCCTTGGCTAGCCCAAATATCCCCTCATAAAGAATGAGGAATCATTTCAAAATGCAGCAATATATCCTGAATTTTGCTGAAAAGGCAGTTTTAAGTGACAGCAGCCTGGCCTCTATTTTATCATTTTCTAACACATTTTTCTACTGTGTGAGAAATCCCCAATGGCTTGACAGACAAGCATTCTAGAAAAGCTAATGAACGTGGCACCAGTTCCTCGCTGAGTTGAAGGCAACCGATCTCGCCATCATGCGAGCCAGAAAAATCTAAGCTGTATTTCCAAGAATAAAATAACTGATCAAAAGAAATGAGGTTGCTTGATGTGCTCCAAGCCCGTATCTTAGCCCAGGATTCTTCAAACCTGGCAACTTTAAGACTTGTGGACTTCAACTCCCACAATCCCCCAGTCCGTATGAGGAAAGAGGGATTCTGGGAGTTGAAGCCCACAAATCTTAAAAGTTGCCAAGTTTGGAGAGACCTGTATTACTCCAACATTTCTGCTTATATTTCCAAATTGGCTAGTAGTTTGCCATTTCCTCCTTCCTAGGGCTGAGGGAGAGACACACTGGCCCAAGGTCACCTAAGGCAGGATTAGAACTCACAGTCTCCCTGTTTCTAGCCTGATGCCTTAATTTCTACCCCAACAGCTCTCTTCCTTTGCCTTTACTTTCCAGAGAATAAGAGTCGGGATTGACATACTTCCCTTGGCCTCATTCCTTCTACGGGCTGATTTACAGTAGTGGCCAAAAATTGCGGAAACCTTTTGGGAAAAGTGTATTTTCTAAAACTAGCTAATAACACCACTTTTTTTTTTTGAGTCGTACTATAAAATTATATATCAATGGAAAGATAATTTAATCGAGAATGTAATGCAATAACTTTTAGGAAGGATTTGCTATTAGAATAGCAGTTACAATATAAAGAAGAAAAGTGAAACACGTAGAAAAAACAAGATCTACAAAAATGAGCACCATAGAAAAAAATGAGATCTATAAAAATGATCCCCATGTCAGTTAATCCTTAGTTGGGTAACCTTTAGCATGAATTACGGCCTTACTACGTCTTCCCGTGGAGTGAACCAAGTATTTTAATTCTGCCACAGTTATCATGTGAAGCCAAGATTGAATGATGGCTTCTATTAACTGGATTTTATTGCTGGGTCACTTCTGATTAACAAGTTTCTTTAGTCGGCTCCATAGATTTTCAATTGGGTGAAGGTATGGGTTATTCCCAGGCCATTCCAGCTGTGGAATAGGATTATCTTGAAACTCCAAAAACAAAAAAAAGTGATGTTATTAGCCATCAAACCTCAAAAATACACTTTTCCCCAAAAGGTTTCCATAATTTTGGTCACTGCTGTATCTCTTCTCAGACCATTATTCTCATCAGGGGTTGCCACAAAGAAGAGGGAGTCGGGCTGTTCTCCAAAGCACCTGAGGGTAGAACAAGAAGCAATGGGTGGAAACTGATCAAGGAAAGAAGCAACTTAGAACTAAGGAGAAATTTCCTGACAGTTAGAACAATTAATAAGTGGAACGACTTGCCTTCAGAAGTTGTGAATGCTCCAACACTGGAAATTTTTAAGAAAATGTTGGATAACCATCTGACTGAGATGGTGTAGGGTTTCCTGCCTGGGCAGGGGGTTGGACTAGAAGGCCTCCAAGGTCCCTTCCAACTCTGTTGATATTATTATATTATATTATATTATATTATATTATATTATATTATATTATATTATATTATATTATATTATATTATATTATATTATATTATATTATATTATATTATATTATATTATATTATTATATTATATTATATTATATTATATTATATTATATTATATTATATTATATTATATTATATTATATTATATATTTATTATATTATATTATATTATATTATATTATATTATATTATCACCCATGACAAAATCCTTGTGTGGAGTCATTTGTCATGTGTAACTGTATCCAAGAGATAGGTGTTACATGCGAGCAACTAAACCCATTCAGCAGTGAGAGTAAAAGAATTAATCTTATCTCCAAAACACCAAGTCATTGTTTCGCGATAAATCAATTCCTCTGGTCAGCCATTTTGTATGCACAGAAATGAGAGATTAACAGGAAAGTATTCTTGCTTTCTAGTGCTGATAGTGTGGAAGATTTTGTGTATACAGGAACCTTGAATCAGAGGTAATATTCAGCCGGCTCATACCGGTTCAGGCGAACCGGTAGCATGCCGCCCCGGCGCTATGCCGTCCTATTTAGGCACATTTTGAAGCCGCGCGCATGTGTGCCAGTCATGCGCGTGTGAGCAAAGCACATGCGTGAAAGGCCACGTGCATGCACGGAAGTGGCGTGTGCGAGTGAAATGCACACACGCGTGCTCTCATTTGCGAACAGGTAGGGAAAGTAAGTGAATACCATCTCTGCCTTGGATGTCTTCGACCTCCTCAGAGCTCCTCAGAGGAAGAGCCAATCTGGAAATAAGGAGGAATTTCTTGACAGCAACAACTATTAAATAATAAATAGCTTGCCTCCCGGGGTTGTGGGTCTTCCATCGCTGTAGGTTTTCAAAGAAAAGAAAACGCAAGAAAACCGCCAGACTTAGAAAGCCCCTCATTTCAAGAAAACACTGGACACCCATTTGTCCTGGTTGGTGTAAGGACCAGAGGTTGGTTTCAGCAGATTCTGACCAGTTCTGGAGAACCGGCAGCAGAAATTTTGAGTAGTTTGGAGAACCGGTAAATACCACCTCTGACTGGCCCCGCCCCCATCTATTCTCTGCCTCCCGAGTCCCAGCTGATCAGGAGGAAATGGGGATTTTATAGTATCCTTCCCCTGGAGTGGGGAGGGAATGGGGATTTTGCAGTATCCTTCCCCTGGAGTGGGGAGGGAATGGAGATTTTGCAGTATCCTTCCCCTGGAGTGGGGAGGGAATGGGGATTTTGCAGTATCCTTCCCCTGGAGTGGGGAGGGAACAGAGATTTTACAGTATCCTTCTCCTGGAGTGGGGAGGGAACTGAGATTTTACAGTATCCTTTCCCTGCCACGCCTACCAAGCCACGCCCACAGAACTGGTAGTAAAAAATTTTGAATCCTACCACTGGTAAGGACTCCTTCCTTGGGCAGATGGTTGGGCTAGAAGACCTCCAAGATCCCTTCCAGCCCTATGAATCTATGTTTCAGAACGCCCATTTTGCCTTCCCACCCGCACAAATGGGAAGCGCCAAGATTGGTGGCTTAAGGAAAAACTGTAATTATAATGCATGCAGGGGGTTCCTAAATTCTTTGAAAGGCATTTGATGCCTTATGGGTTACTGTAACAATATTAGCTTGATCTTAAGTTAATCCTTGTGATTTCCTCTTTGTTTGCTTCATTTGACTGAATACTTTGGGAGACACACCACTGGGGTATCCCTTATCGTCAATGGATATCCTTGCGTGATTCCAGGATCATGAATTAATTATTACATGCATCTATCAGCAGTTGACCCAAAACGGCAAATGAAATATTGGCTGCCTTCATTTGGCTTACATGGATATTTCACATATTATTTCCAGGGTGAAATTAGCCTATTGTTCCATTAATCTTAAGGGGTTTAGTTTTGGCCCTCAAACAGAGATGAACTTATGGGGAATTGAATTAATTTGTCCCTCTGTCCACTAATGCTCAGTTTCATGTGAACATTGATTTAAATCGGGGATGTCCAAACTTGGCAACTTTAAGTCCTGGGGACTTCAATTCCCAGCATGACTGTCTGGGGAATTCTGGGAGTTGAAGTCCACAAGTCTTAAAGTTGCCAAGGTTGGAGACCCCTGATTTAAAGGTTAGGTATCTTTCTAGGAAAAGTCCTAGAAGGGCCCCATACAGTAGACCTCTCTGGGCACTCTTGTCTCTGTAGCTTTTGGGGATTTCATATTTTGTAGCTATAGACCAGGGGTGTCAAACTAGCAGACCACGGGCCAGATGCGCCATGCACAGGTCACACTCACCCCAGCTCCACGAAGGGGAAATATGTTGCGAAACATCACGTGATGGCAACGTGACGCAGCGAGTTTGACACCCGTGCCATAAACAGATGAAAAAAAGAGAGGCAGAAATGAGTGGTAGACTCCTATTGTGCCGAACCATTATTTTTTTTTAATCGTTGGGAAGGGAAAATGAATGACAAATACAGGATTTGGATCGAGAAATTTGGGACTGTCAGTAGGTTGATCAGTAACCATGGCTGATCAACCTACTTAGCCAACACTGTATGGGGTAAATCTTATGGTCTTTGATCAAGATGGAGATTGTATGGATTAAACCCATTTGGGAATGACATTTTATGCCCCTCTTTTTTCTCAGCTAAATTTAAAAATCCTCATCTGTCCAATTCAGTTCCATTCCTTTAATTCTGTGTAATGTTGAGACAGTGTTTCTTCGGGTGTGGTTTGGAAGAACGTTTCAATCTTCATAGGAATTTTGTTTACATTTCCTCCTATAAAAATAGGCGTCAACTCCAAGGAGCACATGAGAGTAACAATTTGCCAAAAAATCCAACAGTTCTAGGCTGCATGAACAGAGGGATAGAATCAAGATCACGTGAAGTGTTAATAGCACTTTATAATGCCTTGGCAAGGCCACACTTGGAACCCTGCATCCAGTTTTGGTCTCTATGATGTTGAGACTCTAGAAAGAGTGCAGGGAAGAGCAACAAAGATTGCTCTTAGGGGATGGAGGCTAAAACATATAAAGAACAATTGCAGGAACTGGGTGTGTCTAATTTAATGAAAAGAAGGACTAGGGGAGACATGTGTTCCAATATCTCAGGGGCTGCCCCAAAAAAGAGGGAGTCAAGCTATTCTCCAAAGCACCTGAGGGCAGGACAAGAAGCAATGGGTGGAAACTAATCGAGGAGAGAAGCAACTTAAAACTCAGGAGAAATTTCCTGACAGTTAGAACAATCAATCAGTGGAACAACTTGTCTCCAGAAGTTGTAAATGCTCCAAGTTTTTAAGAAGATGTTGGATACCCATTTGTCTGAAGTGGTGTAGGGTTTCCTGCCTGAGCAGGGGGTTGGACTAGAAGACCTCCAAGGTCCCTTCCAACTATTCTATTCTATTCTATTCTATTCTATTCTATTCTATTCTATTCTATTCTATTCTATTTTATTCTATTCTATTGGATTCGATTCTATTCTCCTTTCCATCGACCTTGATGGCTGACTTTTCCCACTATTCAAAAACTGCTCAGAAAGGCTGGGCGATATCGTGGGATAGGTTGCTAGAACTAATTTCTCTCTTAAACCTCTGTTTCAGAAGACTGTTTTTCTCACCTGCTGGAATCTATGACTTGCTTAATTCAACATTCCCGCTATCCAGGATTTGGGGCTGGAATTAGGACACACATCCTTTTAAAGAAAACAAACTAGATTCTACAGGCGGATGAGTGGAGAAAGGTAAGATCTTCCAAACATCGGGAATATTTGTCACTGGGTCTAAAATAATTCCAAAAAAAAAGCGACCGAAACTTGATAGCTCCATCCATTTCTACCCACGCTGAAGATTTCTGGATATTTCTGACATGTCCATCAGTTCTGAGGTAAAATATAGAAAGGAGAAACCCCCTTAGTTTAAAGCAATTCAAAGAGTTTCCATTCAAGAGTTCCTAAACACTAGACTTCTGCCAGTACAATGTTCTCCATATTGTGCCAAAAAATTTCTTTTCATGACTAAAATGTTCTTTCTGATTCAATCGAAGCAGTAAAAACTGGGATATGCAGCTCCCTGGGATTGAAAAGCCTACTGTCTCCCTGACAGCCAGAATATCTTCTTAATGGATCTTAGTAGCAGAAAGACAACTTTTTAATGTGCAGTTTTGTCATATCAGCTCGAATATCTCACTAAGTGCTTGGCGAGTGAGTTCAGGTTTCTTTTCTTGGAGACAATTGTACATCGAAACTATCGGGCCTGTTGGATTCCCCATCCCCCCCCCACCCATCCGACGTACATACTTAACTGGGTAGTAATCTCAAAACCTAGCCGGTGAGAAATACTCTTAGTTTTTTCTACAAGGAAAATAACGGAGGCCGAGATCGCCACCGACACAGAGGTCCAGCACAGGAAATCCAGAAATCCAGGCAGTTCAAATAAATGTAAGGATTTATTGCAAGCTTTAGGCTTTCTACAAGAATCTGAGCTACTAACAATCAAAGCAAATTGGTGGTAAATTGGAATTCAAGGTGGGCTGGACTTAAGATTTCTTGTGGGCACAAAGGGACTCGAAACGGATGACATTTTTGACCCTTCCCTCGGGCTCAGCCTGGTCATCTCCTACAATTGGCTTAATTCAGAATGAAATGATAGACCTGCTTCTTCTCCAAATCGCTTCCCCATATTTTTTTTTTTAAATTATCATAAAACTTATCAAAATACAAAATGCAAGTTAATATAAAGATAGTGGGAAAAAGGGGAATGGAGATTTTTCAGAATCCTTCCCCTGGAGTGGAATGGGAATGGAGATTTTATAGTATCCTTCCCCTGGAGTGGGGAGGGAATGGAGATTTTTCAGAATCCTTCCCCTGGAGTGGGATGGGAATGGAGATTTTATAGTATCCTTCCCCTGGAGTGGGGAGGGAATGGAGATTTTACAGAATCCTTCCCCTGGAGTGGGATGGAAATGGAAATTTTATAGTATCCTTCCCCTGGAGTGGGGTAGGAATGGAGAATTTACAGTATCCTTCCCCTGGAGCAGGGAGAGAATGGGGATTTTGCAGTATCTTTTCCCTGCCATGCCCACCAAGCCATGCCCACAGAACTGGTAGTAAAAAAAAAAATTGGATTTCACTACTGCTGGGAGGTCTTCTAGTCCAGGGGTCTCCAACCTTGGCAACTTTAAGACTTGTGGAGTTCCCAGAGTTCCTCAGCCAGCTGACGTCCACAAGTCTTAAAGTTGCCAAGGTTGGAGACCCCTGTTCTAGTCCACACTTCTTCTCAAGACAGGAGTGTCATACCCGTCAGATGGTCCTTCAGTCTATTTCTGACAGACTGTACACATAGTCACGGCGACTCTGAGCCACATATTTGCTTGAGTTTTTGTGCATGGGAGTGTGTGTTTATTTCCAGTTCATTTACATTTTCCTCCCTTTTGTAAGACCGTAGATTTGTTTTCAAACAAATGAACCACTGAATTGAATGAGGCTCATGGGCTTCGTTTCTACTTGTTCTGAAACGAGCACTCCCGGCTGAGGAAAAAAATTAAAAAATAACGCAGGATGCCTATTTATATACCCACTCATTATATTTTGGGTGGCGATGACTGGGCAGATCGCCAGAGTGACTTTTGGCATTATTTCCCCTAATGGTGGGGTCCGATCAGGGGTGAAATGCTCCCGGTTTGGACCGGATCGTGCAGTCCAGTAGCGATGGGGGCGGATAGTTCGGAGAACCGGTAGCAAAAATCCCTGCCCCCCCCCACCGCTCACGCCTCGCTGTTGTCCTCTTCTCTGTCCCTGAAGCTCTCGGTGGTGATATAGCTGCAAACGGCCTTAAACGACTGCTGCTGCACTTCAGAGGGCTGCAATAAAGCTGATCAGCACTGTAGGCGGCTAGTAGACCGGGGCCTCTATTTTTAAAGAAGGTAGACCGATGCCTCCCAAAAAAAGGCAATTGGTAGACCAGTGCCTCTATTTTTAAAGAAGGTAGACCGGTGCGCTCCCAAGTTTTGTATACTTTATTATTTTTATTATTTATTATTATTGGCCATGCCTATTCAGTCACCTGACCACCAAGCCACACCCACCAGGTCACCTGACCACCAAGCCACACCCACCAATTAAGCCACACCCACAGAACCGGTAGGGAAAATTTTAGATTTCACCCCTGCGATGACCCAATAGACACATTCACAGAACACGCTTAAGCAAGTCGGGGGGAAGACTAGGAGAAATCAAGTTTGGTTATCGTGTTTTTTTTTATGGCTTTCGGGTAGTGTCATTTTGTATAGCTCAGTGTGTTTGATTAGTCTATGCTTCAGTAGTAGTCAGCCACATGTTCAAACCCCGGGTGAAATGTAAAATTTGTTACTACTGGTTCTGTGGGCAGGGCTTGTGAGGAGTAATGTGACTGGGTGGGCTTTTTTTTTTAACTTTTAAAAGCATTTTTTCTACAACCTCTTCGGCCGAAGAGCTTGTAAAAAATGCTTTTAATAGCCTCTGACGATCAGGCATCTCAGCTGGGATCGTCAGAGAAGCCTTTTAAAAGCATTTTTTAACAACCTCTTTGGCTGAAGAAGTTGTAGAAAAAATGCTTTTAAAAGGCTCGGACGATCCCAGCTGAGCCGCGCAATCATCAGAGGCTTTTTTTTTCTTTTAAAAGCATTTTTTCGGCTGAAAAAAAATGCTTTTAAAAGTAAAAAAAAAACCTCTGATGATCACGCGGCTCAGCTGGACATAGTGGGGGCAGGGATTTTATTACCAATTCTCTGAACCACCCATCGCCATCACTACTGGATTGGCCAATCCGGTCCAAACCAGGAGCATTTGACCCCTGGTTCAGATCCCGTGGTGGGTTGCTTCCAGTTCACACTGGTTCAGGTAAACCGGTAGTGGCAGCGTCGGGAGGCTCCGTCCACCCACCGAGACGTCATCAAAAACGCTCTGTGCATGTGCAGAACCGCTGTGCGCACGCACTCGCACTATGCTACCAATAGCGAACCGGTAGCGCCGGGATTTGAATCCCACTACCGTTCAGACCTGATTTGGCATTTTCATCTACCTATAAATCCTTCCAAAAGGCCTGGGATTGATGATCTTATAGGTAAGGCCAGGATGTAAGCTACTCCATGAAAAGCTGCCTTTTGCAATTGACTGACTGTGATTTTGTCAATGCCAATGGTATTCAGGTGGTTATTATTATTAGAAAAGATGTTAATTTGCTAACTGGGTTATTCATGATGGATGCTCCTTACAATCATCATAAAACCCTTCAAACTATCAAACGTTCATGTCCAAATCTGACAATATGGTCTTCATGGTTTTATGGATGTCTGTAAATGGCTAAGAGTCCCGAAGGAAATGGCGGCATAAAAGCACTGTGAGAAATATCTGCAATAAATAAAACATGAGCTACACAGCTTCTTTTGTCTGTCCTCCTCTCTGAATTCAATTCCCGCTTTGGGATTCATGTACTTGACAGATTGGTCAAGCTTGTTGGTAGAGATGAAGCAATCAATATGCAAGGAATTATGGATAAGCAATATGGCTGTTCTGGGAAAAAGGTTTCCAAAACAGCTCTGGTTTTGAATTATGATAAGCAGCTATGGTGTGATGAAAGACAAATACTAATGAGGAAAATATTGTTGGCCTTCTGGAAGGACGTGAAGATAGGGATCTGTCATCTAGCTTGGGGACCCACCCGACAATATGGTATATAGAGCCTGTAAAATGATTGTGTTACTGATAGATGGAAATTGTTTGTAGCTCAGGGTTGAACGGTATGTGGTCCTTGGTGCTCTCTGAGCTTGGTAGTTTTCTTGCAGATGTTTTATTACCAAGCTAGGGAACATTATCAATGGTCAAATGGAATGAAGTGTGAGGAGGAGGAGGAGGAAGAGGAGGAGGAGGAGGAGGAAGAGGAGGAGGGGAGGAGGAGAATGGGAGGAAGAAGAGGAGGAGGAGGAGGAGGAGTCGAATGGGAGGAGGAGGAAGAGAACTGTGGGATCCTTGGTGCTGTCTGAGGTTGGTGGTTTTCGTGCAGATGTTTTATTACCAAGCAAGGGAAGTTTATCAATGGTCAAATGGAGTAAAGTGTGAAGAAGAGGAGGAGGAGGAGGAGGAGGAGGAGGAGGAGAAGAGGAGGAGGAGGAGGAAGGGAGGAGGAGAATGGGAGGAAGAGGAGGAAAATGGGAGGAGGAGGAGGAGGAGGAGGAGGAAGGGAGGAGGAGAATGGGAGGAAGAGGAGGAGGAGGAAAATGGGAGGAGGAGGAGAATGGGAGGAAGAAGAGGAGGAGGAGGAAAATGGGAATCTAACTGGTAATCCAATTGGTAGGTCCTGATCTATTGATTGAAAGATTTTCTCCCCAGGTGCATTCGTCTGGTACCCCAATAATAAGATGATGTCAAAAATTACTGGGCAAACATATGGCCCTATTCCAGGAGTGAAATCCAAATTTTTTCCCTACTTTTTCTGTGGGCGTGGCTTGGGCATGATGTTTCTTGGTGGGCATGGCTTGGTGGGCATGGCAGGGGAAGGATATTGCAAAACCTCCATTCCCACCCCACTCTGGGGTCAGCCAGAGGTGGCATTTGCCGGTTCTCCGAACTATTCAAAATTTCCGCTACCGGTTCGCCGGAACCTGTTAGAACCTGCTGGATTTCACCCCTGCCCTATTCCACCTCCCTGTGACAGATTTGCCTCCCCTTCTAATCCTTGATATCCCTGAAAAGTCTTGCGTGAAATGATGGCTCTCTTGGGCTTTTTTTTTTTTTTTTGCTCCAATTGTCCTTATCCTTGAAATGAGTTCTTTTAAATCTATCTAGAATGGTTTCCTTTGATCTCATGGTTCCTAGACGGTTTCACATCACATTTCAGGCAAGGATGGTCTGAAGTGAAAACGTCCAGTGCAAAACTGTTGAATTTCTCACCCATATCCCCAACCCTTCTCAAAGGATGCCTGCTGGAAAATCAGTTAGGCACACTTTAGTCTGAACACAGAGCATTAATTTATCGCTGTCAAATCCAGGTCTCCCTTTCTCTACTCCCTCTGTCAGGGCGTTTGCAATGTGACTGCGAGTAGGAGACAACCCAGGAGCAAAACACACAGCATTTGTTGCAGTCCACCAGAAGCCCGTGGAACTGGCAGTGGAGTCGGACAGTGGGGAGGACAGTGGGTCAGTCCTGGAGTCAGGGGAAGGCCCAGACAAGGGTTCTGCATTGGAGACAGAGATGGGGGCAGGGTCATCTGGGAGCGATGCACGGACTCCGGAGCCTCCAGAGGCAGACAGCAGAGAGGCAGAGGAACAGGAGGAGCCTGTTCCTACTGCATGCATGCCAAGAGCTGCCTTCTGGCTGAGGATGACTCAGGAGTAAGGCCAGGAGATGATTGGCCCCTCCCATAAGGCTTAAAAGAGCAGCAACGGCTCTTGGGTTCTTTGTAGGAAAGCAACGTTGCTACAATTGTTTCTAGTTGCCGTCTCCTGTTTCTGAACTTTGTGGGGTTCTTGCCAAGAAAAACCTGTGGCAGGATGCCAAAGAAGACAAAGGTTTGTGATAAGGCCGAAGGACATTTTCTGAAGGACTTTGTTTTGGACTTAATTTGGACTAAACTGAGAATGAATTAATTCTCAGCTGTTCTAATAAAATATGTTTGTTTAGGACTGATTGTGTCTGGTAATAACTACTTAGGCCTAGGTCACAACAGCACTCAGACATGTAACAGTGGTTTATATACAAGACATATACAGAAATACATGTGGTAGGCAAATACCAGACAAGCACTCAATCTTCTTCTTAACTCTACACGGAGAACTTAGCAATGGATACCGGACACAAGGAGAGAGAATACGCCCTCTCCTGGCTGACTTATGTAAACACCTCTTAAAGTGGTAAAGACTTTTGTGGACCCCTTCATAGTCTAAAACTGGCTATACCAATGCTGATTCATCTTCATTGCATCAGCCTTACATCACATAGCTTTACAGTTGGTCAGCTCTTAAATCTCAATACCTTAACAGATTCCATATTTTGAACCAGAGCTAGGGAAAACAATGCCTGTCTGATTTTAATGTGGACTCCGAAATTGGCATGGCACGGCTTGGTGGACATGGCAGAGGAAGGATATTGCAAAATCTCCATTCCCACTCCACCTTGGGGCCAGCCAGAGGTAGTATTTGCCAGTTCTCCGAACTGCTCAAAATTTCCGCTACCGGTTCTCCAGAACCTGTCAGAACCTGCTGGATTTCACCCCTGATTTGAGGCCCACAATGAGGCCCCTCTGAGTTTCATCCATCTGTTATGTCTGGTCCTGCCTTCAGGTGCTTTAGAGAAGAGGTTCACCTCCTCTGCTCTGTGGACAGCTCTTCAAATATTGGAAGGCTACTATTCTATCACATCTAAACCAGGGGTGGGATTCAGCCAGTTTAGACCGGTTTGGGAGAACCGGATGCTAACTTTACATCTCGTTCGCCGAACCAGTAGTTGTAAGGATTGGTTGGCCATACCACCCCACCTCACCCCACCCAAGAGTCTCCACATGGCCCCTTTTGGATACCAGGTAAGTGCAGGGCCCGCAGGGAGGCTCTGGGAGGGTGAAAAATGGGCCTCTTGGAAGTTCCAGAAGTCTGGAAACAGACCCATTTCCAGCTTCCGGAGTGCCTCTGGAGGCCAGGGGAGGCAGTTTTTGCCCTCCTGGAGACTCAAGGAAAGCCTCTGGAGCCTGGGGAGGGTGAAAATTCCCCCTCTATGGTGCAGGAGACTGAGTAGCTCACACCCACCATGGCCACGACTACCCAGCAACTGGGCAGTGAACCTGTTGCTAAAATTTTTGAATCTCACCCCTGCCCTAAACCTTCTCTTCATTAAACTAGATATACCCAGTTCCTGCAACTACGTTTTAGCCTCCAGCCCGCTAATCACCTTTGCTGCTCTTCTCTGCACTCTTTCTAGAGTCTCGACATCCTTTTTTGTGTTGTGGTGATCAAAACTGATTGCAATATTCCAACTAGTAGAGTCGGTTATTTTCTGGTAAACAAGCGCGTCGCACCTGGCTGTGTGTCCTTCAAAAGTACAACTTTGCCCACTCCATACTTTGAAATTCTACACGTACTTCACTTTCAAGGATTTGCCTACCCTTGTTAATATTCATCTCAGATGTCAACAATCAAAGGCAAGGTTTACTTTGCTGTTTTCCTTTTCATGAAAGAAAAAGAAACAGGGAGAAGATGGTTTAAGAAGAAAGCTGCATAGAAGCAATGAGAAAGATAGAACAGAATAACAGAGTTGGAAGGGATCTTGAAGGTCTTCTAGTCTAACCCCCTGCCCAGGCAGGAAACCCTACACCACTTCGGACAAATGGTTATCCAACATCATCTTAAAAACTTCCAGTGTTGGAGCATTCACAACTTCTGGAGACAAGTTGTTCCACTGATTGATTGTTCTAACTGTCAGGAAATTTCTCCTTATTTCTAAATTGCTTCTCCCCTTGATTAGTTTCCACCCATTGCTGGAAGGGTGCTTCAGAAATTGAGGTAATCCTTCTCGCTAAGACTTTTCAACATTATTTCAAAAACATTTCTCCTCATATTGGAAATGATTCCCTTATTTCTGCTCTGTATCTATACATCTAAAACCAAATAGATATCTAGACTTTGCACAAGTCCTCATTTCCTTCCGTATGACCTGCCCCTCTATAAACACATCCGTGGTGTGATATTTTGTCCCCATGAGCTACAGAGCTAATGTTAACAGTGACAGAGTTGAAAGGGACCTTGGAGGTCATCTAGTCCAACCGCCCCGCTCACGCAGGAAACCAGTGCTGGGGATTCGAACCGCCGAACCGCCGACCTTTCTGATCGACAAGCTCAGTGCCTTAGCCACTGAGCCACCATCTTATTTATGTATTAGGCCAAAGGGAAAAAAAAATAATCGAAAAATTCATTTCGTTCATTTAAAATAGAATGGAAGGACTTGCCACGGTCACCTTGCAACAGCCAACCCAACACAGCCAACTTGCTATGGGGCAACTCGCTGCAGGCCAATTCCACAATTCAATTTTAACGATTTAATATAATTTAATTTTTTTTTAAATTTTTGTCATTCACAATTCCTTTTACTCCTCTTTTCTTTAATTCTACTATTCCACTATTTGCTCGATATTAGTGTAACCCTTGTCCTGCAGTGAGCTGGCCATGGTGAGCTGGCCATGGAAAGTTGACTGTGGTCAGTTGTCGTAGAGCCCATTTAAAAATGAAGACCTCAAGAAGCAAAGCCAGATAGCTATTCGCTCTTTGTATGTTGAGCTGAAAAATAAATAAATAAAAATAAAATATCAAGGGCAGAGACAATTCTCTTGAGAACCGTGTCAACTCAAGTAAAATATTTCCATCATATAAGTAAAGGCAGCTGTCAGATTTGTGGGCTATATATCTGAGAAGTAAATTACCTTTAACCTTTACAGTTTCTTCTAGTTCAAAACTGTCAGCTAATCTTTGCTTTATCTTGACACATGATTTAAACCAGATTTCTGTCTTTGCTGAGCCCCTGTTCAGATGTGTTTGTATTATTTCTTTGCCCATCTCAATAATTTGAACTTGCGTTATCCAGTTGGCGCACCTCTGATTATTCTCTATCCTGTTTAAAACTCTCCCCTCTGGGTTTATATTCAGCACTTTATTATTAGCTGTCACACAGACACGCTAAAAATTTGTTGCTGCGGTTTTCCCCCCCATCATGGCACTGCTGTGGCTGAAGTAGCAGGGCTGAATCTGGACACCCTGAAAAGAGGAAATATAGATAAGAACCGGTGTGTTTCAAATCTGGCAACTTTAAGATGCGTAGACTTCAACTCCCAGAATTCCCCAGCCAGCGTGCTAGTTGGAGAACTCTGGGAGTTGAAGTCCACGTTATCTTTAAGGTAGCTGGAAAAGATGGCATATATGGCTTGCGTGCATATATAAGATTCCCCTCGCTAGTCGTTCCCGACTCTAGGGGGCGGTACTCATCTCCGTTTGAAAGCCAAAGAGCCAGCGCTGTCCGAAGACGTCTCTGTGGTCATGTGGCCGGCATGACTCAATGCCAAAAGCGCACGGAACGCTGTTCCCTTCCCACCAAAGGTGGTCCCTATTTTTCTACTTGCGTTTTTTATGTGTTTTCGAACTGTTAGGTTGGCAGAAGCTGGGACAAGTAACGGGAGCTCACCCATTACGCGGCACTAGGGATTCGAACTGCTGAGCTGCCAACCTTTTGATTGACAAGCTCAGCGTCTTAGCCACTGAGTCCCCTCTGCGTGCATATATATACACTTGTGTTAAACTTTGAGAAAATTGGTGATGCCTGCATGTATCTGATATATATCTATGTCTGATTGATTTCTCTTTATTCCACCTTTATTATTTTTAATAAATAGCTCACATTGACAAACATATTTAATGCTCCTTCCCTCTCCTCTTTTCCCTACAACAACCCCATGAGATGGGTTGGGCTGAGAGAAAGGGACTGTCCCAAAATCACCCAGCTGGCTTTCATACCTAAGGCAGGACTAGAACTCACCGTCTCCTGGTAATTGGTCCAAGTCACCGAGCCAGCTTTCATGTCTAAGGCAGGGCTAGAATTCACCACCTCCTGGTGATTGGTCCAAAGTCACCCAACTGGCTTTCATGCCTAAGGCGGGACTCACCATCTCCTGGTGATTGGTCCAAAGTCTCCCAGCTGGCTTTCATGACTAAGGCAGGACTAGAATTCACCATCTCCTGGTGATTAGTCCAAAGTCACCCAGCCAGCTTTCATGCCTAAGGCAGGGCTAGAATTCACCACCTCCTGGTGATTGGTCCAAAGTCACCCAGCCAGCTTTCATGCCTAAGGCGGGACTCACCATCTCCTGGTGATTGGTCTAAAGTCTCCCAGCTGGCTTTCATGACTAAGGCAGGACTAGAATTCACCATCTCCTGGTGATTAGTCCAAAGTCACCCAGCCAGCTTTCATGCCTAAGGCAGGACTAGAACTCACCGTCTCTTGGTGATTGGTCCAAAGTCACCCAGCCAGCTTTCATGCCTAAGGCGGGACTAGAACTCACCGTCTCCTGGTGATTGGTCCAAAGTCTCCCAGCCAGCTTTCATGCCTAAGGCAGGACTAGAACTCACCATTACCTGGAGATTGTCACAAAGTCCCCTAGCCACTTTTATACCTAAAGTGCAACTAGAACTCACAATCTCCTGGTTTGTAGTCTGGTACTTTCACCCCTAAACCAAACTGCAGTACCTATGCAACTTTTTTATTTATTTATTTATTTATTTACATTTATATCCCGCCCTTCTCCGAAGACTCAGAGCGGCTTACAGTGTATAAGGCAATAGTCTCATTCTATTTGTATATTTACAAAGTCAACTTATTGCCCCCCCCCAACAATCTGGGTCCTCATTTTACCTACCTTATAAAGGATGGAAGGCTGAGTCAACCTTGGGCCGGGCTTGAACCTGCAGTAATTGCAGGCTGCTGTGTTCTAATGACAGGCTTCTTACCAGCCTGAGCTGGTAAGTTAGCTGTTAAGTTAGCTGGTAGGTTAGCTGGTAAGTTAGCTGGTAAGCTAACTTCTCCACCCTCCTCCCGGTGAACAATTTAGCTGTACTAAAACAGTGGAAACTTGATTCGAATAAAATTAGATACGCTCAGCACTTGCTATTTATAAGAGAGAAGGAGGGTCGTGAATGATTATTTGCTTAATTACTCCATGCCAGTTATAAAGCGTGCATATCTGACGTCTACATCTCTCAAACATGTCAAAAACTGGAGAACTATTAAAAGCATCTTCTGGATTTGAACTGTTTTCTATCATACAAAGAACAAAAGAGCAGAGATCTGCACACCTTCCTGGACTTTAAACGGCATTGTTACATCCTGACAGGATCATAAAAAACAGCCCAGCAACTTCCTTCCGATTTAATTTTTTTTTACTCATCCCCCAATATATCTCTTCTTGGAAGCGGAGCCTGTGGCTGCATTCATTAAAATATGTCAAGCTGGCTACCGAATTAAGCCATTTTCTGGCTTCACACAATACACCGAACCATAAACTACCCAATGGACTTTCTTCATAACACACTCAGCTAGAAGGAACCCCATCGGATGCTGTAATTTGCTGGGAAGCCTGCTCTAACGAGGGCAAAAACTCTAAACGAAGATGCTTACTTAATATCACCTTTGCATCACATCTGGCAAAGCCAATCTTGTACAGTAATTTTGAAAATTGTGCTAATCTGTTGTCATTAAGACTGATTTTATTTTTATTTTTTTGCAAAGCTTGAATATTGTAATTCCCGAGTTAGGAGTTTTGATTTGGACACTTTAAGCAAGAGAGAAGATCTGATGCTGGGAAGGCTGAAAGCAAAGAGGGGAAAAAAATACCAATAGAAGGTGGATGGGCTGTTACAGTTATGATGGTTGCGCCATTGGAAGACCTGAAGGACCAAGTTAGGGCCATACCTCCCTGGAGAAAGGGTATCTACGTGATGCTAAGAGTCAGTAATATATTGATGGAACATAATAGCAATAGACTTATATACCGCTTCACAGTGCTATACAGCCCTCTCTAAGTGGTTTACAAAGTTAACCCCCAACAATCTGGGTCCTCATTTTACTGACCTCAGAAGCATGGAAGGCCGAGTCAACCTTGAGCCTGGTGAGATTTGAACTGCCAAATTGCAGGCAGCCAGAAGTCAGCAGAAGTAGCCTGCAGTACTGCATTCTAACCATTGCGCCACCATGGCTCATGGAAAATTGCCTGATCTTTGGACCTTTCGGCGTGAGCTGAAAACGCACCTATTTATTCAAGCGGGACTGGATTGAAATTTTATTGGGGTATTTATGTTTTAAGATTTTAAATGGTTTTAAAATTTCGACCACATTATAATATTTCTTTTTAACTTCTTTTTTTTTTTTTTTTTTTTTTTTTTTTATTGAAAGAGTTTTAAAAAAAACAAAAACATTTTCCCCCTTTTTTCCCCCTCCCTCCCAAAAAAAAAAAACAAAACATCCCCTCCTCCCCACCCCGGCTTCCCGGGTCAATCACAAGGTAAAGTCCAATCAAATAACCACATCCAAAGCTTTTAGTCTCCCAACCCCTCCCATTACATAAAATAACTTTCTAATTATTCAAAGGCAATCTGATATTTCTTAATCTGATATCTGTTTTGTAGATAATCAATCCATTTTTCCATTCAATTAAATATCTTTCCTGCGTATTGTCTTTTAAAAGCGCTGAGATTTTAGCCATCTCAGCCAAATTAATAACTTTCAATATCCATTCTTCTATTGTAGGTATCTCTTCTTCTTCCAGTATTGTCCAATCAACAGTCTTGCTGCTGTTATTAAGTTCAAAATCAATTTAGTCTCAATCCCTGTACAATCCATTATAATTCCCAAAAGGAAAAATTGTGGCAGGAACTTTATCTTCTTCTTCAGTACATTTTGAATAATCCACCAAATTCTTATCCAAAAGACCTTAATTTTCTTGCAAGTCCACCAAATATGAAAATATGTAGCATCATCACAATCACACCTCCAACATTTCGCTTGGATATTAGGATACATACATGATAATTTTTTGGGATCTAAATGCCATCTATAAAACATCTTATAAAAATTTTCCCTTAAATTCTGTGCTTGTGTAAACTTAACATTTCTAACCCAAATTTTCTCCCATGTTTCCAACATTATTGGTTCCTGAATATTCTGTGCCCATTTTATCATACAATCCTTTACCAAATCCTTTTCCGAATCTATTTCAAGCAACACATTATACAATCTCTTTATATGCTCCTGGGTCTGATTTCTAATTTGCTTTATTAAATTTTCCTCCTTTGCATTATACCAATTTTTGATCTTCTTTCCATCTAGCACTTATTTGCCCATATTGAAACCAAGTATAATTCCTCCTTCTTCATTTTAATACCTGTAATGATTTTAATTGCAATCTACCTCCTTCAGCATACAAAAGTACTTTATATGTAATCATTTCCTGTTTCTGTTCTATATTTATATTCTCTATTGCATGTCTAGGGCTCGCCCATATAGGAATCTTATAATCTAATTTATAGGAATATTTATTCCAGACCATAAAGAGCACTTCTCAACACATGATTCTTAAAAGCCCTATCCACTTTTTCCATAAAATAAGTACGCATGCCATCCATATAACAAGTCATAACCTTCTATATTCAAAATTCTTTCCTCTGTTAAGTTAAACCAGTCACTTATTACTGAAAGGGTTACTGCTTCATAATATAGTTTAAAATTAGGCATTCTTAAACCACCTCTTTCCGTGAATCCTGTATTATTTTCATTTTAACCTCGCCTTTTTACCCTGCCATATAAATTTATTAATCCCACTCTGCCAATCTTCCAAATTTTTATCCTTTTTAATTATAGGTATCATCTGGAACAGAAACAAAAATCTAGGTAACACATTCATTTTAATAGCAATCCTTCCCAATAGGGATAACTGCAATTTCTTCCAGCCATTCATATCATTCTGAACTTTTGCCATAGCAAGTCATAATTATTCTTATAAAGTTTCTTGTTCGATGAGCTAATATAGACCCTAAATATTTAACCTTTTTACTACCTCAAATCCTGTCATTTCCTCTAGTTTTTGTTTCTGTTGTATAGACATATTTTTAATTATCACTTTTGTTTTTTCTGATTTATTTTAAATCCTGATACCTTTCCATATTTATCAATTACTTCCAACAAAAATCTACTTGAATTTATAGGATTCATTAACGTAACCACTACATCATCTGCAAAAGCTCTAACTTTGTACTCATATTGTCTAATCTTAATTCCCTCTATTTTCATTAATTCTCGTATTTTATCTAATAATGGTTCCAGAGTCAAAACAAACAATAATGGTGATAAGGGACATCCCTGTCTTGTTCCTTTCGCAATCTTAATAACTTCTGTCAAACTACCATTTACTATAATCTGTGCTGTTTGCTCTCCATAAATCGCTTTAATTATTCTAATAAAACAGTCTCCAAATTGCATTTTCTCTATTAATTTAAATAAAAAATCCCAATGCAATCGATCAAAGGCTTTCTCTGCATCCAAAAAAATAAGTGCCGCTGAAGTATTCTTCTTTTCCAAATATTCCAATATATTAATAATCTGTCTAACATTATTCCTCATCTGCCTCCCTTTTATAAAACCAGATTGATCAGTATGAATTCTTTGTTGTAAAACTAACATTAATCTATTTGCTATTATTTTTACAAAAATCTTATAATCATTATTTAAAAGTGAAATCGGCCTATAGTTACCAGGTTTAGAGCAGTCTTGCTCCTCTTTTGGTATCAGTGAAATAAGATGTTTTCCATGACGGGGGTATTCCCACTCCTAATTGTATCTGATTAAATAATTCTTTAAGTGGGCCTAATATTTCATCCTGTGTTTTTTTATAATAAGTTGCTGTAAGACCATCTGTACCAGGGGTTTTCCCCATTTTTAATTGTTTAATTGCCTCCACTATTTCTCCAGTAGCTATCGGCCGGTTCAGCTCCTCCCTCTGTTCTAATGTTAGAATATTCACCTTATAATCTTTCAAATAATCATAAATGTCCCTATCCAATATTTTGTCTTTTGCATATAGTGCAGTATAAAATTCTGAGAATGCCTTTTTAATTTTATCCTGTTGATATTTCTTTACCTTTATATTCTATTTTTTGTATGACACGTGCTTTCTGTTTCTTCCTTAAATTATATGCCAACCATCTCCCAGGTTTATTTGCATTACAAAAGGTATTATGTTTAGCATATTGTATATTCGTTGCCACCTGGTCTGCCATTAACATATTAAATTGACTCTGTAATATTTTTATAGCCTCTTTAAGTTTATGATCTTGTGGGTTTTGAATTAATAACTGTTGCTTCCTTTGAATTTCTTCTTCCAAATAACTCGCTGCTTTTGTTTATTATTCCTTTGCCTGTTGTCCAAATAAAATCAATATCCCTCTAATAAACGCTTTGCTCGCTTCCCACACAGTTCCTATAGGTGTCCCTTTGTACATATTAAAATCAAAAAATTCTTTTAACTGTTTCTTACAATAAGTTACATTATCCTCATATCTAAACAGATTTTCATTCAACCTCCATGTTCTACCACCTTTTTTCCCTTGTAATAATTCCATCCATACTGGGCTATGGTCAGTTAAACACCTCGAAAATATCTTCGTTTCTTCACCCTAGAAAGCAAGTCATTAGAAATTAAAATAAAATCAATGCGTGAAAAAGATTGATGCCTATCAGAAAAAAAAGTAAAATCTCTCTCATCTGGATTCCGTAACCTCCATATATCTCTAAACTCAAAGTCTTCCATCATTTCAAAAAAAGATTTTGGTAATTTTGCATGTATAGGTATCTTCTTGGAGGAAGTTCTCTTATCCCTTCTTGTATCAATTACTCCATTCCAGTCTCCTAATAAAATAAACGAACTATAATCCCAGAGGGTCAACCTCTCATGTAACATTTTGTAAAACTTTTCTTGTTGCTGATTAGGTGTTTTGATTTGGACACTTTAAGCAAGAGAGAAGATCTGATGCTGGGAAGGCTGAAAGCAAAGAGGGGAAAAAAATACCAATAGAAGGTGGATGGGCTGTTACAGTTATGATGGTTGCGCCATTGGAAGACCTGAAGGACCAAGTTAGGGCCATACCTCCCTGGAGAAAGGGTATCTACGTGATGCTAAGAGTCAGTAATATATTGATGGAACATAATAGCAATAGACTTATATACCGCTTCACAGTGCTATACAGCCCTCTCTAAGTGGTTTACAAAGTTAACCCCCAACAATCTGGGTCCTCATTTTACTGACCTCAGAAGCATGGAAGGCCGAGTCAACCTTGAGCCTGGTGAGATTTGAACTGCCAAATTGCAGGCAGCCAGAAGTCAGCAGAAGTAGCCTGCAGTACTGCATTCTAACCATTGCGCCACCATGGCTCATGGAAAATTGCCTGATCTTTGGACCTTTCGGCGTGAGCTGAAAACGCACCTATTTATTCAAGCGGGACTGGATTGAAATTTTATTGGGGTATTTATGTTTTAAGATTTTAAATGGTTTTAAAATTTCGACCACATTATAATATTTCTTTTTAACTTCTTTTAATGTTTATATATTGAATTTTTACTTGGCTGTACACCGCCCTGAGTCCTCCGGGAGAAGGGCGGTATAAAAATCGAAATAAATAAAATAAATTAAATAAATAAATAAAAAACCCATTTCCCTTCAGTAGTCCACAATGGTGGGAAAGGTGAAAGGACAGAGAAGAGGATGACCCAAAGCAAGGTGGATGGATTCAGTTAGGGCAACGATGGGTTGGAAGACCTGAAGACCAGATTAGGGACAGACCATCATGGAGAAAATCCTTCTGTGTGTTCGCTAAGTGTTGTACACCAACTTGACGACACAATTGAGGTTGGAGAGCAACTGTCCCCATTAAGAGGAGGGCTCGAATGGGAAATTAATGTAGACTCACTACGCAAACATAAGAGAACTAGGTCTGCCTTGCCCTGAATGCCTTTGAAACTTACCTGGTCTTTCTCAGGTGAAAGCTGCCAGTTTGGGAAGATCCCTGAAGAATAGGCATAGAGCAGTAAAGTAGCTTGTTTGGGGTCTAGGACTTTTCGGCTCCTACCCTTGGCCATGCCTGCTTCTCTGCCAGGGTTCTGCCTCCATGCATTCACCTCTACTTTTTCTCCTTGGCTGACATGCCCCCTTGGCTAACTGTCCTTGGCGGCCAAAAGCCCGGGACGAACAGTATATTGTCGAATGAGCTGCACCGAAGTGTGTGGTATGGAAGGGTCGTGGCCCATTGGCCAGGGTGAACAACTAGCTGAGGAGAAAAGCTAGAGGCGAATGCATGGAGGTGGAACCCTGGCAGAGAAGCAGGCATGGCCAAGGGTAGAAGCCGAAAAGTCCCATTCTGCTTGTTTGAACTCTACACATGTGGATATGGTTGTTGCACCTGATAATCAGTTGAGTTAGAGGCAGTGGTGGGCTGCTGCATGGTCTGCATGAACCCTTAGCTCTATGTTGTGCCTCACCCGCCCTCCTCTCCTCAGCCGGGTCCCTCCCATCTCCTGCTATCTGAGCCAGAGACTGATAGTGAAGAAGAATGGCCTGGCATGCCTCCAGCCCCCAGCCCTGGCACCATGCCCGGACAGTCTGAGCAAACAAACCTACCTACAGCGTGTGAGCATGAAGCCAGCCACAAGCTAGAATTGCCGGCAGCTGAGCAGGAGGACGAAAAGTGGACAGATCCCTGCTTCCGGAGAATGGAGAGGCGACGTCAGCAAAAGGAAGGGAGGGGCAGGCCTGGATAAGTGCTGAGTCATGGAGCCACACCCCATGGCCTATATAAAGGATCTGCTTTTTGGCATTCCTTGAGTCAAGCAAAGTCTCATCTGGTTGCTGAAGTCACACCTTGGATTCCTGCCTACCCTGAGAACTCTGACAGGAATTTGGCAAAGCTGCAGAGGCTTCGTGGCCACGCTTGATAGAGACTTCCCAGACCTGGCCGTCAGAGGAGAAGTGGGACATGACCCTCTGATCGCTGACTGGGCCCTCCCACCCACCCTATTCTATGCTATAACTTACTTTCTGGCTCGTTGGCTGGCCCAGCTGCATTCCGCGCCACCCCTGCTGTTTTCACTGGAGCTGCCTGAGCTGATTAGGAGCCTGTTTGAAGCTCTGTTTCTCTCCCAAAGGGGCGCGTGTGCTCACAACCAGTGAACCCTTTGTTAAAGAAAGTGCAGCCCACCTCTGGTTAGATGTATGGAAATATTTAGTGCTCAACGTTAGCTGTGTCTGGATGATGAAGGTGCTGGGGGTCCCATTTTCCCTCTTTTGGACATACTTATGTACCTTTTTCCTACTTTCTATTTTTCTCTTCCACCCTTCTCCATTTCTCCTTCTCCACACTATAGGAAGGAGAGTAGGAACTTCTTCTACATGATTTAAACTGATAGCTAGCAGTAGGCTAGCTATCATTTCCTTAGGGTCTTGCTTAAAAACAGGGTGGAACAATAACGGATGACCTCCTTTTACCGGTCCACAATAGAAAGCATTCTCACTTATTACTTTACGGTATGGCATGCGGGTCTGACAGCTGCGGATAGAAAAACATTATAGAGGGTGGTGAGGACAGCACAAAGCATCGTGGGCTGTCCCCTGACACCACTAGATGAGATCGCTAGGGCTCGTTGCCTTAGAAAAATGAGGAAAATTCTCAGGGGCGACTCACACTCTGGTCATCACTTGTTTACCCTCCTACCATTGGGAAGGAGATATAAAAGCATAGCCAGCCACACAAACAGGCTGAAGAACAGTTTTTATCCATGGGCTGTCAGACTCCTGAATGAGAAGTAACATCATAACTACGTAGTATGATGGACTGCAGGGCAATGTGTAACATGTTCATACTGCTGCACTAGGGTTGAGTGTTTTGTTAATATGAGTCTCTCTGGGTGAAGGAAGAAGCGTGAAAGCAGACGGGAAAGGCAAACCTGGAGGCAGCGGCAGAGCTCTCCAGCCGAGCAGGCCCTGCTAGCACATGTGCTTGTAGGTGTAGATGTAGGCCTTGCAGTTGGGGCAGGTGTGGGTCGCATCCTTAAATTCATCAATCAGGCAGGGGATGAAGCAGCAGCCCAGGGTTGCGGTGCCCAATGGCACTAGCACAGTTGCTGTTTACCATCCAGCAGGGGCCCAGGGGCCAGTGGGAGGATAGTAGCCCATGGATGCGTGTGGCCCTGGAGGCACATAGTAGCCGCCAGGGAGGAAGTAGGGCATCGAGCTGTCTGCTGGCACAGGGGCGGGGATGAAGTCCGGCTGGGGGGGGAGGCATTGCTTCATAGGATGGGGGGCCAACATCGGAAGGGGGCTGCACCATGGCTGGAGGGCTCCTACCTGCAGGGAAGAAGAAACCCATCCTTCTCTTCCAGGAGGGGTGCTGATGGCCCCCCGGGGTAGGGTGGAGGAGGGTCACTGGACATGCTGCAGCGACGCCGAGGCTCCTGGGTCAGCAGGGGTGCCTCTGAGACCGGCTGCTCCGGAGCAGAAGACGCGGCGTGGCTGGAGAGAGCACGGGCCTCATTGTACATATGTTATTGTCAGCCTCCACTCCAAACTTCGTATCTCTTTGTACTCCTTATATTCATTTGTTAGATAGCATGGGATTGTATTTCTAATGTACATAACTATTGGATTCAAGTTAAGTAGAGAGGGCCCTTTAAGAGTGTCGGTCTGACATAATTAAGGTGGGAGGGGAGATTAATGTTTTGAATTCAACAGGAATGTTTTAGCGCGAACTCTAACGGACATTGCATTCCTGATTTGATTGACAACCAGAGACCTGTGGAAGAAGATTACCCCGGGACCCCGGGAAGGAGCTGGCATTGGACCAGACCTGATGACCTTTTGGGAAAGAGGAGGGAGGAATAGGGTGATACAGATTGTCAGCCATATTCTGTCTCAGATTCAACTTAGCACTGCTGCTATCCAGATGTAATTAGTAAAAGTACTTTTCTTTATTTGCAAATGAAGTCAAGGTGTATTCTTTCCTAGTTATAATCAGAGGCAGCCTGACAGTTATGCACTGACAATAAAGATTTGAATTGAACTGATTTTGAAATAAGGCTGAGGAAGCTGTGCTTCCACACCCCCCACCCTCCATGTTCTACCACCTTTTTCCCTTGTAATAATTCCATCCATACTGGGCTATGGTCAGTTAAACACCTCGAAAATATCTTCGTTTTCTTCACCCTAGAAAGCAAGTCATTAGAAATTAAAATAAAATCAATGCGTGAAAAGAGGATGACCCAAAGCAAGGTGGATGGGCTGTTACAGTTATGATGGTTGCGCCATTGGAAGACCTGAAGGACCAAGTTAGGGCCATACCTCCCTGGAGAAAGGGTATCTACGTGATGCTAAGAGTCAGTAATATATTGATGGAACATAATAGCCTTATATACCGCTTCACAGTGCTATACAGCCCTCTCTAAGTGGTTTACAAAGTTAACCCCCAACAATCTGGGTCCTCATTTTACTGACCTCAGAAGCATGGAAGGCCGAGTCAACCTTGGGCCGGGCTTGAACCTGCAGTAATTGCAGGCTGCTGTGTTCTAATGACAGGCTTCTTACCAGCCTGAGCTGGTAAGTTAGCTGGTAAGTTAGCTGGTAAGTTAGCTGGTAGGTTAGCTGGTAAGTTAGCTGTTAAGTTAGCTGGTAAGCTAACTTCTCCACCCTCCTCCCGGTGAACAATTTAGCTGTACTAAAACAGTGGAAACTTGATTCGAATAAAATTAGATACGCTCAGCACTTGCTATTTATAAGAGAGAAGATCTGATGCTGGGAAGGCTGAAAGCAAAGAGGGAAAAAATACCAATAGAAGGTGGATGGGCTGTTACAGTTATGATGGTTGCGCCATTGGAAGACCTGAAGACCAGATTAGGACAGACCATCATGGAGAAAATCCTTCTGTGTGTTCGCTAAGTGTTGTACACCAACTTGACGACACAATTGAGGTTGGAGAGCAACTGTCCCCATTAAGAGGAGGGCTCGAATGGGAAATTAATGTAGACTCACTACGCAAAACATAAGAGAACTAGGTCTGCCTTGCCCTGAATGCCTTTGAAACTTACCTGGTCTGCCATTAACATATTAAATTGACTCTGTAATATTTTTATAGCCTCTTTAAGTTTATGATCTTGTGGGTTTTGAATTAATAACTGTTGCTTCCTTTGAATTTCTTCTTCCAAATATCTACGCTGCTTTTGTTTATTATTCCTTTGCCTGTTGTCCAAATAAATCAATATCCTCTAATAAACGCTTTGCTCGCTTCCCACACAGTTCCTATAGGTGTCCCTTTGTACATATTAAAATCAAAAAATTCTTTTAACTGTTTCTTACAATAAGTTACATTATCCTCATATCTAAACAGATTTTCATTCAACCTCCATGTTCTACCACCTTTTTTCCCTTGTAATAATTCCATCCATACTGGGCTATGGTCAGTTAAACACCTCGAAAATATCTTCGTTTTCTTCACCCTAGAAAGCAAGTCATTAGAAATTAAAATAAAATCAATGCGTGAAAAAGATTGATGCCTATCAGAAAAAAAAGTAAAATCTCTCTCATCTGGATTCCGTAACCTCCATATATCTCTAAACTCAAAGTCTTCCATCATTTCAAAAAAAGATTTTGGTAATTTTGCATGTATAGGTATCTTCTTGGAGGAAGTTCTCTTATCCCTTCTTGTATCAATTACTCCATTCCAGTCTCCTAATAAAATAAACGAACTATAATCCCAGAGGGTCAACCTCTCATGTAACATTTTGTAAAACTTTTCTTGTTGCTGATTAGGTGTTTTGATTTGGACACTTTAAGCAAGAGAGAAGATCTGATGCTGGGAAGGCTGAAAGCAAAGAGGGGAAAAAAATACCAATAGAAGGTGGATGGGCTGTTACAGTTATGATGGTTGCGCCATTGGAAGACCTGAAGGACCAAGTTAGGGCCATACCTCCCTGGAGAAAGGGTATCTACGTGATGCTAAGAGTCAGTAATATATTGATGGAACATAATAGCCTTATATACCGCTTCACAGTGCTATACAGCCCTCTCTAAGTGGTTTACAAAGTTAACCCCCAACAATCTGGGTCCTCATTTTACTGACCTCAGAAGCATGGAAGGCCGAGTCAACCTTGAGCCTGGTGAGATTTGAACTGCCAAATTGCAGGCAGCCAGAAGTCAGCAGAAGTAGCCTGCAGTACTGCATTCTAACCACTGCGCCACCATGGCTCATGGAAAATTGCCTGATCTTTGGACCTTCATGAGCTAAAACTGCTATTTATTCAAGCGGGACTGGATTGAAATTTTATTGGGGTATTTATGTTTTAAGATTTTAAATGGTTTTAAAATTTCGACCACATTATAATATTTCTTTTTAACTTCTTTTAATGTTTATATATTGAATTTTTACTTGGCTGTACACCGCCCCTGAGTCCTCCAGAACTATAATAATCGTAATAAATAAAATAAATTAAATAAATAAATAAAAAACCCATTTCCCTTCAGTAGTCCACAATGGTGGGAAAGGTGAAAGGACAGAGAAGAGGATGACCCAAAGCAAGGTGGATGGATTCAGTTAGGGCAACGATGGGTTGGAAGACCTGAAGACCAGATTAGGGACAGACCATCATGGAGAAAATCCTTCTGTGTGTTCGCTAAGTGTTGTACACCAACTTGACGACACAATTGAGGTTGGAGAGCAACTGTCCCCATTAAGAGGAGGGCTCGAATGGGAAATTAATGTAGACTCACTACGCAAACATAAGAGAACTAGGTCTGCCTTGCCCTGAATGCCTTTGAAACTTACCTGGTCTTTCTCAGGTGAAAGCTGCCAGTTTGGGAAGATCCCTGAAGAATAGGCATAGAGCAGTAAAGTAGCTTGTTTGGGGTCTAGGACTTTTCGGCTCCTACCCTTGGCCATGCCTGCTTCTCTGCCAGGGTTCTGCCTCCATGCATTCACCTCTACTTTTTCTCCTTGGCTGACACGCCCCCTTGGCTAACTGTCCTTGGCGGCCAAAAGCCCGGGACGAACAGTATATTGTCGAATGAGCTGCACCGAAGTGTGTGGTATGGAAGGGTCGTGGCCCATTGGCCAGGGTGAACAACTAGCTGAGGAGAAAAGCTAGAGGCGAATGCATGGAGGTGGAACCCTGGCAGAGAAGCAGGCATGGCCAAGGGTAGAAGCCGAAAAGTCCCATTCTGCTTGTTTGAACTCTACACATGTGGATATGGTTGTTGCACCTGATAATCAGTTGAGTTAGAGGCAGTGGTGGGCTGCTGCATGGTCTGCATGAACCCTTAGCTCTATGTTGTGCCTCACCCGCCCTCCTCTCCTCAGCCGGGTCCCTCCCATCTCCTGCTATCTGAGCCAGAGACTGATAGTGAAGAAGAATGGCCTGGCATGCCTCCAGCCCCCAGCCCTGGCACCATGCCCGGACAGTCTGAGCAAACAAACCTACCTACAGCGTGTGAGCATGAAGCCAGCCACAAGCTAGAATTGCCGGCAGCTGAGCAGGAGGACGAAAAGTGGACAGATCCCCGCTTCCGGAGAATGGAGAGGCGTCAGCAAAGGAAGGGAGGGGCAGGCCTGGATAAGTGCTGAGTCATGGAGCCACACCCCATGGCCTATATAAAGGATCTGCTTTTTGGCATTCCTTGAGTCAAGCAAAGTCTCATCTGGTTGCTGAAGTCACACCTTGGATTCCTGCCTACCCTGAGAACTCTGACAGGAATTTGGCAAAGCTGCAGAGGCTTCGTGGCCACGCTTGATAGAGACTTCCCAGACCTGGCCGTCAGAGGAGAAGTGGGACATGACCCTCTGATCGCTGACTGGGCCCTCCCACCCACCCCATTCTTTGCTATAACTTACTTTCTGGCCCGTTGGCTGGGCCAGCTGCATTCGCGCCACCCCTGCTGTTTTCACTGGAGCGGCCTGAGCTGATTAGGAGCCTGTTTGAAGCTCTGTTTCTCTCCCAAAGGGGCGCGTGTGCTCACAACCAGTGAACCCTTTGTTAAAGAAAGTGCAGCCCACCTCTGGTTAGATGTATGGAAATATTTAGTGCTCAACGTTAGCTGTGTCTGGATGATGAAGGTGCTGGGGGTCCCATTTTCCCTCTTTTGGACATACTTATGTACCTTTTTCCTACTTTCTATTTTTCTCTTCCACCCTTCTCCATTTCTCCTTCTCCACACTATAGGAAGGAGAGTAGGAACTTCTTCTACATGATTTAAACTGATAGCTAGCAGTAGGCTAGCTATCATTTCCTTAGGGTCTTGCTTAAAAACAGGGTGGAACAATAACGGATGACCTCCTTTTACCGGTCCACAATAGAAAGCATTCTCACTTATTACTTTACGGTATGGCATGCGGGTCTGACAGCCGCGGATAGAAAAACATTATAGAGGGTGGTGAGGACAGCACAAAGCATCGTGGGCTGTCCCCTGACACCACTAGATGAGATCGCTAGGGCTCGTTGCCTTAGAAAAATGAGGAAAATTCTCAGGGGCGACTCACACCCTGGTCATCACTTGTTTACCCTCCTACCATTGGGAAGGAGATATAAAAGCATAGCCAGCCACACAAACAGGCTGAAGAACAGTTTTTATCCATGGGCTGTCAGACTCCTGAATGAGAAGTAACATCATAACTACGTAGTATGATGGACTGCAGGGCCGGTGCAATGTGTAACATGTTCATACTGCTGCACTAGGGTTGAGTGTTTTGTTAATATGAGTCTCTCTGGGTGAAGGAAGAAGCGTGAAAGCAGACGGGAAAGGCAAACCTGGAGGCAGCGGCAGAGCTCTCCAGCCGAGCAGGCCCTGCTAGCACATGTGCTTGTAGGTGTAGATGTAGGCCTTGCAGTTGGGGCAGGTGTGGGTCGCATCCTTAAATTCATCAATCAGGCAGGGGATGAAGCAGCAGCCCAGGGTTGCGGTGCCCAATGGCACTAGCACAGTTGCTGTTTACCATCCAGCAGGGGCCCAGGGGCCAGTGGGAGGATAGTAGCCCATGGACGCGTGTGGCCCTGGAGGCACATAGTAGCCGCCAGGGAGGAAGTAGGGCATCGAGCTGTCTGCTGGCACAGGGGCGGGGATGAAGTCCGGCTGGGGGGGAGGCATTGCTTCATAGGATGGGGGGCCAACATCGGAAGGGGGCTGCACCATGGCTGGAGGGCTCCTACCTGCAGGGAAGGGTAACCCATCCTTCTCTTCCAGGAGGGGTGCTGATGGCCCCCCGGGGTAGGGTGGAGGAGGGTCACTGGACATGCTGCAGCGACGCCGAGGCTCCTAGGTCAGCAGGGGCGCCTCTGAGACCGGCTGCTCCGGAGCAGAAGACGCGGCGTGGCTGGAGAGAGCACGGGCCTCATTGTACATATGTTATTGTCAGCCTCCACTCCAAACTTCGTATCTCTTTGTACTCCTTATATTCATTTGTTAGATAGCATGGGATTGTATTTCTAATGTACATAACTATTGGATTCAAGTTAAGTAGAGAGGGCCCTTTAAGAGTGTCGGTCTGACATAATTAAGGTGGGAGGGGAGATTAATGTTTTGAATTCAACAGGAATGTTTTAGCGCGAACTCTAACGGACATTGCATTCCTGATTTGATTGACAACCAGAGACCTGTGGAAGAAGATTACCCCGGGACCCCGGGAAGGAGCTGGCATTGGACCAGACCTGATGACCTTTTGGGAAAGAGGAGGGAGGAATAGGGTGATACAGATTGTCAGCCATATTCTGTCTCAGATTCAACTTAGCACTGCTGCTATCCAGATGTAATTAGTAAAAGTACTTTTCTTTATTTGCAAATGAAGTCAAGGTGTATTCTTTCCTAGTTATAATCAGAGGCAGCCTGACAGTTATGCACTGACAATAAAGATTTGAATTGAACTGATTTTTGAAATAAGGCTGAGGAAGCTGTGCTTCCACACCCCCCACCCCTCCGAGAGCTACCCATTGCCTGTGCTTTTCACCTTGAGCTACTTTCCACCTTGATTTTGATCCTCGTTTGGTCTTCTGTTCAAACAATTCACTCAGAACAGCAAAGGAAAATACTAATAAAATCAGAAAAAAATGCTCTCAATGTCTTCCCCTGGAGAAGGTACTTTCATTTATGACCCTCATTTTTCAACCTGGTTCTTTTAAACGTATCTCTTCATGCTCTGAAACCCATCAGGGGGTCTGAATTCCCTGAACTGGAAGATCAGGTCAAAGCCAGCTTGGGTTGACACAACCACCTTTGTATCCTGCCTGTCTCCAATGGTGAGAAGACCCTGAAGTTCACCAGCATTGTTGGATCTGGTCACATGTGATAGAAATATCGGAGGGTCATGGTTTTCTCTCTTCTTCTCCAAGGCTCATGCTGACTTGATTTCCTTTAGGCACTTTTAGAAGCTGCAAATTCAAGAATTTGCAGTAGAGGCAAAGAGAAAACGGATGATCCAGGGGTGAAATCCAGCAGGTTCTGACAGGTTCTGGAGAACCGGTAGTGGAAATTTTGAGCAGTTCGGAGAACCAGGAAATACAACCTCTGGCTGGCCCCAGAGTGGGGAGGGAATGGGGATTGTTGTGTCTTGTCCGCTCTCACCGCAGCCGTGGTCTGCTTATCTGCTCCCGAACACGGAGGAATGTATGCCTCCCGGCCCCAGTCCTGGCTCCATGCCCAGACAAGCTGCAGAGGAGGGGGCACCTCCCGGTCCCAGCCCTGGCTCCATGCCCAAGCAGGCTGCAGAGGAGGGGCACCTCCGGTCCCAGCCCTGGCTCCATGCCCAGGCAAACGGAGCAGCTAGACCCCTCCCTCTCCTCCACAGCATGTGAGCCTGAGGAAAGTTTACTTCCAACAGCTGATTGGAGTGACCCTCGCATCAGAAGATTGGATAGGCGGAGGCAACAGAAGGAAGGGAGGGCAGGCCTTAATGAGTGCTGAGTCATGGAGCCACACCCCATGGCCTATATAAAGGATCTGCTTTCTGGCAGTCTCTGAGTCAGGCAAAGTCGAACTTATCTTGCTGAAGTCACTTACTGGTCTCCTGCCTGCTCTGAGGACTTTGCTAGGACTTTGGGCAGAGCTGCAGAGGCAAGCCTGATTCGGATTTCCCTGACCCGGCCGTCAGCGGAGGAGTGGGACACGACAGGGATTTTGCAGTATCCTTCCCCTGGAGTCGGGAGGGAATGGGGATTTTGCGGTATCCTTCCCCTGAAGTAGGGTGGGAATGGGGATTTTGCAATATCCTTCCCCAGGGGTGAAATCCAGCAGGTTCTGACAGGTTCTGGCGAACCGGTAGTGGAAATTGTGAGCAGTTCAGAGAACCGGCAAATACCACCTCTGGCTGGCCCCAGAGTGGGGTGGGAATGGGGATTTTGCAGTATCCTTCCCCTGGAGTGGGGTGGGAATGGGGATTTTGCAGTATCCTTTCCTGGCCACACCTACAAAGCCACACCACACCTACAAAACCACACCCACAGAATCAGTAGTTTCACCACTGGGATGATCTACTGCTTAGTCTGCAGTGCCTGATGGAGGCCACATTTTTACCAGTCTAGCATCATTGAGGTTAAAACAAGGACGATATGTTAGAATGCACAGCCTCAATTCCCCCTTCTTCAAAACAACATCAAAACAGATTTTGGCCTGCAGCCATGCTTAGGTTTCCCCTTTTATTTAATTTATAAGAAAGCTGTGCAGTTTTTTTTAGACGGGAAAGTGTCTTCTGCTTCTCTGTTCCTAAGGCTTGCTTTGTGTCCACCCACAACGTAGCAAGAAATAACAAAGTAACAAGAGTGGGAAGGGACCTTGGAGGTCTTCTAGTCCAACCCCCTACTCAAGCAGGAGACCCTGTACCATTCTAGACAAACGGCTGTCCAGCCTCTTAAAAGCCTCCATTGATGAAGCACCCACAATTTCTGAAGGCAACTTGTGTTCCACTGGTTAATTTTTCTCACTGTTAGGAAATTTCAAAAGGCTGGATGGAAGGGCAACATACTTATCCCATCTTCCAGAAGTATATGTCATATAGCTTCTCAGATTTATTTATCTGGAGGCATCACAAAATCGCATCTCTGGAAGCAATGTCTCCTGTCCTCATCCCATTTTTGCAACCCCTCAAATTAGAGAGAATGTATTTGCAAGGGATACACATCTTAAGCCATTGGTGGTACAGTGGTTAGAATGCAGTATTGCAGGCTAATTCTGCCGACTACCGGTAGTTCAATTCTCACTGGCTCAAGGTTGACTCAGCAGTCCATACTGGGCTCATATGGCCGGAGGTGGCACAGTATTGCAGGCTAACTCTGTGTCAGGATTCCGACGGATGCCCTAATTAAATCTTGAGCCAAGCTTCAAAAGAAACTCAGTTATTTATTAGGAGCTTCACGTTGGCACGTTCCAAGTGAAGCCAACTCTGACCCCATGTAATTTACGGCCCAGACTTGACCCTGTTTGCTCCCTACCTCCAGGATGTGCCATCAGTAACATTCGCCAACGGAGCAATTTTGTGGGTTGTAGAGATCACTCCCCTCCGGCCGTTGTGGGTAACCCTGGGAGACAGCCTTGAGAGAGATATGTCTGGAATGTGCTTTTGTTTTTGGATGCCATGCTACTTCGCCGTTTTCCCATCCCCCTTGCCTATGGCAATTCGCGAGCAGGCCAGGGATGCTTTGCAAGTTGACACTTCTGCTCACAGCCAGGAATTTGATTCTGATTGGCTCAAGGTTGACCCATCCTTCCAAGATCGGTAAAACGAGGACCCAGATTGTTAGGGGCAATACGCTCTCATTGTAAACTGCTTAGGATGGGCTGTAAAAGCATTATACAATCGGTATGTAAGCCTAAGTGCTATTGCTATCGCTATCTTTGGGAAAGCATCCCCTTCTGCCACCCACATCAGAGTTATCTGAATGACCAAAGACAAGCCAGGTTGGAAATATTTATGCAACCTGGACCTCAGAATTATCAGCACTGAACTTTAGCCAACTGGAATGAATGAATGCAGTTTTGCTCTGTTCCCATCCCGAGCACATGAATGAGCAGTGACCTTTGAAATACGAAAGTAAAAAAAAAAACCCAACTGCCCCAAGTTTGATTAATCAGACGAGGGGGGAAGAAAATCGGCCACATTCAGCAATTTTTCTACATGAATAATAAAGTACTGCAGAAACCCTCAAGAGACCACAAGTACGCTAGTGTGAAGACAAGCCTGGAAAACAGACTTTTGACTTATTATTTTTCTTTTTAACAATCTCACTGGGAGAATCGTAGTGCAATTAGTTATTTGTCTTTCTTCTGTGCTGGAGAAGTCAAGGGTTGCAAGACATGCAATTTCCTTGTGCTAAGAGAAAAACACATCCTGTGTTTAAATAGGATGCTCTTGGATAGCAAATAGATTTCCTCTAATTAATGGCCCCTTCATCACAGGTAGCATCTTCATAACAGCCACAAGCCTTGATCTTGTTCGTGAGAGTATTCGCAAACACTCGCTTATCCAACTTCGCTCATATTCCCAACTAACAGAAAGTAGCATAATCTTGCCATAGAGAGATAGATAGAGAAATAAAGGCATAGATATAAGATAGATATAGAGATTGATTGTTGACAGATATTTCATGATCCAACTAGGGAATATCATCAGTGTAGAAGGAGTGTGGTTTGTGGAAAGGTGGAGGAGGAGATAGCTATAGATAGATAAATAGATGATAGATAGATAGATAGATAGATAGATAGATAGATAGATAGATAGATAGATAGATAGATAGATAGACAGACAGACAGACAGACAGACAGACAGACAGACAGACAGACAGAGCTATACAGATGAGGTAGATGGATAGATGGATAGATGGATAGATTGATTTATCAATAGATTGATAGATAGAAGATAGATAGATAGTTAGATAAACAGACAGACAGACACAGCTATATTGATGAGATAGATGGATAGCTAGATGGATGAATAGATAGATTGATTTATCAATAGATTGATTTATCAATATATTGATAGATAGATAGATAGATAGACAGACAGACACAGCTATACAGATGAGATAGATGGATAGATTGATTTATCAATAGATTGATAGAAGATAGATAGATAGATAGATAGATAGATAGATAGATAGATAGATAGATAGATAATAGATAGACGGACAGGTTAGAGAATAGAATAGAATAGAATCCTATTCTATTCTATTCTATTCTATTCTATTCTATTCTATTCTATTCTATTCTATTCTATTCTATTCTTATGCCTACTCCTACCCCTACTCTACTTGTATGAATATATCTTCTATACGCACTACGGATTTCCTACTCACGAGACCATCTGCTATATATTGATCATCAATTGTGTTGTAAATGTACCTTGATGAACGTATCTTTTCTTTTATGTACACTGAGAGCATATGCACCAAGACAAATTCCTTGTGTGTCCAATCACACTTGGCCAATAAAAAATTCTATTCTATTCTATTCTATTCTACTCTTCTATTAGGCAGAGCGAACGTTCATGTCTCCCTCAGAGAAGGAGGCTTAGCCTTCCCAAAAGACCTTGAGTTATTTCTCATGAATTCTTAGAGCTGCAGCTAATTACAAGGTGAAATTACAGGCTGGGGAGGGAAAGGGGCCTGCTTTTGTCCTTTGGAATGCATCCACATAAAAACTTGTGGTATTTAAATCTGAGACACATAATAGCCTTTTCAGCTCTAACCTCCCTCTGGGAGCTGAAACAGGTGCTCCGTCCACTTTTAGCATCCCCATTAATTAACAACAATTTCTCTCCCTCTTTGGTAACCCTTCCGAGATTCTCTGAACATGATACTTTCTATTTGCATACTCCTGGACTCCCAAGCTGTGCCAGTCCTGATGAATGGAGGTGGTTAATTTGCTTAAAGGTTTCCTTCCCCCCACTTTTCAAATTTGTTGGACAAGCTGTCAACTCGTAAAGCATTCCAGGCCTGCTCTCGAGTAGCCATAGGTAAGTGACTGATGGAGCAGCTTGGCTGCCACAACCAGAAGCACATTCCACGCATTCTTTTCTCCAGATTGTATCCCAGGTTACCAGAGCCAGCAGGAGAGGCATGTTTTCTACAGCCTGCGAAAGTGCTCTGTTGGAGAATGTGATTTATGATACACCCAGGGAGGAGGGGGGAAAAAGGGTCATGGTGGGGCCATAAATTATGTGAGGCAGAGTTGAGTCCACTTGTATAAGTGCCGACATGTTGCTCCTAATAAATAACTGGATATCTTTTGAAACCTGGCTCAAGGCTCATGAATTAATTAGGGCATCCATTGGAACCCTGACACAAGCATTGTGAAAAATCAAGTAGAGATCCTTGATCATCTAGATGTGGCTAGAAGACAACTTGCCTTCTACTTTTCATTCTTTTCCCTGCCTTTGCTTTTCATCCACCAATGGATAGACATATGGAAATATACCCGCCTATCAGGATCAAACTGGAAATGGGCCTGAAATGGAATTCAGGGCACCTTAATGGTTTGAGCCTAGTGTTCTACTCAGCTCAGCTTTTTCATAGCCTGAATATATCAACCAGTCTTCAATTTTGGACTTGCTTTCAGGATTATTTGCCCATAGCTTCTCCACCTGCACACCTTTGCTGGTGTCTCAGATTATAGAAGTTAACAGAACTCTTTAAGAACCAAAATTTCCCAAAAGGCAGGAGTTATAAGAATAGCAAGCCCTATCAGCTTATCTATCAGCATCTGTCTGTCTGTCTGTCTATCTGTCTGTCTGTCTGTCTGTCTGTCTGTCTGTCTATCTAGTCTATCTATCTAGTCTGTCTGTCTGCCTATCTATCTATATCATCATCTATACACACAAACACTTAAGAGGGTTCTATCTATCTATCTATCTAACTATCTATCTATCTATCTATCTATCTATCTATCTATCTATCTATCATCTCTTTATCTATCTTCTATCTCTCTATGTCTGTCTGTCTGTCTGTCTGTCTGTCTATCTACCTGTCTGTCTATCACTTTCTGTCTATCTATCTATCTGTCTTGTCTTTCAATCAATCAATCAATCTCTCTCTCTTTATCTATCTCTATCCATCCATCCATCCATCCATCCATCCATCCACCTACCTTTCTGCCATGTATCTATTACTTATGATCTATAATCTACACACACAAACCCCACTCAAGAAAGTGAACATACCTAATACTTCTGCTTTCTCTTTTTCCCACAGCAATAACTCTAGCTAGAGCTGAGAGAAACTGGCCCAAATTCACCCAGCTGTCTTCCATGCCTAAAGGAGGTCTAGAACTAATGTTCTCCTGGTTTCTCAGCCAGCACCTTGACCATTACCCCAGACTGTTTCTTTTAATGCTTTACTTGTTTTAAAGTCTTTGCTGGAATAATGGCTCCACTTCTCTGTTCCAGACAATGATTTCCTTAATCAATGTCCGTCTCTAGAAGCGATAACATTATTAGAATATTAAATCCTTCTACTTTTCTTAGGGTCTGTTTGCATTACACAGCCAGCTCCCAGATCTCCTAGTCCAAACACCTTTCTATACTCGAAAAAGATATTCCAGGATAACTGGGGAGTTTGGCCAATAACTATATTTTTAGTACTCACAGCTGCTGGTATTCTGGGGAATATAGGGCTTCACTTCCCACTGCTTTTCTTTCCAAAAGGGGGGAAAATCATTTTAAAATGTTACTTCAATTAGAGTTGCAAAGGATTGCATCAGGGACCCACGTCCATTTTTGCCACTCTGTGTTTTTTTTTTTTAATTTATATTTATATCCCGCCCTTCTCCGAAGACTCAGGGCGGCTTACAGTGTGTAAGGCAATAATCTCATTCTATTTGTATATTTACAAAGTCAACTTATTGCCCCCCCAACAATCTGGGTCCTCATTTTACCTACCTTATAAAGGATGGAAGGCTGAGTCAACCTCGGGCCGGGCTTGAACCTGCAGTAATTGCAGGCTACTGTGTTCTAATAACAGGCTTCTAACAGCCTGAGCTATTATGGCACTCTGTCACCTTCGTATGGCAGCAGACCAGTGGTGGATTGTTACCGGTTCATCCCGGTTCGGGCAAACTGGTAGGAGCAGCGGCGGGAGGCTCCACCCACCCACCTGAATGTCATCAAATAGGCTCTGCACATGCACAGAAGTGGTGCGCGCGCACGCGAGCGAGCAAACCATTAGCAAAGGTAAGTGAAACTCACCACTGCAGCAGAGAGCAATGACTATTTCACTGGAGAGAGACCGGCAGAATTAATTGGGTTTTGAAGCCTACAAAACGTATACCACTTTATATTGGAATCAAGCATGATAGGCAAATAAAGCCTAAATATCTCTCGTTTCAAGACTTTTGCTGAAGCAGCATCTCTGCTAGTGAGCATATGATACACCCAAGACCAATTAATCCCATTAACACTGTCCAAGATCCTGAAGTTCTCATGTAGCTACTGCTCATTTAGTCATTTTGCTAGTTTGCAGTTCCAACAGGGATGAAAAAGTACTGTATTTTTCGGAGTATAAGATGCTCCGGACTATAAGAAGCACTTATCTTTTTTGGTGAGGAAAACAAGAAAAAGAAATCTGCCTCTGCCTCCCAGCAATTTTGCCTCGTTGCAGCAAACAGCAAATAGCCTGCTTTACTTTCATTTTCGTTTTCAGCATAGCTTGATTAGCGCAAGAAAAAAAAAATCTGCTCCCAGCAATTTACCTCCTTGCAGCAAGCAGCAGAGGCCTGTGCAGCAATAGGCCATAGCAATCCCTGCAGCCTGAAACAGCTGAGAGTCGGGAGGCCAACGGACAATACGGGTCTGGATGGGGAGAAACAGACTCAAGCTCAATCCCTCCAAGACGGAGTGGCTGTGGATGCCGGCACCCCGGTACAGTCAGCTGCACCCGCAGCTGACTGTTGGGGGTGAGTTAGTGGCCCCAAAGGAGGTGGTTCACAACTTGGGCGTCCTCCTGGATGGTCGGCTGTCCTTTGATGAACATCTGGCGGCCGTCTCCAGGAGAGCCTTTTACCAAGTTCGCTTGGTCCGCCAGTTGCGTCCCTTCCTGGACCGGGATGCCTTATGCACAGTCACTCACGCTCTGGTTACGTCTCGGCTGGATTATTGCAATGCTCTCTACATGGGGCTGCCCTTGAGGTGCACCCGGAGGCTGCAGTTAGTCCAGAATGCAGCTGCACGAGTGGTAATGGGAGCCGCTCGTGGCTCCCACGTAACACCACTGCTCCGTAGTCTGCACTGGCTTCCTGTAGTCTTTCGGGTGCGCTTCAAGATCCTGGTTACCACCTTTAAAGCGCTCCATGGCTTAGGACCCGGGTACTTACAAGACCGCCTGCTGTTACCTTATGCCTCCCATCGACCCATATGCTCTCACAGAGAGGGCCTTCTCAGGGTGCTGTCCGCCAAACAATGTCGGCTAGCGGCCCCCAGGAGTAGGGCCTTCTCTGTGGGAGCACCGACGCTCTGGAACGAACTCCCCTTTGGCTTACGTCAAGTGCCTGATCTTCGGACCTTTCGGCGTGAGCTAAAAACATATTTATTCATTCAAGCAGGACTGGCATAAATAGTTGATTTTAAATTGGGGTTTTATTAATATTTTAAACTTTTAAATCTTTTTTAATTATCAGCCGTTTAGTAATAGTTTTATTTTAAATTCTTTTAATTGTATATATTCTGTATTTTATTCTGGCTGTACACCACCCTGAGTCCTTCGGGAGAAGGGCGGTATAAAAATTTAATTTAAAAAAAACAAACTTGTGCTAATTAGGCTGTGCTGAAGCTGAAATGGGCTATTTCTTCTTGCTGCTTGCTGCAAGGAGGTAAATTGCTGGGAGGGAGAGGAGGCCAAAGGGTGGGGACCGGTGGGTGGGCGGGGCTACATTCAGTGTATAAGATGCAGCCAAATTTTCACCCCCTTTTAGGGGGTGGGAGAAAGGTGTGTCTTATAGTCCCAAAAATACGGTAAATTTAAAAATAGAATATTTGTAGCTCCAGGTTGAAATGAGGGATCCTCCGTGCTCTCTGAGATGGTTATTATTATTAAATTTTTTTTGCAGATGTTTCATTACCCAAACTAGCTAACATAATCAGTGCTAGATCAATCCTTGCACTGAAGTCCTTTGCAGGTCTGCAGAGCAAAAGGTAGCTAAAATCAGATCCTAAGCACCGTTGTGTCTATGGAGATTCTCAATCATCCAGGTCATGGGTGTCCCAAAGCTGTTTTTCAAAAGGCAACTGGACTTCCTTGGTCGTTTATTTTCCCCCTTGAAAATATTTCGCTTGTGATCCAGGAAGCTTCCACAGTTATGAAGTGAACTGATGAAGCTTCTTAGATCAGAAGGAAAACGTTTTCAAGAGGGGGGAAAAAAAACCCACTTTGCCTTTTGAAAACCACTTTGGAAGCACGGCTGTGGTTTCACTTAGCGATTGCTTTGCTTAACGGCCAAGTTGCTGTATGCGATTGTGGTCAGTAAAAAAGGGCGGCCTGTAATACGTCACTCCTATAAATATTGGACCTGCAAAGTGGATCTATCTGAGATTTCTTCTTAGAACAGAATAAATATTTTTTTTAAAAAAATGAGATATTGAAACTGCATATGATATGCGCAAAGTCAAGAGGAAGCTGCGTTTCTCTATGCTTACCTACTGCTTTTAACGATGCATACTTATTCAGTTCCTTTCCTGGAGGCTGCTGTTCGTATGGATTTGTAATCTGTCCCATGCTTGGGTAAGAGTGTGGGTGAGCCAGTTGTGGAAGCAGAGGTGAGGTCGGTACGACATTATTCATCTGGGTGGCATCTGTGGAAAAAAAAAAATAGAAGTCACCTTTCTGAAAACAAATAGGATTTGAGCCAGAATTCAAGCAAGCAAAAAAAAAACCTCATGATGAACACTGCAGACCAGCTTAGAATAATAGAGTTGGAAGGGACCTTGGAAGTCATCTAGTCCAACCCCCTGCCCAGGCAGGAAACCCTACACCACTTCAGACAAATGGGTAGCCAACATCTTCTTAAAATTTTCCAGCGTTGGAGCATTCACAACTTCTGGAGGCAAGTTGTTCCACTGATTAATTGTTCTAACTATCAGGAAATTTCTTCTTAGTTCTAAGTTGCTTCTCTCCTTGATGAGTTTCCACCCATTGCTTCTTGTTCTACCCTCAGGTGCTTTGGAGAACAGCCCAACTCCCTCTTCTTTGGGGCAGCCCCTGAGATATTGGAAGACTGCTATCATGTCTCCCCTCGTCCTTCTTTTCGTTAAACTAGCCATGCCCAGTTCCTGCAGCCGTTCTTCATATGTTTTAGCCTCCAGTCCCCTCATCAACTTTGTTGCTCTTCTCTGCAGATGGTTTTGTGGAGAGAAGGAGAAGGAGGTGGATTATGGGGTTGTTGATATTTTCTGAGCTTGGTTGTTTTTTGTTTTGTTGCAGACATTTCATTACCTAACTGAGTAACATCCTCAGTGCTAGAAAGGAGTGGGGTTTCTTCAGGGGTGAAATCCAGCAGGTTTTGACAGGTTTTGGAGAACCGGTAGTGGAAATTTTGAGTAATTCGGAAAACTGGCAAATACCACCTCTGGCTGTCCCCAGAATGGGGTGGGTATGGAGATTTTGCAGTATCCTTCCCCTGGAGTGGGGTGGGAATGAAGATTTTGCAATATCTTTCTCCCAGAAGTGGGGGGGGGGAAATGGAGATTTTGCAGTATCCTTCCCCTGCCACGCCCACCAAGCCATGCCCATCAAGCCACACCACGCCCACCAAGCCACACCACGCCCACCCAGCCACGCCCACAGAACCGGTAGTAAAAAAAAATGGGACTTCACCACTGTGCTTGTTCTCTTCTTTGTATTGCATTTAAACTCTTGTTTGCAGCCCTAGCTTTGAGCAGGTTGCGTATAAAAATACAGCAATGCTATCAACTCAATGCGTCCGCTCCAATATTCATAGCACTGTTTGCCAGAAGGTGCTTCTTTCGTATCTTCCTTGCCGCCATTGCCAACAACGCAATGGTTTTATCACATGGTTGTCTTCGTCAGACAACAACAACAACAAAGATTTTTTCCCCCTTTCTTCTAATCTAGACGGATTCTGTTGGATTAACAAGAGCGTGATGAATTTAGCTCTAGGTTCCTAGTCAAATCTTCAGTGTAGTAATTCATGGGTCAAATCGTCCACCTCTAAGTGATTACTAGCCGGAAGGTGCCTGTGGGTTGCAAGCTGATTGCGAAGAAAACTTGGCTACACCTCCAGCTACTCTGCTGTTCTCCCTTCCTTTAGAACCCTTTGCGTTCAGCTCCCTTCTTAGGAGCCCGCGAGAAAAACAGCAACAAATAAAATGACTGCTCGGGGCGTGCCTGAGTTTGGCTGTGTTTCTCTCTCTCTCAATGGAGCCTGGAGTGCTTATGCCCCCGAAGGAGGAATTGTCAACAAGAGAAGCAAAGAGCTGGGTATGTGTGCAGAGTAAGGCGAGGCAGAGGAAAGAAGCAGGAAACAGAATTTATTACTAAATCAGCAGTTGCAAAGAGAGTAGAAAACGAAAGGAGACGCGAAACGGAAGAAAACAAGTCGGGGAGTTAAGAGAGGGTGGAGAAAGAAAGTTACATCTATTCTTCCCCCCACTCCTTTTGCATCCTCAAAGTCAGCTCTGCAATTTCACCCCGTAATATTTAAAGAGAGGGAGGAAGTGAGGAAACCGACACCCTATTTTTGTGGGGTCTGCATCAGAGGGCTTTTACTACTGCAATGCTCTCTACATGGGGCTCCCCTTGAAGAGCACCCGGAGGCTCCAGTTGGTCCAGAATGCGGCTGCGCGGTGATAGAGGGAGCGACTCGAGGCTCCCATATAACACCTCTCCTGCGCAGGCTGCTGTTGTGTCTTGCCCGCTCTCACCGCAGCCGGGGCCTTCTTATCTGCTTCCGAACGCTGAGGAATGTCCTAGTATGCCTCCCGGCCCCAGCCCTGGCTCCATGCCCAGACAGGCTGCGGAGGAGGGAGCACCTCCCGGCCCCAGCCCTGGCTCCATGCCCAGGCAAACGGAGCAACTAGACCCCTCCCCCTCCCCCACAGCATGTGAGCCTGAGGGAGGTCTATTACCAACAGCTGCCGACTGGAGTGACCCTCGCTTCAGAAGAATTGATAGGCGGCGGCGTCAGAAGGAAGGGAGGGGCAGGCCTGGATAAGTGCTGAGTCATGGAGCCACACCCCATGGCCTATATAAAGGATCTGCTTTCTGGCATTCTCTGAGTCAGGCAAAGTCGAACATATCTTGCTGAAGTCACTTTCTGGTCTCCTGCCTGCCTTGAGGACTTTGCTAGGACTTTGGCAGAGCTGCAGAGGCAAGCCTGATTCGGATTTCCCTGACCCAGCCGTCAGCGGAGGAGTGGGACACGACAGCTGCACTGGCTTCCTGTGGTCTTCTGGGTGCAATTCAAGGTGTTGGTTACCACCTTTAAAGCACTCCATGGCATAGGACCGGGTTATTTACGGGACCGCCTGCTGCCACCTATAGCCTCCCATCGACCTGTGCGCTCCCATAGGGAGGGCCTCCTCAGGGTGCCGTCAGTCAAACAATGTCGAGTGGCGACCGCCAGGGGGAGAGCCTTCTCTGTGGGGGAACCTGCCCTCTGGAATGAGCTTCCTCCAGGATTACGACAACTTCCTGACCTCCGGACCTTTCGTCGCGAGTTGAAGACGCATTTATTCCATCGCGCAGGGCTGGCTTGAAATCATTAGTAATTTTAATAGGGGTTTCTTATAGTTCTATTTTTGTATTTTAAGTTTTAAATTTGGGCCAAATTGAATCAGTTTTTCAATACATTTTTTAAATTTTATATTATATATTTAACTGTGTTTTATCTGGCTGGAAACTGCCCTGAGTCCTTTGGTATAGAAATTAATAAATAAATAAAAGTAAATAAATAAATAAATTACACAGTAGACCATGCTTGCAAGCGGGGGTCATGGTGGGAAATGATGACGGCTTTTTTTGAGCACGTTTGTGACGTTCATTGATCTCTTTGGTTGGCCACTGTGGGATCCAGAAGACTTAAATGGGATCGCTTTAGCTTCTTGAATTCTTTTGATCATTCTGGACAAGATGCACGAGTACTTTCAATATCAAGAGCCGTGAGGGAGCAACGGTTAGCATGCAGTACTGCAGTTCGGCAGTTTGAGTCTCACCGGCTCAAGGTTGGACTCAGCCTTTCATCCTTCTGAGGTCGGTAAAATGAGGACCCAGATTGTTGTGTGGGGGAGCAGGCTGACTCTGTAGACCACTTAGAAAGCACTGTGAAGTGGTATATAAGTCTAAGTGCTATTTCCATTGACTCAGCCTTCCATCCTTCCGAGGTGGGTAAAATGAGGACTCATATTGTTGGGGTTTAGGGACTCATATTGTTGGGGGTTAGGGACGCGGTGGCTCAGGGGCTAGGACGTTGAGCTTGTCGATCGAAAGGTCGGCAGCTCGGTGGTTCGAATCCCTAGTGCTGCCGTGTAACAGGGTGAGCTCCCGTTACTTGTCCCAGCTTCTGCCAACCTAGCAGTTTGAAAGCAAGTAAAAAACGCAAGTAGAAAAATAGGGACCACCTTTGGTGGGAAGGTAACAGCGTTCCGTGCACCTTTGGCATTGAATCATGCCGGCCACATGACCATGGATACGTCTTTGGACAGCGCTGGCTCTTCCGCTTTGAAACCGAGATGAGCACCGCCCCCTAGAGTTGGCAATGACTAGCACGTATGTGTGAGGGGGAACCTTTACCTTTTAATTGTTGGGGGCAAGATGCTGACTTTGTAAACCACTTAGAGAGGGCTGTAAACCCCCATGAAAGCAGTATATAAGTCTAAGTGCTATTGCTATTGCTGTAGTTGATTGGATGTTGCATTAGGTGCCGTGGTGGCACAGTGGTTAGAATGTGGTATTGCAGGCTGACTTTGCCTGCAGTCTGGAGTTTGATCCTGATCTGCTCAAGATTGACTCAACCTTCCATCCTTCTGAAGTCAGTAAAACGAGGAGCCAGATTGTTGGGGCAAGAGGCTGACTCTGTAAACCACTTACCACACTGTGAAGTGGTATATAAGTCTAAGGGCTATTGCTATCATCATCTAAATTTCCAGTTGCAGAAGGCCCAGCCTTTAAGAACAACAAATATTTACTAGTATTGTCAGCCGAAAAGGAGGTCTAACACAGTCTTGCTGTGCCGATTCTCTATTAGGAACGGAATCCTCTAGTTCATTATCAACAGCCTGTCCTCTGGGACTGCGTTAGAATGTGAAAAAGGCACTCGCCCGTACAGCCTCTAATTATTTGTCATGTTCAAATGCTGCTCAGGTCGTGGTACACCAGGAAAAAAAAGAAGAAGCAGCAGCAGCAGCTACACAAAATATCTGAGATCATCTTTTTCTTCCTTTCTACGCGCAGAGGTTTAAAATAAGCTACAGCACATCAGAGAGAGAGGGGGAGAAAGGGAGGGAGAGAGGGGGAGAGAGGGGAAGAGAAGGAGAGGGAGAGAAAGGGAGAGAGAGAAAGAGAGAAGGAGAGGGAGAGAGAGAGAGAGAGGGAGAGAGAGAGGGAGAAAGAGAGAAGGAGAGGGAGAGAGAGAGGGAGAAAGAGAGAGGGAGAAAGAGAAAGAGAAAGAGAGAGAGAGAGAGAGAGGGAGAGAGAGAGGGAGAGGGAGCGAGAGAGGGAGAGGGAGCGAGAGAGGGAGAGGGAGAGAGGGAGAGGGAGAAGGAGAGAGAGAGGGAGAGAGAGAGAAAGAGAGGGAGAGAGAAAGAAAGAGAGGGAGAGGGAAAGAAAAAGCGAGAGAAAGAGAAAGAGAGGGAGAGAGAGAGAGAGAAAGAGAAAGGGCAAGAAAGAGAAGGCGTCTATAGGCAGAATGTGATGTACTAATCAACAACAGATTTACTAAATCCAATTCTGCATTTTCCTTGACTTACAACCAATCATTTAGTGGCCCTGAAAAAAGTGACTGTTGCAACTATTTTTTTCACGCGTACGACTGTTGTAGCATCCTCATGTTTATGGGATCAAAATTCAGGCACTTGGCAACGAGCATCTTGCACCAAACAATCTGGGCTCTCATTTTACTGACTTCAGAAGGATGGAAGGCTGAGTCAAACTTGAGCTGGGCAGGGTCAAACTCCAGACTGTGGGCGATGTCAGCTTGCAATTCTGCACTCTAACCGCTGTGCCTCACCAGGGCTTTTAGTATTAGTGCCATCTAGCGGGACCTGGATTTTCCTACCTTATCCATGGCCAACATTCCTGCTACGTTGCTGAGTTGCCGCTCAGAGTTGCAGCACATTAATAGCCTTCTTTAATACGACTTTATTGCGCTGAACTAATTAGCAAGGATATATATGTGCATACAGCTGTGTTAATGAATAATATAACTCCAATAACTCTAATGATGGAAATAGAAAAGGAACAGGGGAAGAAAAAACAATAAAGAAAGAAACAATTGTTATGAACAGAACAAAAAAGTTGACTAAGAGTTGGCAATCTTCTTGGCGCCTTTGTCAAAAAGAAAACAGACTAATTCAAGTGTTGACAGTCAACACATGTCAACAATTCACTGCTACAAATTAGATGTTGGTTCCTTATCCCATGTGGTCAGATTGTTCCTTAAACAACCCTTCTGCCTGAAAAATTCACAGTTCTTGAGATTTTGATGGATTCCAGGCCCTGAAGCGGAGAGATATGTCCTAACATCCAGGAAGCGGTATCGGTTTTGTCCTTGTTGTACAAAAAGGATCCAAGAGACTCACCTCTGTCCAGAGGTGGGATTCAAATACCTTCCCTACCGGTTTGCAAATGGGTGTGTGTGTGTATGTGTGCACGCGCGTGCTTTGCTTGCATGCGCCACCTTCCACGCATGCTCGGCCTTCTGCGCATGCGCACGGCCTCCAAAACGCGGCGAAATAGAACAGCATTACATCTGGGCAGGTGGACGGGGCCTACTGCAGTCACCGCTACTGGTTCTCCCGAACCGGACGGAACCAGCTGAATCCCACCGTTGCCTATATCCCTCTCTGCAACTCTGTCTCTCTCTGTAATAGTAGCAGATAGATCACTAGTCTCTATTTTTAATTAATTAATTAATTTGGAGCTCTTGCCTCACAATCAGGAGGCTCTGAGTTCGATCCTAGATAGAGGCAGATATTTCTCTCTGGGCACGAATGAGAATATATCTGCTGAACAAAACTCCGTATTGGCAATAGGAAGGGCATCCAGCCATTAAACACTCTGCTAGCTTCATTCCGTTGCCCAGACTCCACCCCGTAAGAAGTTATGGGGTCATTAAATGATGGTGATGATGATTCATTCATTCATTCATTCATTCATTCATTCATTCATTCATTCATTCATTCATTCTATGGTTTCCTTGAGTCTACCTCCGCAAATTCTTGCCAAACGAATTACACACGTTTGGTGAATGGCTGTACCAAGTCTCCAGCTCTGTATCCCCCATCCAAATAATAATTAATCAATAATCATTTCCCCAATCGCTATTGTGTCCTAGATATGGAGAGAAACAAGTCCGAGATGAGAGTGGAAAGTAGAAAGTTGGGTTTCTTCTAACCCAAGCTGCTTTTAAGGGGCTGAGAGATATCGCTCAAAGAAATCGGTTTGTTGGATTAACTGTAATTCTTGAAGACAGGAATCTGAACAAATCCGCTTTCAATCTAGTGCCATCTCAATTAGGATTACATAAAAAGAAGGGTATCTGTCACGGATATAACCATGAGTCCATCTGTCCTGTTTCTGCATTCGGAAATATGCAAATATTAGGGTTTCAAAATATTAAAACCCTCCCAGCACAAAATTAGCCTGATACGTCATTCTTGCTTTGACTGTTACTATACTACAGCCTTTGGGAGCGACGTAATTCAAGCTGAGATCCATTGCGCGTCCCTTGATATTTTGTTTTGCTCATGCACATCATGACTAAGAATTTGAAATTCCATCTTCCCGCATTGGACAGGTATTGATTGCTAAAAGCAAAGGCTGTACAAAAATCACCAAAGATCCATAAAACCATTTTTCTTTGGGGAGAGCACCATGCTATAGACTTTCCTATAATCGGTCTGGATTAGAAGCAGTTAATCCACTGGATCAGTCTCGGAGAATTCTGATGAGGAATATTTATTAAGAGAAGAAAGCAAAGAGCAGAATTCCAGCAACCACCTAAGGTGCTTAGTATTATTCATTACATAGTAATGTAGAATGAATGAGATAATTACAGTAGTCCTTGACTTACAACAGTTCATTTAGGCCATTCAAAGTTACAACGGGACTGAAAAATTTTTTCACAGTTACAACCTTTGCGGCAACCAAGGGGTGTTACTCACTTGTCTTCGTTAGCGGTTCACAAATGTGAGCGCGCGTGTGTGCAGGACCTTCTGCATATGCGCAGAGCGTCAAAAACGGGACGTGATGATATCCAGGTGGGTGCTTCCCGCAGCTGCCGCTACCGGTCTGCCCGAACCAGATAGAACCGGCCGCAGCCCCACGATCACGTGATCAAAATTCAGACACTTGGCAATTTATTTATTTATTTATTATTTATTTAAATTTCTAATACCGCCCTTCTCCCGAAGGACTCAGGGCGGTTTACAGCCAAAATAAAACAATCAATATAAAAGTTAAAACCAATTAACAATTGGTTCATATTTATCTGCGGGACTGCCTGCTGCCACTGACTGCCTCCCACCGACCCATACGCTCCCACAGAGAGGGACTCCTTAGGATGCCGTCCGCCAGGCAGTGCCGACTGGCGACACCCAGGGGAAGGGCTTTCTCTGTGGGGGCTCCCACCCTCTGGAACGAGCTCCCCGCAGGACTACGCCAACTTCCTGACCTTCGAGCCTTCCGCCGCGAGCTTAAGACACATCTATTTATTTGTGCGGGGCTGGCCTAGGGTTTAGTTTTTAAAAATTAGTTTTAAATGGGGTTTTGTACTATTTTAATCGATATTTTTAAATTTGGCCTAATGTAATAAGTTTTTTAAAATGTTGTTTTAACTTGTATTTATTCTTATGTTTTTTATGTTTTTATAAGGCTGTAAACCGCCCTGAGTCCTTCGGGAGATAGGGCGGTATAAAAATTTGAATAATAAATAAATAAATAATGACTGTTGCTTTGTTCCAAGGTCACGGGAACCCCCTTTTGTGACCTCCTGACAAGCCAAGTCAACCGGGGTGGGGGGGGTGGGGGAAGCCAGATTGATTTAACAACTGAATTACTAACTTATTAGCTGGAGTGATTCACTTAACAGCTGTGGCGAGAAAAGTCGTAAGGTGGGGGCAAAACTCCCTTAACAAATGTCCCACTTAACAATAGGAATTTTGGGCTCAGTTGTGGTCATAAGTCAAGGACTACCTGTATTATTAATTAAAAAAAAGAGTAACTAATGCATGGAAGCAAACTCGTTTATGATGAAAAGAGGCTGGAAGTTTGTTTGGTTTTTTGTTTTTAGCGACATAAGTTTTTGTAACTGCTAGTTTGAGCTATTTAGCTATTGCATTGTATCAGTGTGAGAAGTAACACTCACACAAAACACATTCCCATTGAAGGATTTGGGTGATGCTTCTCTGAGAGAGAGAGAAAGAGAGAGGGGGAGAGAGGAGAGAGGGAGAGAGGGAGAGAGAGAGAGAGAGAGAGAGATATTTCTATTATTTCTGACCTAGTTAATTCCCCTTTTTAAAAAAACTAACGATGTAGACTGAGCTAGAGGGAGAGGTGAAATGTGTCGTAAGTCACAAGTCCCTGCATGCACACAAGAGAGCTAAGTCCAGCCCACCACGAATGCCTTCTTAATTCCCGCTTATTTCCCTGACCTTAGTAGGTCAGATTTTTGTAGAGAGCTTAAGCTTGCAATTAATCTTTATACTCATTTGAACTGCCTGGTATCTCCTGATTTCCCCGGCATTTGACAAACGTATAATATTTGAAGAACAGACCAAAATCTCAGTTCCTAATTTAAAGATGCATCTTTAAATACATTGCTTTCCATTCTACCAGAGTTTTCTCTTAAAATACATCTTCTTCACTGTATTTTAATACAGCTGAAACATGCCAGGACGACGGTTCCCAACCTTAACGGCCAAGTGGCCTGGCAGTGGGGGCGGGGGGAGGGAAAGGGGAACCGGCCCGCTGCTCATGCAAGTCAAGATGTGTTCGTGCGCATACTTTTCTACATGCTTTTGCGCAGGCTGGCTTGCTGCTGGTGTGCAGGTTGAGCTGTGCATGCATGTGCACTGGCCCGCCACTCCCATAAGTCAAGCTGTGCACATGCATGTGCTGGCCAGCCATTTGCATGGCCCAGTTCCAAATAGGCCACGGGCCCACAGGCCATTAGTGGGCTATAGCCTGGGGGTTGGGGTATACCCTGTGTGATCCAATCAGCATATTAGGCTAAGCCAGGGGTTGGGAACCTTAAACACTCAAAGAGCCACAAAGGTCCTAACCAGAAACCCCCCCCCCCGTTCAATTCCGGAGCCAACCGGAAGTCTGTTTTCCCCACCATAGAGTCTCTTCCTAGTGCGGCATTGTTTTTTCTCTACCGGTCCTAACTGAAAGCCCTATCAATTGTGGAGCCAACCAGAAATCCCGCCCCTTGCCATAGAGTCTCCTCCTGGCGCACCGTGCTTTTCCCTCCCTAACCAGAAGCTCCTCAAAATTTGTGGCACCAACTGGCAACAGAGCCACATAGTGCAGTGGTTCTCGACCTTTATAGTGCTGCGACCCCTTTAATACAATTCCCCACGATGTGGTGACCCCCAACCGTAAAATTATTTTCATTTTGAATTTATCGCACCTGAAGCCGTGTTGGCTAGCGAGCTGAACTGCTTGCGATTGCCTTGAGGACGGAGGCATTAAAACAGAGACTCCTCCCCTATTAAGTTTATCGCGCCTGAAGCCAGATTAGGCTAGCGATTGGGAGTGATTGCAGCTGGCTTGAGAGGGAGACATCAGAGCAAAGATTTCTCTCTTTTTTAATTCATCGCGCCTGAAGCCGAATTCGGCTAGCGATTTGAAGAGCTTGCAGCTGGCTTGTGGAGTAAACCATTGGGGCGCGATTCTTCGACTCGCAAGTATACTTCCCATATTTCCGATGGTCTTAGGCGACCCCTGGCAAATCGTCATTCGACCCCCAATGGGGTCCCGACCCACAGGTTGAGAACCGCTGACATAGTGGAAAACACAAATATCACATAGCAACTTCTGCCTTTTTTTAAAAAAATTATTCGCTGCCTTTCTCAACTCCCTCACAGGGGTCATTTAGTGGGAAGAAAATGCTCAGCTGGCAAGGTGAAAGAGCTGCTTCTAGTTTTTAAAAAGTCATTTCTGAAGCATTAAACTTCATTAGTCCTTATGTTTTTTGTTTCTGCGTTACTGCCGAGAGCTCTCGACTACATGCCTCTGATAATGATATTCAAGAATATTTGCTGGTAGAATAACAAATGATCCAACAAGAGATTAGGAGATGCATTATTAAGCTTCAGAGAAGTAATTATATCACAAGCAGGAATAGGGGGGGGAAGGGGAGTGGATTTACCAAACACTTTTAAACTATTCTGAAGATTAAGTTGTTATTATTTGAAGTCAGAGACCAAGAATTTGTCTCTCTTTATTTCTTTATTTATGAGGCTTTACGGAATGAATTGAGTCTTGAGTAGCATTACAACTTTGCAGCTCTGCGATCTGAATTAAACCAAGTGCCTAAAGGGCAAAAATTAAAAATAGAAAACATCCAATATGTGCTGGGAGAAACTTCTGTTTGAGGTCATGGTGAGGTAGACTACCCTGAAAGAGTGAAGATGGCACTAGAGTAGAGATTGGCAGCTGGAGAGTACATCCTGGTTTGCAAAATCTCTCTGGAGAAAGGAGAGATCATGAGATTGCCCACATATAGTCCGGATGGCTGCTCCTTGCTAGTAGACTGCAGGAACTGAGGTTTTTTTTGTGTGTGATCGGCTGGTGAACTGAGAAGCTGGGAATTGAGGGATTCCAACAAAGCTCACAATCACTTGCTCTTGTCCTCTGGAACATCTTGCCCTTGATGTGAGGTTGGCCTCCAAAAGGACCTAAAGACCTGGTTCTACCGATTGGCCTGGGGCCCCAGTAGGAGAAGTAAAGAAAGCAAACAGCACAAACTTAGTCCCCCCAAACCTCTTTAATTCGAACAGCTGTGAATTATTGTCATTCCTAGTCTGAAAGGCTTCTCAAATGATCTATCAGGGGAGTGTTTACAAACACTCACCTTGTCTCCCGTGGTGGGTTTCAAATTTTTTTACTAACCGTTCTGTGGGTGTGGCTTGGTGGGCATGACATGGCTTGGTGGGTGTGGCTTGGTGGGCGTGGCAGGGGAAGGATACTGTAAAAACTCCATTCCTATCCCACTCCAGTGGTAGGATACTGTAAAGTCTCCATTCCCTCCCCAATCCAGGGGAAGGTTACTGCAAAATCCACATTTCCTCCCCATCAGGTGGGACCTGGGAGGCAGAGAATAGAGGCGGGCGGGGCCAGTCAGAATTTTTACTACCGGTTCTCCGAAATACTCAAAATTTCTGCTACTGGTTCTCCAGAACTGGTCAGAACCTGTTGAAACCCACCTCTGCTTATCTCCCTTGGAATGCTGCCAGAGAACTAATTGCAAGGCCAGATTTAGCACAGAGTCGAACAGGGCTTTTCCAGAGCTTTTACGACCAAGATGAACTAATTGCTTCCTGCAAAAGCTCATGTCCTGTTCGCTTCTCTTTTGTTTCTTATAGGAGGAGCCAATCATCTCCAAGCCTTACTCCCAAGTTGACCCCATTTCCTTAATTGTTCCTATATTCTGGCAGTTCTGCGCATGCGCACACTGGGAACAGGCTCATGCTGTTCTTCTGCCTCACTGATGTCAGATTCTGGAGACTCCGGAGGCAGCAAAGAACTACCAGATGGCCCTGACCCCCTCTCTGCCTCCGACTAAGAGCCCTCATCCGAGCCTTCCCCAGTCTTCAAGGCTGGCCCATGTTCCTCCCCAACCTCCTCACTGTCCGACTCTGCCGCCAGCTCTACTGACCGCTGGTGGGCCACAACAATGGAGGTGGTTGATCGAATAACAACATATCCCACCTCCCCCCCCTTTTAATAATTTAGGTTTTAATTGTACATGTATAGACATATTTTTATGACTGTAAACTGCCCAGAGTTACTCTATGGTAAGGTTAGGATTAGGATTAGGGTTAGGGTTAGGCGGCTAATAAATTTTATAAATAAACCATAATATAACATATGGACATAAAGCTCAACTGAACCTCATTTCTTAATCACTTCGGAAATTAATTTTTTAGTGCTATTTAAATATTAAGAACTTTGGAATGGCATGTTTTATAGCATTCACCGAATAAGTTTCCTTCAATCCTTACTGAAAGAAGTATTAAGTACACATTTAAGGGTTTAGGGGGGAAAAGGGTGGAATAAATGGCAAAAATGTGATTAGAATGTTGCTTTTAGGATGTTATAAATGGACTAAGGGCCTAGATGGGTTTGAAGATTAAATATAGGAATCTTTCTTGTGGGAAACTGCTGCTTTTCTGAATTTTTTTGGGGGAAAAAACCCATGATAGGATGGGATTAAAGTTGGACGTTAGAAGGAGCTAAATGTTACAATAAATGGGGAAGAACCCTTAAAGGTGACTTGCCAACATAGAATGGAGCAAAATAATTTGACATCGGACATACTGAAGGAGATTTGTGAACTCAGAAATTAATTTTAGAAATGTCTGCCATTGTAGATGTAAATGTGTAAATGATGCTATGGAGGAGGAACAAGTTGTACCAGATAAGACTGAAATTGATGTGAATGTGGTTTTAAAAATGATAGGGTACGAAAGGGGACTGGACTAGGAGATCGCCAAGGTCCCCTCCATTAGTCTGCTGTTATTCTGTTATTCTAATTTATTCTAATTTATTCTAATCACGTGAAGTGTTAGTGCCACTTTATAATGCCTTGGTAAGGCCACACTTGGAATATTGCATCCAGTTTTGGTCGCCACGATGTAAAAAAGATGTTGAGACTCTAGAAAGAGTGCAGAGAAGAGCAACAAAGATGATTAGGGGACTGGAGGCTAAAGCATATGAAGAACGGTTGCAGGAACTGGGTATGTCTAGTTTAATGAAAAGAAGGACTAGGGGAGACATGATAGCTGTGTTCCAATATCTCAGGGGCTGCCACAAAGAAGAGGGAGTCGGGCTGTTCTCCAAAGCACCTGAGGGTAGAACAAGAAGCAATGGGTGGAAACTGATCAAAGAAAGAAGCAACTTAGAACTAAGGAGAAATTTCCTGACAGTTAGAACAATTAATAAGTGGAACGACTTGCCTGCAGAAGTTGTGAATGCTCCAACACTGGAAATTTTTAAGAAAATGTTGGATAACCATCTGACTGAGATGGTGTAGGGTTTCCTGCCTGGGCAGGGGGTTAGACTAGAAGGCCTCCAAGGTCCCTTCCAACTCTGTTTTTACATTATATTATATTATAATTTGGATGGAGGTTATGCCCATTGCGTCCAAAATGTGCTATTAAACACAAGTTTTACTGTCAATCTATCGGATTAGAGTTGGAAGGGACCTTGGAGGTCTTCTAGCCCAACCCACTGCTCAAGCAGGAGACCATTCCAGACAAATGACTGCTCAATCTCTTCTTAAAGACCTCCAGTGATGAAGCACCTACAACTTCTAAAGGCAAGATGTTTCACTAGTTAATTGTCCTCACTTTTAGGAAGTTTCTCCTGAATTCCAAGTTGCTTCTCTCCTTTTTTTTTATTTGAAAAGTTTTACAAAAAGAAATAAGTTTTCCCCCCCTCCCCCCTCCCTCCCCCCTCCCTCAAAAAACCCCCTCCCTGCCAGACTTCCCGGAGCAAACACAAGGTATAGTTCAAAAAACTAACATTCATACGTTAAATTTTTAAAGTCTAACACAATTATAATCCTTCTCTTTCACATATCCTGACTTCCTCCTTTAAAGTCAAAAATTACGTCCTTCATTCAAAGGCAGTCTGAGATCTCTTAGTCTGATACCTATTTTGAATATAGTCAATCCATTTCTTCCATTCGTTTAAATATTTTTCTTGAGTATTAAAAAGGCTGAGATTTTGGCCATCTCCACCAAATTAGAAACTTTCAATATCCATTCTTCTATTGTGGGTAGTTCTTTTTTCTTCCAGTACTGTCCAATCAGTAATCTTGCTGCTGTTATCAAGTTCAAGGTTGCTTCTCTCCTTGATTAGTGTTGTGGTCCGCCAGCAGCCTGCGGAGTTGGAAATGGAGTCAGACAGTGATGAGGCTGAGGAAGAACATGGGCCAGTCCTGGAGGCTGGGGAAGGACTGGATGAGGGCTCTGCGTCGGAGGCAGAGGTGGGGCCAAGGCCATCGGGGAGTGATGTGCGGACTCCAGAGCCTCCAGAGGCTGACAGTAATGAGGCAGAGGAACAGGAAAAGCCTGTTCTTAATACATGCATGAGAAGAGCTGCCAGAAGACAAGAGCAGCTAAAGCAAAGAGGATGACTCAGGAGCAGGGCCAAGAGGTGATTGGCCCTCCCATAAGGCTTAAAAGACCACCAACGGCATTTGGGCTCTTTGTCAGAAAACAACGTTGATAGACTTGTTCTTTGTCTTGCTGCATTTATTTCTTGTCGGCGTCTTCTGCTTTTGAACTTTTGCCAAGAAAAGCCTTTGGCAGTTTGCCTAATTAGACCAAGGTTGGTGATAAGACTGAAGAGTTGTGTTATGAAGAATTTGCTTTGATTTCATCTGGACGATTCTGAGAATGAGTTTAATTCTCAGCTGTTCTAATAAAGTCTGTTTGTTTTTGAACTGGTTGCATCTAATACTACCTACTTGGGCCTGGGTCACAACAATTAGTTCCCATCCATCACTTCTTGTCTTGTCTTCAGATACTTTGGAGAATAAATTGACCCCCGCCTCTCTTCTCAGTGGCAGCCCCTCAAATACTGGAATACGGCTATCATGTCTACTCCTTCTTTTCTCTAGACTAACCGTATCACTGTGTTGCGATTGACGCTAAAATCACAAAATCCTGGGACAACCAGACCAACATAGCTTGAAGTAATATATGGACATGTCTCCTATTCATGTCTATAAATTTTTTTTTGGTTATTAAACAGTGGCCTCATTTGGAGCGCCACAGCCTCAAGACCGAAACGGGCAATTTACTTTTCACTGTTCATCTCCTTTTCTCTCTCCCACCAGGCCTTTAACAGTCTTGTTCTTTGCAATCCAAACAGCAAACATTCCAAATTATTTATGAAAATGACCCCTTAGTCAGGAAAACATAAAAGCTTGATGATCGTAAAGCAAAACTTCCCTAATTAACACCACTGGGATTTTTTTTTTTCTTCCACCTCCCCGTACTTTCCACCAAAAGTAATGGTTTCTTCATGCTAAACTGTTTTTTAATGTTATGGTAAAATATGTTAACTACTGCAACAGCCTGACTCGCTAGATGAAAAGATGCCAAAAAAAACGTAATCTGTCACCTGCCGCTCTTATGCCACCTAGAAATGACGGTGTTTTCTGCATTTACATAATGCGAGGACATTTAGCTCGGTTACTAATTGCACTGACATCGGAAAGCTATTCATCTTCACCTAAGTTATTAGCACCGAGAAAGCTGTGGGGGAAGAAAGTGCACCTATAAGAAGTGAGGAACGTAGGAATTATATGGGGAAGAGAATTTTTGGGAGAACATCCAGGCAGGTCCCTTCCACGCCAAAAAAAAAATGCTGTATCGCCCTTCGTGTAAAGCTTTGATCAAATCCTAAATTTCCTTGATTGAAGCCGATGACTCAGATGGCCAGGGTGAATCAAAAGAGAATGCTTTGCAGACAATCAAATCAACTTGATTCAAGCATTTGTCACAAGGGGGAGAAAGCCAAATGGCCGTGGTTTTTTTCCTAAAAGTACGCAAATTTCAGCTAGTGGGAGAGGGGGGAAGTCTCCCCAGAATCTACATCCCCACCAGAAACCAATATTCCCCCCCTGACTCAGGGGTGAAATCCAGCAGGTTCTGACAGGTTCTGGAGAACCGGTAGCGGAAACTTTGAGCAGTTCGGAGAACTGGCAAATACCACCTCTGGTTGGCCCCAGAGTGGGGTGGGAATGGAGATTTTGCAATATCCTCCAGAAGTGGGAAGGGAATGGGAATTTTGCAATATCCTTCCCCTGGAGTGAGGAGGGAATGGGGATTTTGCAGTATCCTTCCCCTGGAGTGGGAAGGGAATGGGAATTTTGCAATATCCTTCCCCTGGATTGGGGAGGGAATGGGAATTTTGCAGTATCCTTCCTCTTGGACTGGGTAGGGAATGGGAATTTTGCAATATCCCCCAGGAGTCGGAAGGGAATGGGAATTTTGCAATATCCTTCCCCCTGGACTGGGTAGGGAATGGGAATTTTGCAATATCCTTCCCCCTAGAGTGAGGTGGGAATGGAGACTTTGCAGTATCCTTCCCCTGCCACACCCTCCAAGCCACGCCCACGGAACCGGTAGTAAAAACATTTGGATTTCACCACTGCCTGCAAGGGCCCTTCCAACTCTTGTTAATCTGTTAAATCTGTTAAAGTTACTACTGTTTTTGTACCTCTGCCTTCACACTTGGCTTCCTAATGACGACTCTATATTTCTTATTCAGTCCAACCTTCGGAAGACAAGGGTCCCTCCAAGCAAAATTAGATGAGAATTTGGGATGTTCCTTTTCCCTTTGAAGGAACCGAAGCTGTGCAGTGACGGGGCGTTTGGAGGAACGATGTTCAATTTTCAAAGAGGAACGCCAAAAAGTGGGGTGGGGGGGGTGGGGAGGAAAGATCCTAGAGGCACAGAAATCCTCGCTGCACCTTACCATGGTGGGTACATTTGTCTTTCCGAAGGGGGCATCTCCCGATGCATGTTTGAAGAGATGAAAATGTAGACTGACAACTTGGCACGCAAAAAATGTGTCCACAGGGCTGTTTTGCGGGCGTGCTTTTCTTTCTACCTCGGTGCTTGATGAGAAATAATTCAGTCCCAGAAGACACCTCCCCAAATCCCTCATAACTCTAGACTCTCGAGGGTGGGGTGAGGGTGGAAAGATAAAAAAGACATACCCCCCCAAAAAAACAAAAAAACAAAAATAGAACGCTTGCCACTCTAATTTGCAATCTAGATAAAAAAGAGGGAGTTCTGATAGGGAAAAAAGCTCATTTTCAGCTATTTGAGCTAAACGCGGCGGTCAAATGAAGGAGAGGAAGCAGCAACGGTAGAAAGAGAAGGAGGAAGCCAAGCGTGGCACAGCTTCTCAGCTATGGACATTAGTTTTGTGAGTTGGGGCTACTTAAAGGCCTTAGGGAGACCATCTATGTTCTCCTGCAAATTGATCTAGCTCAGGTTAACAGATATTAACCTTAGCAAGCTTACGATCGGTTGACTTCAACTCCCAGAATTCCATGGGAGCTAGTGGGAGATGGTACCCAAGTTAAACAGGTTATATCGAGAGCATCAGTGGAGAGAATGCTTCTGTAGGATAGGATAGGATAGGATAGGGTAGGGTAGGGTAGGGTAGGGTAGGGTAGGGTAGGGTAGGGTAGGGTAGGGTAGAGTAGAGTAGAGTAGAGTAGAGTAGAATAGAATAGAATAGAATAAAAGTAGGGTAGGGTAGGGTAGGATAAAGTAAAGTAGAGTAGAGTAGAGTAGAGTAGAGTAGAGTAGAGTAGAGTAGAATAGAATAGAATAGAATAGAATAGAATAGAATAGAATAGAATAAGAGTAGGGTAGGGTAGGGTAAAGTAGGGTAGGGTAAGGTAGAGTAGAGTAGAGTGGAGTGGAGTGAAGTGGGCCTCTGGTGGCTCAACAGTCTGTTATTAACACAGCTGCTTGCAATTACTGCAAGTTTGAGTCCCACCAGGCCCAAGGTTGACTCAGCCTTCCATCCTTTATAAGGATGGACCCAGATTGTTGGGGGCAATAAAATTTGACTTTGTATATAATATACAAGTGGATGAAGACTATTGCTTAACACAATGTAAGCCGCCCTGAATCTTCGGAGAAGGGCGGGATATAAATTCAAATTAAAAAAAAAGTAGAGTAGAGTAAAGTAAAGTAGAGTGGAGTGGAGTGGAGTGGAGTGATAAATCACAAATCATAAGATACAATCATAAATCATAAGATACAACCAACAAGGGATAGTCATAAGATACCAATAGGAGTATCTTATGGAGATCTATGGTGTATCTAGTTTCCATGGCTAGAATTGTTGGCATTGTTGTTATGGGAGGGCTGAATTATCTGAAGCTGAAGGGATCTTGCAATTCTAGCACAACCAATAGTTATAAATTGTTCTCCAAAGATTTCTGGTGACTGATAGTTCCTCTTTTGGAGGAAAATCCTGGTGGATTTAGTGAAGCTTCTTTGTTAGCACATTTAGTTAGTTCATTTCTGTGCATAAAATCAGATTATGAGGCGTATATTTCTGAGAGTTCCAGAGAGAACCATAATGTCCCACAATATCCACAGGCATTGAGTAAAATCCATGACAAAGGCTCCTACATCATGTCATCACTGTGCAAATGAAATAACTCATGCCATTTGTGTGATGACATTATGATACTCGTCACATGGCTTCTTAGCCAACTCAAACAGCCTAAGGAGCTGCTGATCCAGTTCTACAGAGGAATGATTGAGTCTGTCATTTGCACCTCTATAACTGTCTGGTTTGGTTCTGCAACCCAACAAGACAGACACAGACTTCAGAGGATCATTAGAACTGCAGAAAAAACAATATTGCTACCAACCTGTCTTCCATTGAGGACCTGTATGCTGCACGAGTCAAAAAGAGGGCTGTGAAAATATTTACAGACCCCTCGCATCCTGGATATGTTGTTGTTAGTTGCGAAGTCGTGTCCAACCCATCGCGACCCCTTGGACAACCTTCCTCCAGGCCTTCCTGTCTTCTACCATCCTCTGGAGTCCATTTAAAGTCATGCCTACTGCTTCAGTGACTCCATCGAGCCACCTCGTTCTCTCATAAACTGGACATAAACTGTTTCAACTCCTACCCTCAAAATGACGCTATAGAGTGCTGCACACAAGAACAACCAGACACAAGAACAGTTTTTTTCCCGAACGCCATCACTCTGCTAAACAAATAATTCCCTCAACACTGTCAAACTATTCACTAAGTCTGCAATACTATTACTATTAGTTTTCTCATTAATATTACTCATCTCCTCTCACTTATGACTGCATGACTGTAACTTGTTGCTGTATTCTTATGATTTATATTGATTCGATTGCTTATTTGTACCCTATGACTATCATTAAGTGTTGTACCTTATGATTCTTGAGGAATGTATCTTGTCTTTTTATGTACATTGAGAGCACATGCACCAAAGACAAATTCCTTGTGTGTCCAATCACACTTGGCCAATAAAAAATTCTATTCTATTCTATTCTATTCTATTCTATTCTATTCTATTCTATTCTATTCTATTCTATTCTATTCTATACTATTCTATTCTATTCTATTCTATTCTTTCCTAATTTCATTCTCTTCTCTTCTCTTCTCTTCTGTTCTCTTCTCTTCTCTTCTCTTCTCTTCTCTTCTATTCTATTCTATTCTATTCTATTCTATAGTGGAGGGAACCCTTAATTATGACCAAAAACTCTTCTTTAAAAAGAGCAAACCAAGAGCGCTTTCTATTAGGTTATAGTTTCCCCTCTACAGAAATATACATGCAGATATATATATTCCTTAATTGTATACTAATTATGCAATTAAGAATTTGAGTAACAAAGAATAAATTAGGAAAACGATTCTCTTAATAGGATAAGCATCTCTCTTGGAGGTAGAGGCTGCCGATGTTGAGACCTGCACAGGGTTGCGTGATGGTGGTTGTGAATTTGGTGGATCCATCAAGGGACAGGTTGTTGGTTGCTAAGGAAGACTTTCGATGATCAGGTGCTCAGAACTTGTCAAAGAGGCACATCAGAAGCCATTAATTCTAGGGCACAAATTACACTCTCCGGTCTGAGCAGTTGTGTGACGAAGCACTCATGCAATGTGCCACAATTATCCTCTAAATTTAGTTATCTAATTATAGGAATAGCATCAAGAGGAAGAAGCTTAACTATGACTTATTGGAACACAGCTCTTCTTTTATTGCATCCGGAAAGGAGAAGATGTCTTGACACGTTTCTCAAGCTGCCCAGATGTAGTGGAGGGCTTGTGTGTGTGTGTGTGTGTGTGTGTGTGTGTGTGTGTGTGGGAATTAAATCTTTTTTTACTACCGGTTCTGTGGGCGTGGCTTGGTGGGCGTGGTGTGGCTTGGTGGGCATGACAGGGGAAGGATTCTGCAAAATTCAGTGGTGGGATTCAAATAATTTAACAACCAGTTCTCTGCCCTAATGACCAGCTGTGTAGGTGTGGCTCAGTGGTCATGTGACCGTGTGGGCGTGGCCAACTCAACGTCACTCACGTCGATGGGCGCTTCGCCTTAGCTGTTACAATGTACTAAGGCTTAACCAGAGAGGCAGTTTCTGTAAGCAGGGCAATAAAGATTAGGCTAGAAACAACAACAGAATGTTCCCTTCCTTCCTTCCTTACAGGATTAGCCCTGTAAAGTGGAAAAAACCAAAGTAAGATTTCTTCCAACAACCGGTTCTCCAAACTGCTTAGAAAGTTAACAACCGGTTCTCCCGAATAGGTGAGAACTGGCTGAATCCCACCACTAGCAAAATTCCATTCCTACCCCACTCCTGGGGGAAGGATATTGCAAAATCTCCATCCCCTCCCCACTCCAGAGGAAGGATACTGCAAAATCCCCATTCCCTCCCAACTCCTGGGGAAAAGATATTGCAAAATCTCCATTCCCACCCCACTCTAGGGCCAGCCAGAAGTGGTATTTGCCAGTTCTCCGAACTACTCAAAATTTCCGCTACTGGTTCTCCAGAACCTGTCAGAGCCTGCTGAATAGCACCCATGGTGTGTGTTTGGGTGTGTGTGTGTGTGTGTGTGTGTGTGTGTGTCCAAACAGTCTCCTTCAATTATTGTGACGACGCCCATCCCCAACCCATATGCAAAGACGATGAGCCTGGCAGATGAATCATCTTTCAACCTAGTCAGGGTTCTTCTCCACCTTAGCTGAGATGTTAGCAAGTTGGCAAGTGGTGGGAAATTTCAGTTCAGAAATTACATTTAGCAGGTGATATAGTCAGATCTTTGAACTGGGTTGACTCAGTTGGCGTGGTGGTGAGTCAGAAGGTCTTTGGCCTCGGTGTCAGGACCCTTTCATTAAAATTGACTTGATTTTTCCCCAAATCAAATCGTATTTTTCAGACCAAATTGAATCAATACAGTAGGCTAAACTGAATTAATGATCCATGCATTCCCCAAGAGACTTGCTTAATGGGGACAGAGCAAGACAGTCTTCCAACTTCCAAGACAGTCAGAGAAAAGATACATGAGTCTGGACCAGAGAAATAATTCGAAAAAATGTCTCCGAATAGATCTTCCCCAGTTCTCTTGAAGAGAAGGGGAGGGACGGAGGGGTGGAGGCAAATTCAGACTCCGTTATCCTAATCTTATAAGAAAAGTAGTTTTAGTATACATAACTTTGGTTTTCTAGTCTAGTCTTAACTTCAAATGGGTGACAACCAGGAGTGGGATTCAGCCAGTTTGGACCGGTTTGGATGAACCGGATGCTAATTTTACATCTGGTTTGCCGAACTGGTAGTTGCAAGGACTGGCTGCCCCCGCCCACCCCGCCCCTCCCAGGAGTCTCCACGCAGCCCGTTTTGGATGATAGGTAAGTGCAGGGCCCATATGGAGGCTCTGGGAAAGCGAAAAACAGGCATCCCAAAAATCCCAGAAGTTTGGAAATGGACCCACTTCCAGCCTCCAGAGAGCCTCCGGAGCCTGGGAGAGGCTGTTTTCACCCTCCTGGAGACTCGAGGAAAGCCTCTGGAGCTTGGGGAGGGCGAAAACACCCCCCTACCACCGTGGTGCAGGAGGCCGAGTAGGCCACGCCCACCATGGCCACTCAGCAAATGGGCAGAGAACCGGTGGCTAAAAATTTTGAATTCCACCCCTGGTGACAAGACAGGACCCAATTTTAATTCATTTAAAATCAACTGACAGTTCCTATCCACAGAAGGAGATCTACCATACCTTTAAGTCCTACCTGATCCAAATCACAGGCCATTAGTTCGGGGTAGTGGAGAAGCGCTCCTTGTTACATTAAGCGATCTTGACAACTGTCGTATTCAAATGTTCTCCTGCGTTTCACCCCTGATCTTTTAATGATAGTGAATTCACATCCAATGTTTTCAACAAAGGAAAAAATTACCAACCAGGCAACGAGGGGATATCAAGTGGACAATTAGCTTTGAATCTTTGCGTAGCCGCCCGAGACCCAGGACTGAACCCTCCTAAATCCCATAGAACTTTATCTGTTTGTTCCCAAAAGGAAGCAAGCTGTCTGGGGGAGATTTTTATACTATAGATAATCCTCAACGTATAGCCACAATTGATCCCCTCAAGTTTTTGTCGCTAAGCGAGACAGTTGCTAAATGAATTTTTGCCCCATTTTACGGCCTTTCTTAAAAGGGACGCGGTGGCTCAGGGGCTAGAAGCTGAGCTTGTCGATCGAAAGGTCGGCAGTTCAGCGGTTCGAACCCCTAGTGCCGCCGTGTAACGGGGTGAGCTCCTATTACTTGTCCCAGCTTCTAACAACCTAGCAGTTCGAAAGCATGTAAAAAATGCAAGTAGAAAAAATAGGGACCAGCTTTGGTGGGAAGGGAACAACGTTCCATGAGCCTTTGGCATTGAGTCATGTTGGTCACATGACCACGGAGACGTCTTTGGACAGCGCTGGCTCTTCTTTGGCTTTGAAATGGAGATGAGCACCGCCCCCTAGAGCCGGGAACGACTAGCACTTATGTTAGTTAAAGGAACTTTTACCTTTACCTTACAGCCTTTCTTGCTGCAGATTAAGTAAATAGCTGCAGCTGTGAAGGTAGTAACACGGTTGTTAAGTGAATCCGGCTTCCCCATGGACTTTGCTTGTCAGACAGTCACAAAACGGGATCACATGATCCCCGGGGCACTGCAGCCGTCATCAATATGAGTCCGTTGCCAAGCAACCGAATTTTGATCATGTGACCGCGGGAACGCTGCAAGGGTCGTGTGAAAAACGGTCATAAGTTACTCTTTTTTCCCCAGTGCCGTCGTAACTTAGGAAGGTCACCAAGTGAACTATGGTGAATCAACTGATTAATCAAAATCACTGAGCCACCACTGGTCTCCTCTTCATTAGACTGCTCACACCCGATTCTGAAACCAGAGACATTTGAAAGCAATCCTCAAGCACTCTGAGAATACGGTAGAAAAACCCAGGCTGCCTTTGCAAAGCGAGGTTTCGCAAAGCCAATCCTGGCACTCACTCTCCGGAAGCAGCCTTCTTTTGATTTCGCTATGAAAGCAATGCGCAGGCATCAGAATGCTGAAGACACTTTTTGGAAGGTGCCTAGGGCTATGATATCAGACGCCGGAGTGATGGCTTTTGAAATGTCATAACATTGATACAGATAACACAGCCAGCGAAACACTGCCACGGGAAGCTTATTCATCCCCCCAAACACTGCCGCAACAACAGCTTCTTCTAGAATCCGGGCTGAGAAACCAAGCTGCTTCATTAGTTCTCGTAATTGCATAATCCAACAAGAGTTGGCCCAAAGCCAACACCTGGGCCGTGGGAGATACAAGAATACATCGCCACCGAGCCCATTGAGAGGCCACTCTGGTTCGAGAGGAGATGGTAATAAGCAAATTAAAAACGCAAATGAGCTCGATCGGATGGCCCGTGGATTTGTCCATCTTTCAGATGGGGGAACTCGGCGAGACTGACTTTTCAAAAAGCCAGTTCAGGCTCTAATCAAACTAGGTCAAGAACAACTTCGAGCACTCAAAATTGCTGACAGAAATCCAATCTACCAGTAACTCATGAAGAACATTACATTTTATTGGATTTTTGCTTGTTGGTTTTGGAGTTGCCTTCAAAATCTGGCAGTTTAAGTGGACCATCAATCATATCTATCCATGTGGATGCCCACGAATGGCCTGGCATGGCATGGCATGGAATAGAATATTCTTTATTGACCAAGTGTGTGATGACCCGGGGCGTGACACAAAGGCAACACAGCCAGAGAACCGATAGGAGTCCCTTTATTATCACTGACTGTGCCCCCAATGCCCCTTTCAACTTTCCGGCCTGGAGAGAGCTCTTCCACCCACCTGTAAGAGTCTTTGGCTGGCAATACTTCAGTCCCAAACATTGTAAGCAGAAAATGTCTAACAAAAAAATCCAAAGGCAAGACAAGGTAATTAATCCGGCAGGGCAAGCAAAATAAGGAATTCCACAAGTAAAATAGCACGGCAGTAAATCAAACCCGTCGGGAGGATGCCAAGATTCAAAGAAACACCAGATAAACTCAGTGTTTGTTCCCTACAACCGTCCCTCCCATTTGCCTCTCCTTTTAAACTCCATCAGCAGCTGTGCCTTGTAAAGAGGATCGGGTCCCTTTCCTCCCTCGTAAGCCACGCAACCCACATTCCTCTCTTCTCCGTTCCTCCCTGCGCTGCCTAGGACAAGGAGGGGGTGGGCCTTGGGCTTCATCTGAACCCCCTCTCCCTTGTTCTACCTCTCCGCTGCTCTGCCCCCAGCCTGACTTTGCTCTTCCCCAGTTTCTTCCACAGCCAACGGATCCACTCTCTCACTCTCTGTCAGCCGTTCCTCTTCCCCTTCGGATTCAGACTCCGACAGGGGCATGACAAAGTGTGATTGGAACACACAAGGAATTTGTTTCTGGTGCATAAGCTCTCTGTGTATATACAAAGCGGTAAGTCATTGATACATAATCATAAGAAAAAAGCAAGTGACAATCATAAGAGGCCAATAGGAGAAGGTAGTAGGAAAGATGAGAAGATAAGCAAGATAAGAAGATGAAAAAGGATAATAGCCAATGGTAGGTTTCAAATAATTTCACCACCGGTTTACTGAAAATGTGAGCGGGGTGGGCAGGGCCAGCCGGTTGGTGCGGTTTGCCGGTTCTCCGAACTACTCAAAATTTCCATTTGGGTTCGCCTGAACCGCTCCTAACCGGCTGAATACCACTCTGATAATAGCAATATAGCCCTACTACATGGATAAATAACTTTATCCATAAGACAGCGCTGTGGAGGTTAGGTGTTTAGCAGAGTGGTGACTTGTGGGGGGGGGACCTATCTTTGTGTCTAGTCTTGATATGCAACCCCCTGCAGGGGAGAAGTTGAAACAGTTTATGTTCAGGATGCGAGGTGTCTGTAGATATTTTCTCAGTCTTCTTTCCAGTTTGTGCAATATATGAAGTATATCCTGTATACTGCATGAATAAAAAGGATTTGTATATCAGTCCAGACTTTAGGAATTAAAGAGATGGGGAAAAATAAATCCCCTTGATTGGACAACTGACCTTCTAATGCAACATTATCTTAAAAAATGAGTTTGGCTGGACTCGAATATGTACTACCCATTTCCAGGACCGTTCTTGCTTCCTCCTAGGAATTGATCAAATACTTCTGGGAAGTTTTTAAAAAGAAAGAAAGAAATTCATTAATTCCTGCCTTTTGAGCGTGTTCTGGCTTCTGAGGCTTGGCATTTGGAGGTTTATGAAGGTTTATAAAAATTGTAAGACTGTAATCCATACGCAAGCAACCTTTGCGGGCTCAAGACACAGTCAGATTGTTAAGAACGGACGGGGAAGGGCATTCACAAAAGAACTGCAAGGGTGTGTGTTACGTGTCTTCACAGAACACCCATTTACTATTCGAGGCAAGGGTTCAACAACATTCTTGGCATTTTTTTTTTTCCATAAAAAAGTTTTATTTTTACAATCATATCAAACAGCTCATCCAATGTACAGTTATATACAATTAGTCGGGCTTGCCCAGTCACCACCCCCCTTTTTAACACTCTTCCCTCTTCTACCTTCTTCTATTTTCCAGACCTTCCTCTCCTTCTCTTATCTACATCCTCTCCTCCCTCCACCCTACACCTTCCTTCTCCCTCTTCTACCCCTCTTCCTTCCTCTTCTCCTCTTTCCTACCTCCTACTCTCTCCTCTTTTCTCCCTCCCCACCGTTCTAAAATGGTAACTGGGCAGACCCGACCCTACATTAATTATATTTATACATCTTCAATAATCCCTGTACATTAACCATCACTCCATCCTCTACCCTCAACCCTCCAATTCCCTCCCCTTACCCCCACCCCCACCCCGACTTCCCAGAACAAAATGCAGGGTATCAAAACTAACAATCATAATCCAAAATAATTCCTAAATTATAATCTCTAGTCACTCCACACATAATCACACTCTCAATTCCCCTCTCCTTCAGAAATATATCTAATACAAAATATTTCCTAAATTTACTCATATGCTATTCGATATTTTTTTATCTGATACTTATTTTGAATATAATCAATCCACATTTTCCATTCTAAAATATATTTTTCTTGTGTATAGTCTTTCAAGTAAGCAGAAATTTTTGCCATTTCTGCCAGATTTGATACTTTGAGTGTCCATTCTTCAATTGTAGGTAATTCTTCTTTCTTCCAATATTGAGCAATCAAAAGTCTCGCGGCTGTTATTAAGTTCAAAATCAATTTAGTCTCTATAGCTGTACAATCCATAATTATTCCTAGTAGAAAGAACTGCGGAGTAAACTTAATCTTCTTTTTCAAAATATTCTGCATGATCCACCATACTTTAATCCAAAATGCTTTAACTTTTTTACAAGTCCACCATATATGGTAATAAGTGGCATCTTCACAATCGCATCTCCAATATTTAGCCTGTACATTAGGATACATACATGACAACTTTTTGGGGTCTAAATGCCATCTATAAAACATCTTATAAAAATTTTCTTGGCATTTTGAGTGGCGGGGGGCGGGATGGGGTTTAAATCATTCCTGGCAACAGCCTGGACAAATCCTTGCAGTATTCTTGGCAAATAAGGAAGTGGTTGGTCATTCTCTCTTTCTTAGAGCACCCAGGTGGCCTTCATGCCTAAGGTTGGACTAGAACTCGTCATCTCCTGGTGATTGGTCCATAGTCTCTCAACTGGTTTTCATGCTTAATACAATGCTATAACTCACAGTCTCCTGGTTTCTAACTGGTGTCTCAACCACTAGTCCAAAACGGCTGTCTTATTCCTACCAATACATATTTGAATACGAGACTTTACTTTCTGTTTATTCTTTTTAAAATTGAATGAATGAATGAATGAATGAAAAGATAGATGATAGATAGATAGATAGATAGATAGATAGATAGATAGATAGAGGTAAAGGTTCCCCTCGTACATATGTGCTAGTCGTTCCAGAGTCTAGGGGGCAGTGCTCATCTCCGTTTCAAAGCCGAAGAGCCAGCGCTGTCTGAAGACGTCTCCGTGGTCATGTGGCCAACATGACTAAACGCCAAAGGCACACAGAACGCTGTTCCCTTCCCACCAAAGGTGGTCCCTATTTTTTCTACTTGCATTTTTTACATGCTTTCAAACTTCTAGGTTGGCAGAAGCTGGGACAAGTAACGGGAGCTCACCCAGTTACACGGCGCTAGGGATTTGAACTGCTGAACTGCCGACCTTTCGATCGACAAGCTCAGCATCCTAGCCACTGAGCCACCGCGAATGAAAGAATGAAAGAATGAATGAAAGATAGATAGATAGATAGATAGATAGATAGATAGATAGATAGATAGATAGATAGATACCATGTTTTCCCCAAAATAGGACCGGGTCTTATATTAATTTTTGCTCCAAAAGATGCATTATGGCTTATTTTCTGGTTAGGTCTTATTTTCGGGAAAATACAGTACTAAACGCCTCCATCTACTGACAATCTTAACTGGTACTTATTTTTGGGGTAGGGCTTATATTTCGAGCATCCTGAAAAATCGTCCTAGGGCTTATTTTCTGGTTGGGTCTTATTTTCAGGGAAACACGGTAGATTTTTATTTATTTATTTATTTTTATTTTTATTTGCATTTGTATCCTGCCCTTCTCCGAAGACTCAGGGCGGCTTACACTATGTTAGCAATAGTTTCATCCTATTTGTATATTTATATACAAAGTCAGCTTATTGCCCCCAACAATCTGGGTCCTCATTTTACCTACCTTATAAAGGATGGAAGGCTGAGTCAACCTTGGGCCTGGTGGGACTAGAACCTGCAGTAATTGCAAGCAGCTGCTGCTAATAACAGACTGTCTTAGCAGTCTGAGCCACCAGAGGCCTACATAGATAATGTAGGTAGGTAGGCAGGCAAATAGATAGATTCAGAAGCTAGATAGATAGGTATGTAGCTAGACAAACGGATGGATGGATGGACGGATGGAATATTTTTCATTGTGATATTTGGTCATTTATCTGGTCATTTCCATCACTTGTGATTAAGGAAGAATATTTTCTTTTGCGGTACTGCTTTTTGGAAGTCATTTCTGCTCACTTCCCTCTGGGCAATTTTCCTATTATGTTTTTAAAGCGAGTTTTATCTATCTAGGCTTTTGATCCATAGCCATGCTGATTTATCCCTTCCTGGAAAGTTTTACTGTTGACTTTTATTGTTTGCCTTTTGATGCGCTCAGCAGTTCCACGTTAGGTATTTTTATTGGATTTCATGTGCATTTGGGGGAGGAACCACCCTGAGCCATCAACATGTTAAATGAATGTTGGGGGAAAAACATTTCCATGCACTGTTCTATTAATCCTTTACTCTGTTCCCAAATATTTCTATGAACAGCGTAAATTCCAACAGCTTCTTGGTCATTTATTTTCACGAAAACCCATACATTTAAAATCTGAACACTTGCTCTGTTGGAATTAGATGGGGAAACCGGACGTTATTTCTAGTTTTTGGCAAAAATGTATTACAGCGAAAACAATGGATTTGTTTTGTGGCATTTGTTTAATGGTTGCCGCAAAAAAAACATTGTAAAATCAGGTCGGTTGCATGACTGACCTGGTTTACAACCTTCGTGACATACATCCATAGTCTGCCGGCTTTATTATGGTCGTATGTCAAGGACTGCCAGTACTACAATCAAACTATATAAATCCCAAATGACCCATGGATTTTTTTTTCATACATACTTTCCCAACCACACTGATTTTTGCAAGCATTTCTAAACACAAACAAACTCAGCACATCACTCTGGATTTATTGCTGCCACATTGGGCTGCTGTTGAATCTACTTCAGCAGACACAACATTAGAATAGAATAGAATAGAATAGAATAGAATAGAATAGAATAGAATTTTTTATTGGCCAAGTGTGATTGGACACACAAGGAATTTGTCTTGGTGCATATGCTCTCAGGGTACATAAAAGAAAAGATACGTTCAGAATAGAATAGAATAGAATAGAATAGAATAGAATAGAATAGAATAGAATAGAATAGAATAGAATAGAATAGAATAGAATAGGAGAGGAGAGGAGAGGAGAGGAGAGGAGAGGAGAGGAGAATAGGATAGGATAGGAGAGGAGAGGAGAGGAGAATAGAATAGAATAGAATAGAATAGAATAGAATAGAATAGAATAGAATAGAATAGAATAGAATAGAATAGAATAGAATTTTTTATTGGCCAAGTGTGATTGGACACACAAGGAATTTGTCTTGGTGCAGATGCTCTCAGTGTACATAAAAGAAAAGATACCTTCATCAAGGTACAACATTTACAACACAAATGATGGTCAATATATCAATATAAATCATAAGGACTGCCAGCAACAAAGTTACAGTCATACAGTCATAAGTGGAAAGAGATGGGTGATGGGAACGATGAGAAGATTAATAGTAGTGCAGATTTAGTAAATAGTTTGACAGTGTTAAGGGAATTATTTGTTTAGCAGAGTGATGGCCTTCGGGAAAAAACTGTGCTTGTGTCTAGTTGTTCTGGAGTGCAGTGCTCTACAGCGTCGTTTTGAGGGTAGGAGTTGAAACAGTTTATGTCCTGGATGTGAGGGATCTGTAAATATTTCCACGGCCCTCTTCTTGATTTGTGCAGTATCCAGGTTATGCGTTATCAATCCACAATATACTTATTTTACATCCTGAGCTGTAGCTTCTGCAGCTCATGCGTTCCCTTTGGTTTTGAAGTCATTGTTTCTGCTTCGAATTACTACTTCAAAAGCCCTTTCTTGAGCAACAGCTGATGAATTAACTTACAATCTTAACAAATAAACCAAATAAATAAACACGGATAGCCCTCAATACTGGACTTGCTCCTGATTTACATGCATGAAATCAGCGATGTAACTCGCCTTCAATGTAACAGAAATGTGATTTAGCTCAATTAGAAATTAGCTGTATTTTAATAGTGAGATCTTTGGCTGTGTTTTCTTTCCCTGAACCCAATGTGTTTGCATATACTTTCTCCTAACGCACACGGTTTTGAAAAAACTCTGCAAAAGGAATTCCCTCTCAAAGGAGGTGTGAGAAGTGGGGGGGGAGAGAAAGAGAGGGGGAGAGAGGAAGGGAGAGAGAGAAAGAGAGGGAGGGAGAGTGAGAAAGAGGGTGAGAGAAAGAGAGAGAGCGAGAGAAAGAGAGGAGAGAGAGGAGGAGAGGAGAATAGGATAGGATAGGAGAGGAGAGGAGAGGAGAATAGAATAGAATAGAATAGAATAGAATAGAATAGAATAGAATAGAATAGAATAGAATAGAATAGAATAGAATAGAATTTTTATTGGCCAAGTGTGATTGGACACACAAGGAATTTGTCTTGGTGCAGATGCTCTCAGTGTACATAAAAGAAAAGATACCTTCATCAAGGTACAACATTTACAACACAAATGATGGTCAATATATCAATATAAATCATAATGACTGCCAGCAACAAAGTTACAGTCATACAGTCATAAGTGGAAAGAGATTGGTGATGGGAACGATGAGAAGATTAATAGTAGTGCACATTTAGTAAATAGTTTGACAGTGTTAAGGGAATTATTTGTTTAGCAGAGTGATGGCCTTCGGGAAAAAACTGTGCTTGTGTCTAGTTGTTCTGGAGTGCAGTGCTCTACAGCGTCGTTTTGAGGGTAGGAGTTGAAACAGTTTATGTCCTGGATGTGAGGGATCTGTAAATATTTCCACGGCCCTCTTCTTGATTCGTGCAGTATCCAGGTTATGCATTATCAATCCACAATATACTTATTTTACATCCTGAGCTGTAGCTTCTGCAGCTCATGCGTTCCCTTTGGTTTTGAAGTCATTGTTTCTGCTTCGAATTACTACTTCAAAAGCCCTTTCTTGAGCAACAGCTGATGAATTAACTTACAATCTTAACAAATAAACCAAATAAATAAACACGGATAGCCCTCAATACTGGACTTGCTCCTGATTTACATGCATGAAATCAGCGATGTAACTCGCCTTCAATGTAACAGAAATGTGATTTAGCTCAATTAGAAATTAGCTGTATTTTAATAGTGAGATCTTTGGCTGTGTTTTCTTTCCCTGAACCCAATGTGTTTGCATATACTTTCTCCTAACGCACACGGTTTTGAAAAAACTCTGCAAAAGGAATTCCCTCTCAAAGGAGGTGTGAGAAGTGGGGGGGGAGAGAAAGAGAGGGGGAGAGAGGAAGGGAGAGAGAGAGAGAAAGAGAGGGAGGGAGAGTGAGAAAGAGGGTGAGAGAAAGAGAGAGAGCGAGAGAAAGAGAGGGAGAGGGAGGGAGGGAGAAAGAGAGGGAGAGAGAGAGGAAGAGAGAGAGAGAAAGAGAGGAGACGGAAAGGGAGAGACAAAGGGGAGAGAGAGGGAGGGAGAGGGAGAGAGAGGGAGAGAGAAAGAGAGGGAGAGAGAGAGGGAGGGAGAGAGGGAGAGAGAGATATTGTACAATAAAAGATTGGATGATCATGTCTACTTCAGTTCCTTTATTATTAAATCGGTGCAAAAGATCACATTCCCTTAGGAGAATTTTCACCCTCATTTTCTTTTCCTTGGAGAGCAATTTGAAAAACAACTTCCCTTACATCCAAATTAAACATGAACTTTGGGGTGGGGAAAAAGAAGGCGGGGGGAGAATTATCTTCTTAGCGTTACTCTTGCTTCCTGAGATGAGTTCTCCTTACAAGCATCCCTCTGTGACAAGTGCCAACCATAAAAATTTGGTACCAGGTTTTTTAACCCGGTGGCTCCCCGCAGATTGCTGCAACTAGTGCTGTGTCATAAAGTTGCCAGGGTTGGAGACCCCTGCTGCAAAGCACTTGAAGGCAGGACAAGAAGCAATGGGTGGAAACTAATCAAGGAGAGAACCAACCTAGAACTAAGGAGAAATTTCCTGACAGTTAGAACAATCAATGAGTGAATAACTTGCGTCCGGACGTTGTGAGTGCTCCAACACTGGAGGTTTGTAAGAAGAGATTGGACAACCACTTGTCTTGAGCAGGGGAGATGGACTAGAAGACCTTCAGAGTACCTTCCAACTCTGTTATTCTGTTAATCGTGCTGAGTTTGGCCAAGACTTTAAAAATGTTAACAATGTCCCTTTTAAATTTCTCACAATGGCCAATCTGGGATGCTGCTATGATCAGAGAGACAACATTGTTCCCCCTCAACCAGGGGTGAAATGCTCCCGGATCGGATGGGATCGGGCGATCTGGTAGCGATGGTGGCTGCTGGTTCGGAGGACTGGTAGCAAAAATCCCTGGCCCCGCCCTCCCTGCCTCTGCTGAGCCGCACCATCTACAGAGGTGTTTTTTTTTTTACTTTTAAAAGCCGGTTTTGCTTCAGCCGAAACCTGCCTTTAAAAGTAAAAAAAAGCCTTTGAGGATCCCGCCCCTCAGCTGAGATCGGCAGCCTTTAAACTTAAAAATTAAAATTAAAATTAAAGGCTACTCTGGGGATCTCACCTGAGTTCCTCATCAGCAGAACCTTAAAAAACATGTTTTCTGTAGAAAACACATAGAAAAACTCCTTTTAAAAGAGTCTAAGCCACTTACCTGATTACTGATCGACCTCATGGCTCTGCTCACAGCCCGAAAGCCCCAGTTTCGCTTTTAGCACAAGACAGAACTAATCTAAATTTAGCTAATCTATTTCACCACTGAGTGATTAATGCTGTCTGGCTGAGGAACTCTGGGAATTGAAGTCCACAATAAAATAAAATAAAATAAAATAATAAAATAAAATATTTGTGCAGCTTTCTGAGATTTGGTGTGTTTCTGTAGTGTTTCACTCTAACTACACAAACACACAAAATCTCAGAAAGCTGTATGTGGTATTTTGTGTGTGTGTGTGTGTGTGTGTAAAGTGTGAAAGTTGGTTTTTGAGCTTTTTGTGGCTGTGTGAAGTGTAAAGTGCAGCTGCTTTTACATTGTGTGTGTCAGTTGTGTTGTGTTGTGTTGTGTTGTGTTGTGTGTGTGTGCGTAAAGTGTGAAAGTTGGTTTTTGGTACCTCTTATTGTTTTTTATACTTTGTTTATTATTTTTATTATTTATTGTTATTGGCCACGCCCACCCAGTCATCTGACCACCAAGCCACACCCACCAATTAAGCCACACCCAGAGAACCGGTAGGGACAATTTTTAGATTTCACCCCTGCCCTCAACTAATATGTGGAAGTTTGCCTTCCCCATATACAGAAGTAACCCTGAATTTTTATATCCCCTGATGACCCCCGCTGAGAAATGTTTTGATCCCATATGAATTCCATCTGCGGTCTTTCTTAGTCACTACTTTCCCTTTTTGAAATGTAAATCTGTACACAATAAGACAAAGTTACTGGAAAACGTATTTGTTTTTTTCAAGGTGAGCCCTCAAAGACACTTCTCCAACTCTTCAGATTTTCATTTAAAGCTACCTGCTGTAAATAATGGATTATATGTAATAAAATCCTTTTTAAAAAAATGAGGAAATTGAATCCTTGGACAAAGCCAGCAAGGTTGAGTAGATAAGGCAAAGAAGATTGCGAGCAAAATGCTGCCAGTTGGGTCATGAAGATCGTTGGGTCCAAGGCCATTTTCTTTGCCGCTTAGAAAAAGAAGTAATTCATACAAGTCCTTTCCTTGAGAAGAAGTTGAATGGCTGGCCTTCAGAAGTTGTGGGTGCTCCATCACTGGAGATTTTCAAAAAGAAACTGGACAGCCACTTGTCCAGAGTGATATAGGGTCTCCCTCTATTGTTGTTGTTGTTAGTCGCAAAGTTGTGTCCGACTCATTGCGACCCCATGGACAATGTTCCTCCAGGCCTTCCTATCCTCTACCATCCTCTGGAGTCCATTTAAGCTCACGCCGACTGCTTCACTGACTCCATCCAGCCACCTCCTTCTCTGCCGTCCCCTTCTTCTTTTGCCCTCCATCGTTCCCAGCATTAGGCTCTTCTCCAGGGAGTCCTTCCTTCTCATTAGGTGGCCAAAGTATTTGAGTTTCCTCTTCAGGATCTGGCCTTCTAAAAAGCAGTCAGGGTTGATCTCCTCTAGGACTGACCGGTTTGATCGCCTTGCAGTACAAGGGACTCGCAGGAGTCTTCTCCAGCACCAGAGTTCAAAGGCCTCAATTCTAAATCTCCCTCTATAAGGTTGGACTAAAACAGGGGTCTCCAACCTTGGTCCCTTTAAGACTTGTGGACTTCAACTCCCAGAGTCCCTCAGCCAGAAAATCTCTGGAAGTTGAACTCTGGGAGTTGAACAAAGCTCTGGGAGTTGTGGACTTCAACTCTGGGAGTTGAAGTCCAAAGTCTTAAAGTGACCAAGGTTGGAGACCCCTGGACTAAAAGATCTCCAAGGTCCCTTCTAACCAGAGTTGGTATTCAGCTGGTTCAGACCGGTTCGCCTGAACTGGTAGTGGAAATCACAGACTCTATGCCATCCTATTTAGGCACGTTTTTGAGGCTGGGCGCAAGCGCAGAAGGCACGTACACCAGCAAAGCACATGCATGGGAGGCCGCGCACATGTGTGGATGGGGACACGTGTGCACTCACATTTAGAAACCGGTAGGGAAAGTAAGTGAATCACACTCCTGCTTCTAACCCTATTATTCTATCTTCTATGTTCTATCTATGTAGAAGTCTCAGGAATCAGCATTGACTCAAAGGTTCATAACGAGAAGAAAGAGTTTGCATTTCACAAAGGAGAATGACCGAAGGAGATTAACTTAGACCACATTATAAGTAACTGCGTTCCCTTCGCCGATGCTGTTAAACTGTTTAGCACCACCAACAATGCTGCTACCCTTCAAAAAGACCTTGACTTTGTGTCGGAATGGTCAAAAAATTGGCAACTCCAAATCTCAACCAACAAATGCTCTGTCTTACACATTGGCAAAAAGAATCAGAACACAAAATACAAGCTAAGTGGACATGACCTTGTAGATGACCCTCACGCTGTCAAGGACCTTGGAGGACTCATATCAAATGATCTAAGTGCCAAAGCCCACTGTAACAACATCGCCAAAAAGGCATTAAGGTTGTAAACCTAATCTTACGTAGCTTCTTCTCCAGTAATATTACACTACTAACTAGAGCATACAAAACATTTGCTAGACCAATTCTCGAATACAGCTCATCTGTCTGGAACCCGCACTGCATATCGGACATTAATACAATTAAGCATGTCCAGAAATATTTCACAAGAAGAGTCCTCTACTCCTCTGCTCGCAACAAAATACCTTATGCCACCAGACTTGAAATGCTGGGTTTAGAAAATTTAGAACTACGCCGCCCTCGGTATGACCTAAGCATAGCTCACAAAATCATCTGCTACAATGTCCTACCTGCCTATGACTACTTCAGCTTCAACCACAACAATTCATGAGCACACAATAGATACTAACTTAAAATGAACCGCTCCAAACTCGATTGCAGAAAATATGACTTCAGCAACAGAGTTGTTAATGCCTGGAATGCACTACCAGACTCTGTGGTCTCATCCCAAAACCCAAAAACTTTAACCTAAGACTGTCTATTGTTGACCTCACCCCATTCCTAAGAGGTCTGTAAGGGGGCATGCATAAGAGCACCAGGGTGCCTACTGTCCCTGTCCTAATGTTCCCTTTAATTGTATTCACTTTATGTACTCAATTCATGCTTCTACTTATATATATTATCTAATACGTACTCGACTAAATAAATAAATAAATAAATAGATAGATAGATAGATAGATAGATAAGATAAGATAAGATAAGATAAGATAAGATGAGATTAGGTCTGTTGAGGTTATATCCAACCAACCCAATGATTCCCAATGTGGACAATTGTAAAGAATTGGCTAAGAATTCTGGGATTTGCAGTCCACACACCTGCAGGTTGCTCAAGTTGGGAAGCGCTGATGCGCAACCATTTCTGGATGAATTGGCTGGATCAATTTGCTGACTTCTGGAGTTCACATGGCACACTCACCAAAACGACATGACCCAGTTAAGCGTGTCATGCCAACAGGGCTCAGATGCATTAACCCACAGTCGGCATGCCAATCAATTTCACGCCTCCCTAACACAGCCTACAAACAATTTTTTAGTTGCCGCACTATGATTTCTAAGTGTTCCTAATGTCATTAAAAAAAGGGGAGGGAGATTCCCCCCCCCAAGTTGATTTTCATCCCAATCAAAGTGTCTCGTTGAATTTACAAACACAGAAAATCTGAGCGTTATTCTTAGCATCTATTTTGAAGACACCCGCGTGTGCAAATGAGAATGACTACAATGCACATATTCCAGAGGCTCATTTCAATAGGATGGCAGGCAGGATTTGAAATGCTGGGGAGGTTTTGGGGGGGGGCGGGCGGAAGGGAGTGCGGGAGGGGTTTGAGGCAGTGATGAAATCTAATTTTTTTTTACTACCGGTTCTGTGGGTGTGGCTTGGTGGGCGTGGTGTGGCTTCGTGGGTGTGGCAGGGGAAGAATACTGCAAAATCCCCATTCCCACCCCACTCTGGGTCCAGCCAGAGGCGGCATTTGCGGGTTCTCCAAACTACTCAAAAGTTCCGCTACCGGTTCTCCAGAACTTATTAGAACCTGCTGGATTTCACCCCTGGTTTGAGGGCCTGATACATGTTCTTATTTTGAGGGGGACGTATGTGGTCTTCAAGAACCAATGCATCCAACGACAATTGCATCGGTGGGCAGAAACAACTGTGTGCCATTGTGTTACCGTGGTATGAAGCTGCTCATACTGCATGTCTAAATGCAAGCTAACAAAATAACAGATTAACAAAGTTGGAGGTCTTCTCTTCTTGTTTGAGCAGGGGGTTGGACTAGAAGACCTCCAAGGTCCCTTCCAACTCTGTGGTTGGGTTATTCTGTTTGCTGGGGGAAGGTGCATGTGCATTTGATGGGTTGCTATCCTAGAGAGATGTTATTTTGAGACCGGAGGAAGTTTAAATATCGATCTAATTCTGGACAACTTTCAAAAGAAGGACGATCAATTTGTGCTACGATGTTTGCGATAAGGCTATTTCAGGACTAGGGAGGAAAACGGTAAGAGATGGGGATGTTTGTTTATTTATTTATTTATTTTATTTTATTTTTTATTTATTTTGTCAAGCATGTATACGATAACAGATATAAGTATAAACATGATTAATGAATACATTAAATGGATACGAATAAATGGGGACAGTAGGACACTTATGCAGGGATCCGGAAATGCCATAAGATTTTAGTTCTAGAAATAGTTTGCCGTGTATCGCTGAGTCAAAGGCTTTATAGAAGTCTATGTAAATTGCGTCTATTGCTTTGCCCTGGTCGAGTTGTGTAGACCATATGTTTTTGCAGTGTAGGAGTTACCGATTGCAGGACAATTTTTTTCCTGAAACCAAAATGTTGATGTGTGTTTAACCAAATCTAACAAATCAGACATTTTCGCAAGTCTCCATTTGTCTCCATGTGTACATTTCAGTTGGTTCCCATTAAGCCAAAATGTAAATTGGCTTAAATTTGGCTTTGACTTCAGATTGGATGTGAGTGCAGCCATTATCATTGGCAAACAATGATTTCAGGAGTTCAACCAGCCCAGCCAATTGATAGAAAACCTTTTCTTTGTGTGATGGGTAAACCCTAATGCAGGTGTGCTGGCAGGGTTTTAGAAGGAGTTTTTTTTAACGAACATGGCATTTCTTTGGCCTCAAATGAAGCTAGAAGAGTTTCTTTAAAAAAGAAAATAGAATAGAATAGAATAGAATAGAATAGAATAGAATAGAATAGAATAGAATAGAATAGAATAGAATAGATTAGATTTTTTTATTGGCCAAGTGTGATTGGACACACAAGGAATTTGTCTTGGTGCATATGCTCTCAGTGTACATAAAAGAAAAGATACCTTCATCAAGGTGCAACATTTACAACACTTAATGATAGTCATAGGCTACAAATAAGCAATCAGGAAACAATCAATATCAGTATAAATCGTAAGGATACAAGCAACAAAGTTACAGTCATGCAGTCATAAGTGGAAGGAGATGGGTGATGGGAACGATGAGAAGATTAATAGTAGTGCAGACTTAGGAAATAGTTTGACAGTGTTGAGGGAATTATTTGTTTAGCAGAGTGATGGTGTTTGGGAAAAAACTGTTCTTGTGTCTAGTTGTTCTGGTGTGCAGTGCTCTATAGTGTCGTTTTGAGGGTAGGAGTTGAAACAGTTTATGTCCAGGATGCGAGGGGTCTGTTAATTTTTTCACAGTCCTCTTTTTGACTCATGCAGTATACAGGTCCTCAATGGAAGGCAGGTTGGTAGCCATTGTTTTTTCTGCAGTTCTAATTATCCTCTGAAGTCTGTGTCTGTCTTGCTGGGTTGCAGAACCAAACCAGACAGTTATAGAGGTGCAGATGACAGAAAGGAAAGGAAAGGAAAGGAAAGGAAAGGAAAGGAAAGGAAAGGAAAGGAAAGGAAAGGAAAGGAAAGGAAAGGAAAGGAAGAAGATCTCACGGGTCAGAAAATGTTTTTCCCAGAAACCGAGTTTTGTGAAGCGTGCTGCAAATCTCTTCTCTTGAAACAAGGGTTGGCCATCATTTTTTACATTTGTTTGGTGCATGTGCGCGTGTGAGAGGAGATGGCGAGGATACACACACGCACACACACACACCCCGAGTCGCACCCCTCATAAATAGGGCAAGGAGAACTTTCGCGGTTACTATGGTGATGCTTGCTGCACAACTCTTGAGATAGATGGATCTGCAGAACAAAAAGCCTTTCAGAAAACTCGGAGATTGCAAGGGGGTTACCTAGGCAGATCCGAAACAACGAAAGTGCTGAGAAATGCACACGAGTCTAGAAGGGAACGCTCGCCCTCACGGCACGGCTTGCACGAGGGGGGGAATCCCTCCACAGGAGAAACGTTCAGATCATGGGGTGGGTGAGGGGGGGGGAATGTTGCAGGGAGACACGAAAGGCTGCTCAGATGCTCCAAAGGAGATTGCAGCTTTTTCCAACAGTCTATGAAATCTGTCTATCTACTGCCCTGCCTGCCTGTCTCTGCCTGCCTGCCTATCATTGTCTTTCTTTCTTTCTTTCTTTCTTTCTTTCTTTCTTTCTTTCTTTCTTTCTTTCTTTCTTTTTCTTTCTTTCATCTATCTATCTATCTATCTTTCTATCTATCTATCATTCTATCTATCTATCTTTCTTTCTTTCTTTCTAGCTATCTATCTTCTAGCTATCTATCTTTCTTTCTTTCTTTCTATCTTCTTTCTATCATCTATCTATCTATCTATCTATCTATCATCTATCTATCATCTGTCTATCTTTCTATCTATCTATCTTCTATCTATCTATCTATCTATCATTCTATCTATCTATCTTTCTTTCTTTCTAGCTATCTATCTTCTATCTATCTATCTATCTATCTATCTATCTATCTATCTTCTATCTATCATCTATCTATCTATCTATCTATCTATCTATCTATCTATCTATCTATCTATCTATCTTCTATCTATCATCTATCTATCTATCTATCTATCTATCTATCTATCTATCTATCTATCATCTATCTATCTATGCATCCATCCATCCATCTATCACAGTGGTAGTCAACCTGGTCCCTACCGCCCACTAGTGGGCATTCCAGCTTTCATGGTGGGCGGTAGAGGTTTTGTCCAATACTGAAACACTTTATTTTTTTTTTAATTTAATCGACTTTTAAAAAAAAATTCATAGCATTATTTAAAAACATTTTCATTAGGTTTTCATAAAATGTAAATTTCTGAAAATATACTATTTGTATTGCCCGTGCATAAGTTTAGTTCACGTTACGTAAGTGAAACTAAATGGCGCTATAGTGCGACCGCAAACAAAAGACCCTTGTCCCAGAATAGCTCACACATCTCCCCCCACACCACCCAGCTGTAACAGACAAGCAGAGCTGGTAGCCGATGCCCCCCCCCCAACTCAATCCACAATGCGTGAGAGGCATGCGCAGATGACGATACACGGTGCATTACTGTGGAACCGGTGGGCGGTTGGAAAATTTTACTACTAACTGAGATACAAAAGTGGGCGGTAGGTATAAAAAGATTGACTACCCCTGCTCTATCATCTATCTATCTATCTATCTATCTATCTATCTATCTATCTATCCATCCATCCATCCATCCATCTATCGTCTATCTATCTATCTATCTATCTATCTATCTATCTATCTATCCATCTATCTATCTTCTATCTATCTATCTATCTATCCATCCATCTATCTTCTATCTATCTATCATCTATCTATCTATCTATCTATCTATCTATCTATCTATCTATCTATCTATCTATCTATCTATCCATCCATCCATCCATCCATCCATCCATCCATCTATCTATCTATCTATCTATCTATCTATCTATCCATCCATCTATCTTCTATCTATCTAATTTTAAGGCCAATTTTAAAATAAGTTTTTTAACTGCATTTTCAATTTGTATATTGTACCGTCTGCTTTATTCTTGCCTGTACACCGCCCTGAGTCCTTCGGGAGAAGGGCGGTATAGAAATCAAATAAATAAATAAATAAATAAATAAATCTATCTATCTATCTATCCACCTATCTATCTATCTATCTATCTATCTATCTATCTATCTATCTATCTATCTATCTATCTATCATCTATCTATCTATCTATCTATCCATCCATCCATCCATCCACCCATCTATCTATCTATCTATCTATCTATCTATCTATCTATCTATCTATCTATCTATCTATCTATCTATCCATCCATCCATCCATCCACCCATCCATTTATCTTCTATCTATCTATCTATCTATCTGGGCTTCTCTGTTTCTTTGCTTTTGACAGCCAAGAACCCCTTCCTTCAAAGACAGCCCCAGGTGTCTTTTAAAAGAGAGGTTTCTGATGACCCAGATGAGTAGCTGCCCGCTCGTGGGGGATGTTTTGTAGTAGTTTGTCATCGTCTGCACCCCCTTATTTGTGACTTTTCCCCAAGCTCCACTTCCCAACAGCACTTCTTCCTTGACAAGAGTTTCCCCTCCTGTGGCTCAAGCTGATATGCTTCACCAGTTCTCTACTATTCAAGTTCTTTTTTTTTATATGTATTATTTATTAAAAAGTAGGATTTGTTCTTTGGAAGGCTAGAGAAAGGAGCTCTGGGTTTATTTAGTGGCGGGACCAGTTCTGGTGGCAAATGTAGGCAGGTCAGCGGGCCAGACCTTGGAATTATCATTTGTTTTTGGCATCTGGAAGGAGGACTTGGCCAAGTTAAGTTCATAAAATATGAATTTCCTTCTCCTCTGTTTTTCTTGCGCAGGAGTATGAACGGCGTTCCCTTCGATTCCATCCATCAACGTATCAGAGAATTCTCTAAAATATTTCCAAGTGCAATCCGTTACTTCAATTTCATTCCCAATATTTCATCTTTCTTATTCTTAGTTCTATTTTCTCTATTTAACTTGGTTTGGTTTAGAAAACTTAGAACTCCTCCGCCTTCCACATGACCTGAGTTTAACTCATAGAATCATCTATTACAATATCCTTCCTGTTGAAGACAACTTCAGCTTCAATTGCAACAATACACGAGCACACAATAGATTTAAGCTTAATGTGAACCGCTCCAATCATGATTGCAGAAAATATGACTTTAGTAACAGAGTTATTAATACTTGGAATACACTACCTGATTCTGTGGTCTCTTCCCAAAATCCCCAAAGCTTTAACCAAAAACTGTCTACTATTGACCTCACCCCATTCCTAAGAGGTCTGTAAGGGGCGTGCATTTCATTATATCCAATTAATATAGTTATTACATACTTATGCTTATATATATGCTTATATATTGTGTAGTTATTTCATGCTTATGCTTATATATACTGTGTGGCAAAATAAATAAATAAATAAACCTTTTCACCTAGTTACAAAACATTGCTATTTCTAATACAATCTCTAATACAATGGCTCTGCATTATTTTTTTTTCTTCCTTTTAAAATCTTAATTTTTCCTTGCTCTCTTGGACAACATTCTTTGCAACTACCTTCTCGCCCCCTCCCCATATGCACTATAGAGTTACATTCATTCATTCTCTTATGATGAGGTCAAGAGGTGGGTCAGTCTATTCTTCAAAGCACCAGAGGGCAGGGCAGGAAACAATGGGAACTAATCAAGGGGAGAAACAACCTAGAAATAAGGAGAATTTTTCTAACAGTGAGAACAACTAACCAGATTGTCCAGAAGTTTTGAGTGCTCCAACACTGGAAGTTTTTTAAGAAGAGATTGGACAGCCATTTGTCTGAAATGGTATAGGGTTTGCTGCTTGAGCAGGGGGTTGGACTAGAAGACCTCCAAGGTCCCTTTCAACTCTGTTATTCTCTTACGCACACTTTTCTCCATCCACAGTTGCTTCCTCTTCATTATTCCATCAGGGCAAAATTTTCTCTCCTGCTCTATAACATATTTTTTTTTCACCCTGTCCAAGTAGCTTCCATGCTGTTTTTTTTAATACAGATCTACTTTCCATTTGTTCCATTTGGGAAATAATCAACTTTTAATACTTTTTTTTTCTCTTTGTCACAAAACTTTTAGTCTTTTTTTTTTTTTTAAACCTTTTGCTGAGTCATATACTGGGAAAACAAATTTTCAATCCAAATGTCTTTCAGTTGCTAATACTTCAGTCACAATTAGATATTATTGCAGTAATTAAGTCTGGCTCATTGGAGCATTAAGCGATAGCTGCCCTGAAAGAATCACAGTCTTGAAAAATGCTTTTATAATTGTTTCTGTCCGAGCATTGAGCTCTTCAGGGCTATTTTATAATAGTATAAATCAGTGTTTCCAAACTTCGAACTTCAAGCTGTGTGGACTTCAACTCTTATAATTCCCCAGCTAATATGCTGGAAGTTGAAGTCCACACACCTAAAAGTTGCCAAGTTTTTGAAAAATACTAATCTAAATAGTGCATACAGATGAACGAGCCTCTATGTGCCTTCAATCTCTAATCCTTATGCTTAATAAGGGATAAATAAATTTGATCATCACTTCAGATAGAAATTCATCATGGTTCTTAAAAGCAGTTGAGTAAGTTCAAACAGGAAAAACAGGAAATTCCTGATGCTTCTTTCATAAGATTAGCACCATTGAAGCTCATGTCCATCTCAAAGATTCTGAGGAATCTACCACCAGATTCAAATCAGTGGATTCCAGATTCCGGAAAAGATTAGGAATAACTGAAGCAGCTGCTCTAACAAAGTCCTTACCACCTTAAGCTGTGTTGCCTAGGAGATGCCAAAAGCAGCAGTTACAGTAGAAATGTAAACAACATCTGTCAAAAAGTTTTAGTCAATTTAGTTCACAACTTTCCATAACATGTAGAGCTGTGCTGTACAATTCCTTAGTATCCATAGACATTTTAACATTAATTACACAGTCTATGATAGAATGGAATGGAGTGGAGTGGAGTGGAGTGGAGTGGAGTGTAGAGTGTAGAGTGTAGAGTGTAGAGTGTAGAGTGTAGAGCGCAGAATGTAGAGTAGTGTGGAGTGTGGAGTGTAAAGAGTAGAGAGTAGAGTGTAGAGTGTAGAGAATAGAGTGTAGAGTGCAGAGAGTAGAGAGTAGTGTAGAGTATAGAGAGTAGTGTAGAGTGTAAAAAGTAGAGTAGAGTGTAGTCTTAAAGTCTTAAAGTTGCCAAGGTTGGAGACCCCTGCTCTAGACTAGAGATCCAACAGCAAGAGAGAGATTCTGTGGCAGATGAAATATTTAGATTAAATAAACATGATGAAAGGAGTTACAGGATATCAGAGGAGAAGCATGAAAGATTCACCCAAAAGTTAATAAGAGCTGACATTCTAAAAAGGGCAAGAGATGATGGATAGATATAGAATATTTTTTTTAAAACATGGTGGTTATTTTATTAAGTGTTAGAAAAAAGAAGTAGGAAGTAGAAATTGGAAAAATAGTTAATAAGAGTTGAAATTCTGAAACGGGCAAGAGATATAGAATATTTTTTTAACATGGTGACTATTTTATTAAGTGTTAGAAGAAAGAAGTAGAAAATAGAAATTGAGAAAATAGTATTATGTGTACTGAAATATAATAGAACTTATTGTAATTACTAGGTATACACAATTGTTAGAAGTTGAAAGATTATGGCTATGTATATTTAAATGGTACTATTGTTATTAGAATTGTGTGGAAAGTATATTGACAATACACAAGTTCGCCGAGCACTTTTGGATGTTAAAGAAAAAATTATATTTTTTTAAAAAAATGACCTTTCCTCAAACTTCAGAGGAGTTTGCCAGTTTCGGAGTCATAAATCTGGATTCCACCCATGAACAAGTCTGCATTTTCTGGTCCCCTTCTTGTTAAATCATATTTGACCCATTTACACAAAGCTCATTCATCGCACAATCCTAGAAGGCCCACGCAGAAAATAAATAAATCTTCCTGTGCTCAGCAAGACTTCAAGTCTACCAGCTTGGGAGCAATACTTCAAGATAATCAATCCCACCAGGTATAGTGTGCTGACAAGAGCAGAATCAAACGAGGCTGGTAAGAGTAGAGGAAGAAATCAGCGTGTGGTTTGCAAAATTGCACACCTAGTCTTTGAAAAGGGAAATCCGATGGGCTGGTCTTCCTTCATAGCATTGTCCACCTGCAACATTCTTTTGGATTTGACCCAGTGTCAACTCACAAAGCATCCGTGGCCTGCTCTCGAGTTGCCATAGGCAGGGGGGATGGGAAAACGAATTTTGCAGCTGCAGCGAGGCAGTACCTCAGTCAAAACAAAAGTACATTCCAGCCATCTCTCTGTCAAGGCCATCTCCACGGTTACCCTCAGTGGCCGGAGGGGAGTAAACTCTACAGCCCGCGAAATTGCTTCGTTGGAGAATGTGATTGATGACACACCTTGGGGGAAGGGGGGAAACCGGGTCAGAGCCGGGACGTATATTAAGTGGGGTCAGAGTTGGCTTCACTTGGCACGTGCCAACATGAAGCTCCTAATACATAACTGGGTTTCTTTTGAAGCTTGGCTCGAGGCTCGTGATTTAATTAGGGCATCGGTCGGAACCCTACCACCCTGCCTTACTATTGACTTTATCCCAACTCTCGTGGCTTCTGACAGCAACCCTCAAAGGAACCCAACCATCTTGGCTTTTGTAGGACCTTAGGTTGATGTTGAAGGTTTTAGATGATTTCTGTTGTGTCTTGCCCGCCCTCAGAGCAGCCGGGGCCTTCTTACCTGCTCCCGAACACTGAGGAATGTATGCCTCCCGGCCCAAGTCCTGGCTCCATGCCCACACAAACTGCAGAAGAAGGAGCATCTCCCGGCCCCAGCCCTGACTCCATGCCCAGGCAAACGGAGCAGCTAGACCCCTCCCCCACAGCATGTGAGCCTGAGGAGGGTTTATTCCCAACAGCTGCTGATTGGTGTGACCCTCGCATCAGAAGGCTGGATAGGCGGAGGCAACAGAAGGAAGGGAGGGGCAGGCCTTAATGAGTGCTGAGTTATGGAGCCACACCCCATGGCCTATATAAAGGATCTGCTTTCTGGCAGTCTCTGAGTCAGGCAAAAGTCGAACTTATCTTGCTGAAGTCACTTACTGGTCTCCTGCCTGCTCTGAGGACTTTGCTAGGACTTTGGGCAGAGCTGCAGAGGCAAGCCTGATTCGGATTTCCCTGACCCGGCCGTCAGCGGAGGAGTGGGACACGACAATTTCATTTGAAGACATGCAAGCTTCCTACGTCGAGTGCTCCGTTCAATCTTAGCTGTGGTGGCACAGTGGTTAGCATGCACTATTGCAGGCTAACTCTAGGAGTGGTGCGGTGGCCCAGACGTGGAGTTCTTGCAGTCAGGCGGCTGTGAGTTCTATCCTAGGTAGGGGCAGATATTTCTCTCTCTGGGCACACTGAGAATATATCTGCTGAACAAAGCTCCACACTGGCAACGTGAAGGGCATCCGGCCATTAAAACACTCTGCTAGCTCCATTCAGTTGCCCAGACTCCACCCCGCAAGGAATTCTGGGGTCATTAAAAGATGATGATTGCAGGCTAACGCTGCCCACAGCCAGGAGTTCGATCCTGACAGGTTCAAGGTTGACTCAGGCTTCTATTCTTCTGAGGTCGGTAAAAGGACGCCCCAGATTGTTGGGGGAAATATTTGTGAACCCAGAGAGTGCTGTAAAGCACTATGGAGTGGTGTGTAAGTGTAAGAAGAGATCCAATCTACAACTAAAGAAAAAATTCCTAATGGTGAGAGCAATCAACCAATGGAACAAAAGCTGCCTTCAGAAGTTGTGGGTGCTCCATCATTGGAGGCTTTCATAAAAGAGACGGGACAACCATTTGTCTGAAATGGTGTAAGGCTTCCTGCCTGAGCAGGGGGTTGGACTAGAAGACCTCCAAGGTCCTTTTCAACGCCGTTATTCTGTTATTCTGCTTTTGCTGTTATCCTTTGGGAACTGCATAGATGGATGCCGGCTGATACCATCGCTGACTGTTGGGGGCGAGTCGTTGGCCCCTATGGAGAGGGTTCGCAACTTAGGCGTCCTCCTGGATGTACGGCTGTCTTTAGAAGTTCATATAATGGCCGTCGCCAGGGAAGCTTTTTATCAGGTTCGCCTGATACGCCAGTTGCGTCCCTTCCTAGATTGGGATTCCCTATGCACGGTCACTCATGCCCTCGTCACTTCCCGCCTGGATTACTGTAACGCTCTCTACATGGGGCTCCCCTTGAAGAGCACCCGGAGGCTCCAACTGGTCCAGAATACGGCTTCGCGGGTAATAGAGGGAGTGACTCGAAGCTCCCATGTAACACCTCTCCTGCGCAAGCTGCACTGGCTTCCAGTGGTCTTCCGGGTGCAATTCAAGGTGTTGGTTACCATCTTTAAAGCGCTCCATGGCATAGGACCGGGTTACTTACGGGACCGCCTGCTGCCACCAATAGCCTCCCAGCGACCTGTGCGCTCCCTTAGGGAGGGTCTCCTCAAGGTACCGTCAGCCAATCAATGTCGACTGGCGACGCCCAGTGAGAGGGCCTTCTCTGTGGGGGCTCCTGCCCTCTGGAACGAGCTGCCTCCAGGGATACACCAACTCCCCGACCTCCGGACCTTCCGATGTGAGTTAAAGACCTTCTTGTTTTATCGCGCAGGGCTGGCCTAACATATTTTTAAATGCGATTTTTATTATTTTATTTTTTTATCACGGTTTTAGTCATTTCGGCCAAATTGAATTTAGATTTTTAAAATGTTTTTAATTTTTGTAACTTCGTTTTTTATTTGGCTGTAAACCACCCTGAGTCCTTCGGGAGAAGGGTGGTATATAAATTGAATGAATGAATGAATGAATGAATGAATGAATGAATGAATAAATAAAGCAAATACAAGCAATTGGTGGCATCAAAACCAAAGGGGGGGTGCAAGCATCTGTTTCCTCTTGATGAACCCTTTTCCGTCCGTCCTTTCTTAACTGCCTTCTTTTCCTTTGCCTGATGACGAAGGGATGAGTTGTCAATCAACAGGGAACTTCTCCCAGGACCGAGAAGCAGAACATGAATATTAAAAGCAGAGATAGTGCACGGCTATCTGAATACACTGCGGAGAAATACCGTGCTTCAAATATTCACAGCTTGGCTTCCCATTATTGCCCAAGATTATTGGGGAAATCAGGTGTGTTTTGAAAAGAGTATTTTTTTTGGGGGTGTGTGTGAAAAAAAAAGAAATGAAAACTTGGAGCAATTGAACTGCCTGTGCAAAGTTCCTGCTGTGCAGTTTTTTTCAAGGTTTCGTTCTTTCTCTTCTTCTCTCTTTCCCTGGATGAGTTCCAAAAGCAATGATATTTAAGTGGCTGCAAATAATATTTGGAAACATAGCAGAAAGGTAACTCCAAGCACTTTTGAGCTGAAGGGCTCAAGAAACTGATTTAACTAAATAACCCGATGAGACTTTCCGAAGTCATCTTCTTCCTTTTTTTTTTGGCTCGGCGTTTATTTATTGATTGTCCACCAGAGAAGCAGAAGAAGTCAAGATGGTGGCTGCCTCTTTTGTATATATAACTGTAGCAGTGGTAAGTTTCAAATTTTTTTACTACCGGTTCTGTGGGTGTGGCTGGGTGGGTGTGGTATGGCTTGGTGGGCGTGGCAGGGGAAGGATACTGTAAAATCTCCATTCCCTCCCCAATCCAGGGGAAGAATACTGTAAAATCCCCATTTCCTCCCGATCAGCTGGAACTTGGGAGGCAGAGAATAGATGGGGTCCAGTCAGAATTTTTACTACCAGTTCTCCAAACTACTTAAAATTTCTTCTACCGGTTCTCCAAAACTGGTTAGAACCTGCTGAAATCCACCTCTGCCTCCTACCATATGTTGTGCCCCAGGCCCAAGTAGGTAGTAGTAGATGCAATCAGTTCAGAAACAAACAGACTTTATTAGAACAGCTGAGAATTAAACTCATTCTCAGTATAGTCCAAACTAAATCAAAGCAAATTCTTCATAACACAACTCTTCAGTCTTATCACCAACCTTCATCTAATTAGGCAAACTGCCAAAGGCTTTTCTTGGCAAAAGTTCAAAAGCAGAAGATGCCAACAAGAAATAAAAGCAGCAAGACAAAGAGCAAGTCTATCAATGTTGTTTTCCGACAAAGAGCCCAAATGAAGTTGCTGGTCTTTTAAGCTTTATGGGAGGGGCTAATCATCTCTTGGCGCTACTCCCATGTCATCCTCTTTGCTTTAGCTGCTCTTGCCTTCTGGCAGCTCTTCTAATGTGTGCATTAGGAACAGGCTCCTCCTGTTCCTCTGGCTCACTACTGTAGCCGCTAGAGGCTCCAGAGTCTCCACATCACTCCCAGATAGCCGTGGGCCCCACCTCTGCCTCCGACGCAGAGCCCTCATCCGGGCCTTCCCCAGCCTCCGGGACTGGTTCAGGTTCTTCCTCAGGTTCTTCCTCAGCCCAGGTTCTTCCTCAGCCTCATCGCTGTCCGACTCTGTTGCCAGCTCCGCAAGTTGCTGGCGGACTACAACACCATATGAAATAGCCCCACTGTAATGAAATGTGAGGATGAGCTTGGAAGATGAGAGTGGGGAAGAGATGCTGGCTAGGGAATGATTAGATAAAAGGGCGAGGAGCCCTCAGCACAAACAGAGAAAGAAGCTTGGGAAGCGTGGTGTTAAAAAAGAGAGAGGGCGGGAGGTTTGTACTTTCGGACTTGCAAGGTTCTTTCAATGTAGCCTTATAATAAAGCAGCAATAGCTCATCTGGCAGTCAGATCTATTTGGAAGGCAGACATCAATCTTGCCAGTCTAAAAGGGTACAGATGAAAGCCTGAAAGATACGGCAGACAGAATTCCTCCTGCCAAGATCTAAGGCTAAACTGAAACTTTTAAGTACATCAATGAATCCGGTTGGTCTGGTGGCCTGAGACAAACATCCGTCTTTTAAAAAGCAAATGGCTCAGAATAATCCACCTTGACTGACTTCCCGGATGGCTAGAGAATTTAATTCATTGAATTAGGAGCTTGCACGCATGTACAGCACGCCTAATTTAAGTACATAATAGTTGTAATCACGGGCATTTTAAAGGCCACTGGACCGGAATTCGGGTTATTTCTCCTAATTTCTCTCTCGTTCCGATGGCTGTTATCGCCACTTCTAAAGTTCGCACGCACTCCTTTGCAAACTGCATCTTAAGTTTTTAACGGCATCAGGCGAAACAGGGCTGGGGGCTTCTTACCACCACCGCCACCGTTCCCCTAACAGAAGCCTCTCAATCTTGCATTGGTATAAAACACAGAGGGGGTTTATTTGCTGACAGCACAGATGTAATCCAGACCAAATAATAATGACAAGCTGTGTTCTATTTTAATTACCCATACTGTCCTGCCAAGCAATGGATTGATAGCCGTGTTTTATTAAATAAACTATAATCAACTGCCCATAAAACCTGCCACGTTTTACATCCCGGTCCCCACACCATGAAATGAACCGAGCTGATCATGAGGGATGGAAGTTAACACCTTAGCCATTTTTTTTAAACAAAAATGCAGTGAAAACGTATCCTTCCCTCTGCCTCTTTCCCGTTGTGAGTCTTTGTGTGTTTTCAATCATCCAGGTCATGGTTTTCCCAAAGGTGCTTTTTCGAAAGGCAAATGGACTTTTCTTGGGGGTTTTTTTTCTCCACTTGAAAACATTTCATTTCTCATTCAAGAAGCTTCTTCAGTTCTCGGCTAAAGAACTAAAGAAGCTTCTTCCCAGAATAAGAGAGTTCGAAGGGACCTTGAAGGTCACTAAGTCCAACCCACTGCTCAAGCAAGAGGCCCTATTTCAGACAAATGGCTGTCTAATTTCTTAATTAATTAAAAATCTCAATGATGGAGCACCCAGAACTGCATGCAAGCTGTTCCATTGGTTAATTGTTCTCACTGTCAGGAAATTTCCTATTTTTCCATTGTTTCCACTGTTTAATTCCACTTTTCTTATTCTACTGTTTATTCCACTACTTATTTCCACTGTTGTGAAATTTCCTTCCTTTCTTCCTTCCTTCCTTCGCCAACGGAGCAATTTTGCAGGTTGTAGAGGTCACTCCCCTCTGGCTGCTGTAAGTAACCCTGGGATACAGCCTTGAGAGAGATAAGCATGGAATGTGCATCTGTCACTAGCCGCTATGCCATTTTGCCAGTTTCCCATCCCCCCTGGCCTATGGCAACTCAAGAGTAGGCCAGGGATGTTTTGTGAGTTGACACCTACCTTCCTTCCTTCCTTCCTTCCTTCCTTCCTTCCTTCCTTCCTTCCTTCCTTCCTTCCTTCCTTCCTTCCTTCCTTCCTTCCCAGAATAACAGTGTGAGAAGCCAAGTGAAATGTTTTTAAGGAAAAGAACAAAACAAAAAGGCCCGTTGCCTTTTGAAAAAATATCGTTGGGACATTGTGGATCTTCTTTCTCTCAGCATGACTGACCAGCCCTGAAGTTGTTTAGCCCTAGATACAGGACCATGCTGGGTGCTTTTGGACTCTTCTCTGTCATTGATATTAGAACCATTCCAGCAAGCAGCAGGTTTTTTGTTTGAAAAAAAAAGAATATGATTTACCCAGCAGGTAACTTGGCAAAGGCATTGAGTCATTTTATCAGAGGCCCAAAGCACATAGCAGCCCAATGGGCAATTTCTTTTGGATTCATGTTTGTAAGTTCAAGAGAAAGGAGCTTCTCACAGAGAAATCAGTGATACAGCCAACATCGCTTGTTGATCTATTTCACAGAAGAAGGTGTTGTGGTCCTCCAGCAGCCTGCGGACCTGGCAGTGGAGTCGGACAGTGAGGAGGCTGGGGAGGACCATGGGCCAGTCCTGGAGTCAGGGGAAGGCTCGGATGAGGGCTCTGCGTCGGAGGCAGAGATGGGGCCAGGACCATCAGGGAGCGATGCACAGACTCCAGAGCCTCCAGAGGTAGACAGCAGGGGAGGAGCCTGTTTCTAGTGCAAGCATGAGAAGAGCTGCCAGAAGGCAAGAGCAGCTGAAGCAAAAAGGACAACTCGGGAGTAAGGCCAGAAGATGATTGCTCACTCCCACAAGGCTTAAAAGAGCAGCAACAAGCCGCTAGGTTCTTTGTGGAAAAGCAACGTTGATTCCATTGCTTCTTGTCAGCGTGGGGGTTTTGCCAAGAAAAGCCTTTGGCAGGTTGCCAAAGACAACAAAGTTTGGTGATAAGGCCACAGGGCTGTTTATGAAGAATTTTTTTTGGACTAAGCTGAGAATGAATTAATTCTCAGCTGTTTTAATAAACTAAGTTTGTTCAGGACTGAATTGTGTTTGGTAATCACTACTTGGGCCTCGGTCACAACAGAAGGCCACGCCAATGTGCCAACTGTAAATATACATTTTAAAAAAACAATAGAGGGATTAATGGATGGACAGACAGGTGAAAAGGTAGAAAGTGAGAGAGAAATAGTTTATAGAAAGTAGACAGGCAGACAGAGAGACACTGTTGTTTACAGGCCAACAATTCAATGGTAAAGAATACATCAAGTAGACTCCTGACCTTCTAGACCAAGTCAAAATCCAAAAATGTTAGGGAAGTTCTGGCAACTTGCCATTCAGACAAACCAGGTCCATAGAGATAAACTTCATCTACCGAGCATTTAAAAAAAAAAGAAAAGAAAAAGAAATAACCCCAAACAAAGAAGAATCAACAGTCTGGACACATTTCCTCCAGTAGCCAACAGTCAGATAAGCAGCTGAACAATCGTGGGGGAAACCCAATATCCTAGTCAAGGGACTACCGAGGAAAAACCTACACCCCCAAACAGAGTAATTTGTATATAAACAGCCAGAAAATTGCATTCCCCGTGAAGTTACCTGCTCCAGTGATGAACCATTTGCATGGAAACCATCTCGGGAAACAGCAAGATCTAACAGAATTGCAATTCATTAACAGTAACATTATGTTTTCTCACCATTTAATATTTTCTTTGATATAATCAATTAATGATACCTATTTATCTTCTTTGGTGAGATTAGTAGGTTAAAAGGGATGAGAAAAGTGAATAAGCATCTCTGCCGAAAACCCAGCATAGACTATTTCAGCGTATTATCTTGGCTCTTAATGTTGCTGAAACAGGAGATCAAAGGGCGGCATATAAAAATACATATCTTGACATTTGAAGTGAGCAGGTTTACAGTACAGGGAGTGTCCACTTACAGCGGTTCATTTAGTGACCGTTCGAAGTTACAGCAGCCCTGAAAAAAGAGACTTATGACCATTTTTCACACTTATGACCGTTGCAAGCATCCCCATGGTCACGTGATGTATATTCGGATGCTTGACAACTGATTCACATTTATAACAGTTGTAGTGGGGTTTTTTTGGGGGGGTGGCACGTGATCCCCTTCCGACAAGCAAAGTCAATGGGGAAAGCCAGATTCACTTAACAAATTTAAGGACTGCAGTGGTTCACTTAACAAATGTGGCAAGAAAAGTCGTAAAATGAAGCAAAACTCGCTTAGCAAACACATTTCTCACTTACCAGCATAAATGTTGGGCTCAATTGTGGTCATAGGTGGAGAACTACCTATAACTACCTTTGAGGGGGGAGGGGAGGGCCAGTTCCATAAAATGTATCTAGTCCTTGAAACCAAACAAGTTAAAGATGTTACAATGAAATGGATGGCAACATTTACAAGAGAACAATTATCATTCAACAATGTTAATTTCAATGGACGAAAAAAAATACCAAATTTACAATGAACATCAACCAATAAAAAATGTATACTTGCAGCACTGGTTGCTAAAACTCATAACTCATTTTCTGAAAGTTGATGGAAATATAACATTCAAGTCAGATCATTCCTATTTATTTGTAAATTGCTGTAAAGCCCCACCATGTTTTATAGAAGAACTATACAAGCTTTGTTTCAGAGATATTTCCTTATCTAAACAGTGAAACAGAATAACCATAAGTAGTGTGAGCAGGAACAACTTCTGACTTCCTGCTGGTTTCCCCACTGCATTTTCCTGCAGGATTTTGGCTGGGAGCACTGGAAATCTCTCTTCCCTTCCCTTCCCTTCCCTTCCCTTTCCTTCCCTTCCCTTCCCTTCTCCTCTCTTCCCCTGCCTTCCCTTCCCTTCCCAGCAGTGGCTTACACAGTGCGTTAAGTGGCTGATGCTGGGTAGGAGAGGAAAGAAGGGATTGTTAGACTGGCTAGGAAACTGTCACAGAACATTGAAATTGAAGATCACATGATCATACCAGCAGCCCCGTAGTAGCTACTATCACTAAAGCAGCTTCAACTTTCCCAAATTCCATTCCCTCTGGAGTTATGGGTCCAGATTGAAAGACACATTCTACAAATTAGTCCGTTTGTTGTACCTGGTTCAAAAATCGTTGCCCTATAACGCACCGTTTTGCCCAGTTAAAGATCATGACAAACATTGTTAGTAGTATATAGATGAAACAAAATTCCCTTTCCAACCCGCTGTTGTTTTATTAAATATTACTAACCCTTATGTTTTTGCTTTGTACATGCTAACAGCTCTAGGGGCCTCCACACTTCTCACTGGAAAATATATACAATTCCTTTTAGCAGACAAATTGCAAATTAAGTTGTGGGGGCATGCTTCGACGTCTCAAATAAGCTTGAAAAATAAGTTTTGAAAAATAAATTTGACAGAGAACATAATTTAAGGCGAAAAATACTTTTGGACTGCAGTTTTACTCATGGATTTGTACTGCATCTGACATCTGGGTTTCTCTGAATATAGAGTTCTAACATTTAAGTCATTTAACATTTCTTTTAAAAGGGTAAATTTTCTATTGACTAACTAAGACAGTTATTTTCCACTTTAACCTACATTTCTGCTGATTACCCTCACTGATATTCATATTAACTTGATCTTAATAATGATCTGTGGTTTAATGACGTAATGAACTCAAATATATAAAACTTATATATGTTATTCTGAAAATGTGCACTTACTTAATAAATCTCTTGTCTAATGTGTGCTTTTCTCATTTTTTTTTCTTTTTAAAAAAATCTGCTTCTTTTTTATGTTCGGTAAAATCTATATGCTCAGGAAAATATGTTCAATAAAATTTAATCCATTTTTTGGTTTGATTTTAACTAACAAAAAAATCATAGATTACTTCCCACTTTTTAATAATGTCTTCTTAGGAGAACCAGCTTGGTTTTGTAGTTAAAGGTACCAGGCTAGAAATTAAGAGACTATGAATTAGAAAATAGAATCATAGGGCTGAAAGTGACCTTGGAGATCTTGTAGCCCAGCCCCAGGGTTGGGATTCAGCCGGTTCAGACCAGTTCAGGTGAACCAGACGCTAATTTTACATCTGGTTCGCTGAACTGGTAGTTGCAAGGATTGGCTGGCCCCGCCCACCCCACCCTGCCCCTCCCAGGAATCTCCACGCAGCCTGTTTTGGATGCCAGGTAAGTGCAGGGCCCACATGGAGGCTCTGGGAGGGTGAAAAATGGGCCTCCCAGAAGTTCCAGAAGTCTGGAAACAGGCCCATTTCTGGCCTCTGGAGCCTGGGGACGTCCATTTTTGCCCTCCTGGAGACTCAAGGAAAGCCTCCGGAGCCTGGGGAGGGCGAAAAACAGGCCTCCCGGAAGTTCCAAAAGTCCAGAAACGGGTCAGTTTCCAGTCTATGGAGGGCCTCCAGAGCCTGGGGGAGTCCATTTTTGCCCTCCCGGAGGCTCAAAAAAAGTCTCCGGAACTTGGGGAGGCCAAAAATGCCTTCCTCCTACCGTGGAGCAGGAGGCCGTGTAGGCCACACCCACCATGGCCATGCCCACCATGGCCATGCCCACCCAGCAACCAGGCAGAGAACCGGTTGCTAAAATTTTTGAATCCCACCCCTGCCCAGCCCCCTGCTCAAGGCAGGAGTCTTATACCTGTCAACCCTGAAGCTGACTTGGCTGAAGCAATCTTGGAGCCTCAGTGATGATAGGGGCGGATTCTTTGGTTGGGCTCTTTACTATTAGCTTGTTTGGAAGTTCCTTGATTGGGGTATTGTTTCCTTTTTGATTGTTGATCTGGTATTAATCTTGGAGTTACTCTATGTTCATCTGGGTATTGATTGCTGGTGGGGAAGTGATTTGGTCTTTTTGTTCCCTTTTTAGCTTGTTGATTGTCTCTTTTGCAGAGCATGTAGACGTCGTTTATGTCTATGTGTCTGTTGATGGCCAGTTTGTCAGAGTGCCAGGCTTCCATGAATTCTCCAGCGTTTTTGGTCTTAATGACTGATGGTCACAGTTTCCTCCTCTTGTTTTGCATTTGGTTTCCTCCGATGCAGTAATACATATTCCATAAAATCAGAATGTACAACCTTTTCTAAACTCCCAGACAACTTGATCTTTGAGTTATGCGCTGTGCTCCTCCCCAAAGAAACAGGCTGCCTAGGAGGACAACTAAAGTTGATTGTGCTTCTTTTAAGTTTAATGGAACCTGAAATATCACTGATGTGGCTGCTGTCCAGGAAATTATCAAACCATTTCTCCTTTAAAAATGTCTGTTTGGTAGCAATGTTTGGAAACCTCTTGTGAGGGAAGGCTATCTCTCCAAATCCTACACCAACAATACACACTGTTTTAGAACCTCAAGAGACGCAACACTGATTTATCCTAACATTTAGCTATTTTTATTTGGCAAACAATTAAAGCAGGCCTCTTGAGCTGAATTTTCCATTAAAGAAAGCGATAATCGCCCTCTCCAGAGTCATTTTGGCATAGATACCAAGTCTCTTCTCTCCCTTCTTTGCTTCTCAATATTTTATCATTTTGCAAGAAGCAAGTATAGCTATAATCCACCACTTACAACCAGGGGTGGTACTCATTTACTTTCCCTACTGGTTTGCAAAAGTTTCGCTAGCGTGCGTGCGCCCCGTCCATGCATGCACCCGGCCTTCCGCGCATGTGCTTTGCTGGCTTGTGTGCCTTCCACACATGCGCCTGGCCTCAAAAACATGCCTCAATAGGATAGGATAGAGCTGGGGCAGGTGGGCGGGGTCACCCACAATTTCTGCTAATGGTTCAGGTGAACTGGTCCAAACCGGCTGAATTCCACCTCTGCTTACAACTACAATTGGAACTAAAATTTCCATTGCTAAGCAAGGCGGTCCTTGCATGAGTCACGCCCAATTTTCCAACCTTTTTCTCCATGGTTGTTAAGTGAGTCACTGCAGCTCTTAAGCAAATCATGCAGTCAGTAAGTGAATCCAGCTCTCCCCTCCCCCCCAGTTGAGTTTACTTGCTAGAATTTGGTTGGAAAGATCATAAACGGTGATCACAGGACCCCAGGATGCTATCAAAATATAGCCTGGTTACCAAGTGCATATATTTTCATCATGTGACCATGGCAATTTTGTGACAGTCATAAGCGTGAGGACCGGCCATAAATAACTTTTTTCAGTGCCACTGTAACTTCAAACGATCGCTAAACCAATGGTTGTAAGCCAAGGACTATCCATAGTGAACTAAGGACTTCAGAAGAAGAGAGAATTTCTAGGTGTGAATGGATCAGATGTGATCAAACTCGAATGATAGATGTAGGAGAAAGACAGGCTGAGGGCAGAGTCAAGAGAGGAATCAGCCAAGAATCATTATGTTCTTACAAATGGTCTAAGCCCAACTAAATACAAACGTCTTGAATTCTGTTGACAAGCACCAATTTCATGCTGACTTATAAGTCGACCAGTTTCTTGCGCACGGTGGCTAGAATGCAGTATAGCAGGCTAACTCTAACGACTGCCAGCAGTTCGATCCTGACTGACTCAAGGTTGACTCAGCCTTCCATCCATCCAAGGTCAGTAAAATGAGGACCCAGATTGGCGCAATAGGCGGACTCCGTAAACCAGGGGGTGTCAAACTCAAGGCCCGGGGGCTGGATCCAGCCAGCGGGGTGCTTAGATCTGGCCCATGGGGCTGCCCTGGAAACAAGGATCAGCCCGCGGTGCCTTTGCCAGCGAAAATGGAGTTTGGGAGGGCCTCTGTTTTTGCTGGCAGAGGGTTGCAAGAGGCCATCGTAGCCAAAAATAGAGCTCAGGAGCCCGTTTTGACTGGCAGAGTGCTTGGTCCACCACAGGCACCCCAACACAAGCGATGCTGAGCTGGCCACGCCCCCTGGCACATTTATTTATTTGCTATAGATAAATAAATCAGTTTAACTGGAGCTTAATGCATGGTGCTGCTGTTGTGCCTCGTCCGCTTTCCCTGCAGCCGGGGCCTTCTTATCTGCTTCCGAACGCTGAGGAATGTCCTAGCATGCCTCCCGGCCCCAGCCCAGGCTCCATGCCCAGACAGGCTGAGGAAGAAGAAGCGCCTCCAGCCCCCAGCCCTGGCTCCATGCCCAGGCAAACGGAGCAACTAGACCCCTCCCCCTCCCCCACAGCATGTGAGCCTGAGGAAGGTCAATTACCAACAGCTGCAGACTGGAGTGACCCTCGCTTCAGGAGAATTGATAAGCGGCATCAACAGAAGGAAGGGAGGGGCAGGCCGGGATAAGTGCTGAGTCATGGAGCCACACCCCATGGCCTATATAAAGGATCTGCTTTCTGGCATTCTCTGAGTCAGGCAAAGTCTACCTTATCTTGCTGAAGTCACTTTCTGGTCTCCTGCCTGCCTTGAGAACTTTGCTAGGACTTTGGCAGAGCTGCAGAGGCATGCCTGATTCGGATTTCCCTGACCCGGCCGTCAGCGGAGGAGTGGGATACGACAGCTGCTTCTTTACACCTGACCTGAGATGTGATTTGGTTTTCCTACCTAGCTAGCCTATTCAGAAAAAAGATATTGAATCCCTCCTCAAAGGGTAACTGATTAAGCCTGATTAAGTGATTCACTCAATCCAGAGATTCAAATGTGTGGCGTTCCAAATCAATCTTCAGACCGAATCCTTGAATCCCCTTACTATTTCCACCCGCTGCTTCGTCCTAAAAAACGGTACTTTTCCAAACCGCGGTTTGGAAGCCTGGATGGGCTTCTCAGATTCACCTCTGTTCTGACTTTGACTCTCTCCATCTGTGCCTCGTATGCCAAGATGTCCTCGTGCGAATTTCTCTGCCTCCTGTTGGACTTGTTTCTAGCAACCGAGCCGCCAGCTGAACTCCCATTAGTTTATGCCAAACTGTTAGTTGGTACATCTGCCGCAGCTGTGGCCTAGGGTGGCACTGCGTTCTTGTAAATAAATGCCTTTCTTAGAAACCCTTTTTTTTTCCCCAAGAGGGTAAGGCTTAGCACTTTGCGTTTGCCCAGAAATAGGCTCTTTCAAAAGTCAGTTGGCAAGAACCGAGGGAGAAGGAGAAGGGAGGAGAGCGTGAAGGAGAGAAGCAAGCAATGTCCCAACCCAAATGGTCCCAGATCTGAAATGAAATGCCTGGAGCTTACAGGGCTATATAGATCTCTTTCCAGTCTCGTACTTGTTCCATCATCATCAGTGAATCTCTCCAAAAATGCAATGGTTTTATCCCGGGCAGAAATTGGAAATATTTTTATAATGTGCATGAAAAGATAACTTCGTCCTGGGAGAAGGGTGGTTAGCTCCTTGTGAAATCTGGGTTGGATAACCGTTAATTTGTGCGTGCGTTCTTTCGAGTCAGTGTCATTCCTGGTGAGGGGAGACACCTCCCCACACTTCTCGTAGAAGAATGAAATATTTTGAGAAATATTAAAAAGGCAGAATGTTACATCTCCCGGATGATAAAAGAAGAAACTTGTTTTAAAGACAGAAAGCAGCTCCCTGCCCCCAGCAGATATTTGGGGCCCCTTAAGAAAGAATGGGCCAACCTATCTACAAGACTAACTTGGTGGGCGTGGTGTGGCTTGGTGGATTTGGCTTGGTGGGCATGGCAAGGAAAGGATACCGCAAAGTCTCCATTCCCACCCCACTCCAGGGGAAGGATATTGCAAAATCTCCATTCCCACCCCGCTCTGGGGCCAGCCAGAGGTGGCATTTGCCAGTTTTCCGAACTGCTCAAAATTTCTGCTACCAGTTCTCCAGAACCTGTCAGAACCTGCTGGATTTCACCCCTGACCTGTACTCTATCAGAGAGAGAGAGAGAAAGGGGGGCAGAGGGGGAGGGAGGGAAGGAGGTGCATATGTGTGTGTGTGTGTGAGAGAGAGAGAGAGAGAGGGAGGGAGAGGGAAAGAGAGAGAGGGAGAGGGAGAGAGAGAGGGAGGGAGAGGGAGGGAGAGGGAAAGAGAGAGGGAGGGAGGGAGAGAGAGAGAGGGAGGGAGGGAGAGGGAAAGAGAGAGAGGGAGAGAGAGAGAGAGAGAGGGAGGGAGAGGGAAAGAGAGAGAGAGGGAGAGAGAGGAGGAGGAGAGAGAGAGGGAGGGAGAGGGAAAGAGAGAGAGGAGGAGAGAGAGAGAGGAGGAGAGGAAAGAGAGAGAGAGGGAGAGAGAGAGGGAGGGAGGGAGAGAGAGAGAGAGAGGGAGAGAGAGAGGGAGGGAGAGTGAGGGAAAGGGAGAGAGAGAGAGAGAGAGAGAGAGAGAGAGAGAGGGAGGGAGAGGGAAAGAGAGAGGAGGGAGGAGAGGAAAGAGAGAGAGAGAGAGGGAGGGAGGGAGAGGGAAAGAGAGAGAGAGGGAAGGAGGGAGGGAGGGAGGGAGAGCTTGTTGAGTTTCCCAACTTCTGAGCAAGAAATTTGCTTTGTTTGAATGAGTGCAGGACCTCAAGCATGGATGAACTGTAAATCATCCTAGTTATGGTCGTAAACAAGGACTACCTGTATGCACATTGGAAGACTCTATAGCAGAGGGAAATCATGGCCAATTAGCAGAGACAGCAGAGACAGATGAATATATATATATATATATATATATATACGGAATTCATCATCTGCCTCTGCTGTATATATGATGTTTTGAGTTTGAACGGAGTCAACTGCTAAACAAAGGAAGGAATGGGAATGGAGTCCGGGGGGGGGGATGTGGAGAGAAAAACTGAATGGTGGATGCTAGAAGGGCCCCTCGTTCTCCCTTCTTCTCTGCTGGGTTCCTTAATTGCCACAACTTGGTTGCTACGTTATTAAGGAAAAGAGGAAGGGGAGGATCGTTCTGCGCCGCAGAAGTTTCATAATTATAGTCTATCCTGGTTTATCCATGTGAAATGTTGTAGTCGCGTCACATCAAGGAACTTGCGGATGTGGGGGCAGGGGACTCATTAAAGCATCAATACTTCAATGAAGCAGGGTGTCAAACTGTGTGTGTGTGTGTGTGTGTGTCCGCGCGCTTGCATGCCTGCTTGAGGATGTGTACCTTCTGAAATAGGTCTGCAGAGCATAAATCCTAAATAAGACGGAGGGGGAAAAAAAAAGCCTTTGGAAGCTATCCTTTGAAGTTTTGGAAAGCCCCTTTGATGTGGTTAAATATGCAAATATTTTACTCCATTAAGCTCTTTTGCAAGAGAACGAACTTAACAGCGCTTAACTGTATTTCAGGAAGACTTGGGTACCTTTTAGGATCACAACGGCACCTGAAAAGATGCCCCTCGGGAACTTCGCGTGGTTGTAGCTCAGGGGTCGGCAACCTTAAACACTCAAAGAGCCACAAAAGCCCTAACCAGAAGCCCACCGTTCAATTCTGGAGCCGACCGGAAGTCCGGTTCCCCCACCATAGAGTCTCCTCCTAGCACGGCGTCCTTTTTCCTCTACCTGTCCTAACCGAAAGCCCTATCAATTGTGGAGCTGACTGGCGACAAGGAGCCACAACAGAGGGGTGAAAGGGCCACATGCGGCTCCAGAGCCCCCGGGTTGCTGACCCTTGGTTATAGCTAAATCGTCCCTCCCCAAACCATTGCTTAAGCATGGAGATGAGTGTTGTGTTCCACTCCTCCGCTGATGGCCGGGTCAGGGAAATCCGAATCAGGCGTGCCTCTGCAGCTCTGCCAAAGTCCTAGCAAAGTTCTCAAGGCAGGCAGGAGATCAGAAAGTGACTTCAGCAAGATATGTTTAGACTTTGCCTGACTCAGAGAATGCCAGAAAGCAGGTCCTTTATATAGGCCATGGGGTGTGGCTCCATGACTCAGCACTTATCCAGGCCTGCCCCTCCCTTCCTTCTGTTGCCTCCGCCTATCAAGTCTTCTGACGCGAGGGTCACTCCAGTCTGCAGCTGTTGGCAATTGACCTCCCTCAGGCTCACATGCTGTGGAGGAGGGGGAGGGGTTTAGTTGCTCCGTTTGCCTGGCCATGGAGCCAGAGCTGGGGGCTGGAGATATTTCCTCCTCTTTAGCCTGTCTGGGCATGGAGCCAGGGCTGGGGCCGGGAGGCATACTAGAACATTCCTCTGTGTTCGGAAGCAGATAAGAAGGCCCCGGCTGTGGTGAGATTGGGCGAGACACAACAATGAGTTTTGCCCATGGTAGAAGCATGGGGGAATGAACTGGGGCCACTGAGAAACCAATAGATCCACACTGTTGACCGCAACATCTCTAAGGAAACGTGATTCTGATCAATGATTCCAGGAGTACTACCAGACAAAAGGAAGGATCCTGAAATCTGAGCTTTACAAAGAACTCTGAGGTCTTTGGTGATCTTTGTGCTTGCTGGTGTTTTGCAGATGTTTCATTACCCAATTAGGTGACGTCATCAGTGCTAGAAGGGAGTGGAATTTGGGGAGAGGAGGAGAAGGAGGAGGAGGAGGAGGAGGAGGACTGTGGGGTCCTTTGTACTGTCTGAGCTTGGTTGTTTTCTTGCAGACGTTTCATTACCCAAACTAAGAGAGGAGGAGGAGGAGAAGGGGAGGAGGAGGAAGGGGAGGGGGGAGGAGGAGGGAGGAGGAGGAGGAGGACTGTGGGGTCCTTTGTACTGTCTGAGCTTGGTTGTTTTCTTGCAGACGTTTCATTACCCAAACTAAGAGAGGAGGAGGAGGAGAAGGGGAGGAGGAGGAAGGGGAGGGGGGAGGAGGAGGGGGAGGAGGTTTTGTCAGATCCTTGGTGCTCTCTGAGCTTGATTGGATTTTTTGCAGACAGTTTATTACCCAGCTAGGCAACACCATCAGTGCTAGAAGGGAGTGGGGATTGCTCTCTCTTTATATTAGTGAGACTTGGTGAGTGGTTCATTGTGGTTTTAAGTCGAGGACTACCTGTAATCGTTTATGCCTTCGTGTCTTTTATGAATCTAACATTTTTATCCAATTGGTAAATCACGGTTAAAGTAAGCCATGGTTGGACATGAAGTGTGACCCAGTCACTGACTAATGCTGGCTTTCAAATATACCTTCTTGACACTACTTAATCTATAAGGTAAAGGTAAAGATTCTCCTCACACATATGTGCTAGTCATTCCTGACTCTAGGGGGCGGTGCTCATCTCTGTTTCAAAGCCAAAGAGCCAGCGCTGTCCGAAGAGACCTCCGTGGTCATGTGGCCGGCATGACTCAACGCCACAGGCGCACGGAACGCTGTTCTCTTCCCACCAAAGGTGGTCCCTATTTTCTTACATGCTTTCGAACTGCTAGGTTGGCAGAAGCTGGGACAAGTCACGGGAGCTCACCTCGTTACACGGCACTAGGGATTCGAACGGCTGAACTGCCGACCTTTCGATCGACAAGCTCAGCATCTTAGCCACTGAGACGCCGCGTCCCTTCTATCCATCAGATCAATAAGGAGTACCTCTGCTACTTGCTTCCTAACCTAGCTCAAACGTGAAACCGAGGGTCCCTTTAGTCTATAAGAAATGAGAGTTTTGTGTCCTACCACAATAGCTTTAGATGTAGAAGGCCCAGCATAACAAATAGCTTTTGAGCCATCTCCATTTTATCTTCCTGATGGCGTGAGGCTTCCAACTTTCAGTCTGAGGATTATTATTATTATTTTTTTAAAGTGATCCAACATTTAAAACCAGAACCAGGACGCATTTCAAACCAAATCCAGATTCAGTTGGTTATAAGCAGGGGTGGGCTGCTGGGGGTTCGGGAGAACCTCTAGCTAAGATTCTGTGCAGTTTGGAGAACCCCCAAATCCCAATCCTGGCTGGCTCCACCCTGCCCTCCCTGCCCTGCCCCACCCAGGATTCCCCACGCAGCCCATTTTGGATGCAGGTAAGTACAGGGCGCATGCAGAGGCTCAGGGAGGGCAAAAAATGGGCCTACCGGAAGTTTGGCAAGGCTGGAAACGGGCCTATTTCCAGCCTCCAGAGCCTGGGGAGACCGCTTTCACCCTCCCGGAGGCTCAAGGAAAGCCACTGGAGCCCGGGGAGGGCAAAAATGTCCCGCCCCCCACCATGGTGCAGGAGGCTGACTAGGCCACACCCACCATGGCCACACCCACCCAACAACCGGGCAGAGAAGCCCTTGCTAAAATTTTTGAAGCCCACCTCTGATTATAAGGATTATCTGTTCTTCCCTCTTGTTTCCATCACTGCTCCGACGTGCGGACTGTAAATATACATTTTTTAAAACAAATACTTAAGATGTTCTCTGGTCAAACGGAGGCCATAATTCACCCGCAGTCAAGAGTCACTTTCTCACCGTCAAGCAGCAGCCTCATAAATAATTTCTCCCCGAGAACAATAAATCATCCCAGCACCTTCAAAGCAACAATGTCATTAACTACATTTCACTTTCCTGTTCCTTATGGTTGGGAGGGGGGAGGGAAAAACAGAGATGGATGCCTTTAGTAATGATAAACAACCAGTTCTGTCAACTGTAATTAAGGCTGAAAAACACTGTCAGTATTCGCAGTGGAGAAGGGAGAAAGAAAACGGTAAGGTGATATTTCAGTGCTTTGCTGGATGTCTTCTTTATTTTATTGATTGATTAAGAAAATTTATATGGTCACCCAACTCACTCACATGGTGACTCCTGGCGACTCACAGGAGTAAAACCCCAAATACGGAGATAGTCCTTGTGTCAGGGTTCCAAGGAACACCCCCAACGAAATAAAGCTCTGAGGCTTGAGGTTCCTCAAAATTCCAATTTATTAGAGATGTCATGTTGGCACAGCTGGGAAAACCTGAAACTGAAAGCTTCCAGGTTTTCCACACCCAGGTGACAGTTCACAGCCCTGCCCCACACCCACAAGTTCATCACATTGTCCAATCAACTCTTCACACTCATTTGGATACAGTCTTCAGGCAGTCTACATCAGACGCAGGCAAAAGTCCTTGAATATGGAATGCTGTTATGACTAACTTTCTACCGCTCCAGCAACAACCCCCTCCCAACTTCCCCAGCTAAAATATGTGGCAGTTAAGAAGCAAAAAGAAAATTGCCTTCCAAAACTGACACCTTGGCTTACAACCACAATGGAGCCACCCAAATTTTGGTTGCTAAGTGAGACAATGGTTCAGTGAATTTTGCCCCGTTTTTCAATCTTTCTTGGCCACCGCTGTGAAGCGAATCACCACAGTTGTTTAGGTTAGTAACACGGTTGTTAAGGGAATCCAGCTTCCCCACTGACTCTGCTTGTCAAAAGATCGCAATCATCATAAATACGAGCCAGTTGCTAAGGGTCCATTGTCACCATGGAGATGCTGCTATGGTTGTTAAGTGTGAAAAAGGGTCATAAGTACTTTTTTTCAGGGCTGTTGTAACTTTGAACGGTCACTAAATGAACTGTTGTAAATCAAGAACTACCTGTACATAACTCAATAAACCTTTGCGCCACTAGTGACAATATTCAAACTGACCACTTGATGGGCCAACCATATCACCCTGGGATCCCCAGGCCTGCTGGCCATATCAGATCTTCAGGGCCTTTTCAAAGACTATGAAGCTGAGTGTCAATCTTATCTCCAAAGGGATGATGTTCCACAGGGTGCCACCATGAAGAAGGTCCTTCTTCTTAGTCCTACTAGATGGACCTCTTTAAGAGAGGGGATCTATAATATCTTTTGCCCAGGGGTGAAATGCTCCTTGTTCGGACCGGATCACTCAATCCGGTAGCGATGATGGTGGGTGGTTTGGAGAACCGGTAGCAAAAATCCCTGCTCCACCACCCCACATGCCCAGCTGAGCCACGTGATCATCAGAGGGTTGTTGTTTTTTTTTACTTTTAAAAGCATTTTTTCTTTGGCTGAAAAAATGCTTTTAAAAGTAAAAAAAAAGCCTCTGATGATCGCGCGGCTCAGCTGGGATCGTCAGAGCCCTTTAAAAGCATTTTTTCTACATCCTCTTTGGCCGAAGAGGTTGTAAAATAAATGCTTTGAAAAGGCTCTGGCAATCCCAGCTGAGTTGCCTGATTGTCAGAGGCTTTTTTTTTTCTTTTAAAGGAAAAGAAAATGCTTTTAAAAGAAAAGAAAAGCCCCTGGCGATCAGGCAACTCAGCTGGGATCGTCGGAGACTTTTTAAAGCATCATTTTACAACCACTTCGGCCGAAGAGGTTGCAGAAAAAATGCTTTTAAAAGTAAAAAAAGAAAGAAAGTTGGCCACGCTCACCCAGTCGCATTATCCCTACCACCACCAAGCCACACCCACAGAACCGGTAGTAACAAATAGTACATTTCACCACTGCTCTTGCCTCTCCACTCTGGTGGGTTGGATAGACATTGGGAAAAGACCAGAGCTGGTATTCAGCTGGCTCAGATCGGTTCATCCATACCGGTAGCAGAAATCGTGAGTGGGTCCCCCTGCCCCCTGCCCCAGCCCTAAGCCATCCTATTTAGGCATGTTTTTGAGGCCGGGTGCATGAGCGGAAGGTACATGCGCGATCAAAGTGCATATATGGAAGGCCAGGCGCATGTGCGGAAGACAGACGCACACACGAAACGAGTGTGTGCATGCATGGCGAACCGGTAGTAACATAATGTCAAACCCACCGCTGGAAAAGACCTTTCACATAACCTGGCCCTAAGCCATGAAGGATTTCAAAGTGACCATCAACATCCTGAATTAAACCCGGAAACAAATTGGCAACCAATGCACCTCCCGCAAGAGAAGTGACACGCGTCAAAATCGAGACTTGCACAAAACCATGTGGGCTGTTCAGTGGTGGGATTCAGGTCATTGAACAACCGGTTCTCTGCCCTAATGATTTCTTCCAACAACCAGTTGGCCAAACTGCTCAGAAAGTTAACCACCGGTTCTCTCGAAGTGGCGTGAACCGGCTGAATCCCAGCACTGGGGCTGTTGCATTTTGGATCTGGATTTCTGAATCAGTTCTGAAAACCGCCATTTCTGTGCAAAGACACAAACTTTGGAGGATGTTTAAAATCGATACGGAGGCCATTCAAATCAGTCTTTCCAAGTTGCTTCAGAAAGTCAATGAGTTGTATTGCTTAATTTTTTATTTATTTTTTGGTACCCTGGTGTATTTTTCATTATTTCCATCTCGAAAGTCTTTGTTGTGTATTTACTTTCTACTTTCCCTCCCTCTGCCCTCTCTTCACATTAAGCCTTTCCCAACTTGCTAAACCATCTCACATCTAAAAGATAAAAGAACAAAGCTTCACAGAGCAGATTGTTCAAGGCTGTAAAAATAATTGCTTGCAACATCAGAGGGTACCAATTTTTTTTATTTATTTATACACACACACACACACACACACACACACATAACAGCAGGATTTCCCTTTGACATTAGTGAAGTGTCTTGTCTTTGTGAGGTCAGATTCCTTTTCCTAGTTGAAAGTGAAGTGAGGTCAGAGTCCTTTTCCTAGTTGAAGAGATTAAAAATTATATTTGTCTTCAGCTTGAAAGGAGCAGAATGCAGGAAAGGGGATGTTTGTTGTATGAATCCATCTACTTCAGAGGTGGTATTCAGCAGGTTCTGACCAGTTCTGGAGAACCGGTAGCTGTTGTGACCCAGGCCCAAGTAGGTAGTAATAAACTTGGTCCGTGGAAAAACAAACAAACTTTATTCGAACAGCTGGGAATTACTTCATTCCCAGTGTTGTTCAACTCAAAGTAAAACAAATGCCTCCCAACACAAATTCCTCAGTTATCTCACAAACCTTAGTCCAATTAGGCAAACTGCCAAAGGCCCTTCCTGGCAAACGTCCAGAAGCCACAAAGACGTACACAAAGCAGAAGACGAAGCAGAAGATGCAGCTACCAACGTTGTTTTCCGGCAAAGCTGAAACACCAGTGCTGGTCTGTTTTAAGCCTTATGGGAGGGGCCAATCATCTCTAACACGGTGATTCAGTGCCTGAGATGCTGAGCTTGTCAATCGAAAGATTGGCAGTTCAGCAGTTTGAATCCCTAGTGCTGCGTCCCAGCTTTTTGTCCCAGCTTCTGCCAACCTAGCAGTTTGAAAGCAGGTAAAAAAGCAAGTAGAAAAATAGGGACCCCCTTTGGTGGGAAGGTAACAGCATTTCGTGCGCTTTTGGCATTGAGTCATGCCAGCCACATGACCATGGAGACATCTTCGGACAGCGCTGGCTCTTCGGCTTTGAAACGGAGATGAGCACCGCTCCCTAGAGTCGGGAATGACTACCACATACGTGCGAGAGGAATCTTTACCTTTACCTTTAATCCAAGTGTAGTCTTACCAGTGCAATACGAAAGCGGTACTATTCTTCCCTTATTGCTTTTATACATCACTCAAGGTGGCAAGCCTACCTCATACTCCTCCTAATTTGGTATATCAGTGTCAAGTATCGGTGATGAACAAGAACCGATTGCAGTCCAAACCTTTTCATAACAGACTAGATTTGTAAGGTCGCCTGGGCTACTAGAAAGATCAGAAGGCTAGCAGAAACCGTCTACCCCCCAGGAAGATGGTTTAATACGACTTGCCAATTCATGCTGGGCCTATTTATTCCTGTGTTTGAGCTGATAAGTAGGTTTTCTTTTACCACCTGGCTAGGAGCAGTTGTAATGATGTGTAAGCTCATTTTCTTTGCAAGGAACATTAACACGTTCTGATAAAACACACACATGCACACCATATGGATACAGATTCTGCTTTGAATCAAAAGCGCTTTTCCAGGTCTATCTCCAGCTAGAACAGAGGTCTGCAACCTCGGTCCCTTTAAGACCCGTGGACTTCAACTCCCAGAATTTCATGGCTAGTTGGGGAATTCTGGAAGATGAAGTCCACAGGTCTTAAGGTCACCAAGGTTGGACACCCCTGGTCTAAAGGTGCCAAAACTGGCTGAGGAAGTCTGGGAGTTGAAGTCCACAAGTTGTCAGAGTTCCAACTAACACACACACATCCAAGGAAAGAAACCTCCGAGGCTTGGATTTCCTCAAAGTTACTTTTGATTAGAGATGCCATATTGGCATAGCTGGAAAAACCCGAATCTGAAAGTTTCCAGGTTTTCCCCACCCAAAAGAAAGTCCAAGTCCCTGCCCAACACCCACAAGTCCATCACATGGCCCAATCATCCACCATCCAAACTGGAGACGCCTCCCAATCATCGAACTCCAGGTGGCAGGGCAAGGTGTCCTTGACTCTCTGAGAAAGGAATGTTATTTTGGCTACATATCATCCACACTCTATGCAATCCCGCCTCCCATTTTCCCACAGAAGAATATGCGGCAGGCCTGGAGGCCCAAATGTGAAAGGTGGCTTCCAGGTCTGACACAAGTCTTAAAATGGCCAAGATTGGACACCCCTGAGCGAAAAGTACAAGAGCTAGCTGGGGAATTTTGGGAATTGAAGTCCACAAGTGTTAAAGTTGCCGAAATTGGACTCCCCTGAACTAGAATGTCTTCCCATTTCTTTCCCATAGCCTATTTTTTTTTTTGACGGAGTCTTTTGAGTTAAGTGAACAGGCAGTGATGCAATGACTAACAACTAATTTAATGGGTGTGTATCAGGGACCAACTGTGTTAGTGTGGCTCTTCTTCTCCCCTGCCACATTGTAGATTGAACATGCAAGGTCTACTTTCTCCCCCTCTCTTGCTAATCACTATCAGACTTCAGAAAGGCAGCTGGTTCTGAAGCCGAAGGTGGTTCCCCTTTTTGATAGTTCTGGCAATCTTTCTCAGAGTTTTGATCTAATTTTCTTGCTTTGCTTTGATTTTTCTAGAACAGAATTCTGCAACATAGCGTCTCCTCCCAGTTATGATGGCGATCCTATTCTCTGTTTCCTCAACTAAATATACAGTGCAAAGAAGTAAAGAAAAGCATAATATATGCCAAGCTTAGTTCCTTCCTTCCTTCCTTCCTTCCTTCCTTGGTTCTTTGAATATTTACAGCTAAATTTCCTTCCTTCCTTCCTTCCTTCCTTCCTTCCTTCCTTCCTTCCTTCCTTCCTTCCTTCCTTGGTTCTTTGAATATCTACAGCTAAATTTCCTTCCTTCCTTCCTTCCTTCCTTCCTTCCTTCCTTCCTTCCTTCCTTCCTTCCTTCCTTCCTTCCTTGGTTCTTTGAATATTTACAGCTAAATTTCCTTCCTTCCTTCCTTCCTTCCTTGGTTCTTTGAATATTTACAGCTAAATTTCCTTCCTTCCTTCCTTCCTTCCTTCCTTCCTTCCTTCCTTCCTTCCTCCCTCCCTCCCTCCCTCCCTCCCTCCTTCCCACCCTTCTCCTTCCTTCCTTCCTCCCTCCCTCCCTCCCCGCAATAAAAGAGACTCTTGGTAGCTTAACCAGACCCTAGGGGGAACAAAACAACGAAAGTGTACAATAAAAACAGCAGCAACCAAACAAAAAGAATGCAACCTATAAAGAGAGAAGTTAAAGAGGACACGATGAAATCAGGAGAGCACACTTTGAAACAACAACTCCATCTTTAGTAGTTGTGAAACATTAATAAGGACAAGAAGGGAATAGTGACCTAGTTCACCTTAGTTGTGGTTTGAATAAATCATACTTGGCTGGGCTCCACGCTTCCCCTCCACACCTTTTATTTGGGACTTCGTAGTCACAGCCTGACAAGGCTCTTGGTCCCTTAGATCTCTCTCCATCATTGTTGCTACGTCCAGCCCTCCGAGTTTAAAAGTTTGAATTTAATTTTTTTGTTAGTTGTATCCAGCTCCACTTGTAGCACTTGTGAACTACCATGCAGTATTCTAACAGCAAGATGTGCTGTAACCATTCCCAGTGAAAATAGTAAAATAACCTATATTAGCTTATTATGTGAAACAGTGGTGGGGTTCCAATTTTTTTGCTACAGGTTCTGTGGGCATGGCTTGGTGGGCGTGGCAGGGGAAGGATACTGTAAAACCTTCATTCCCACCCCATTCCAGGGGAAGGATACTGTAAAATCTCCATTCCCTCCCCACTCCAGGGGAAGGATACTGTAAAAATCTCCATTCCCACCCCACTCCAGGGGAAGGATATTGCAAAAAACCGATATTTACTGGTTCTCCGAACTACTCAAAATTTCCCCTACCGGTTCTCCAGAGCTGGTCAGAACCTGCTGAATACCACCTCTGATGTGAATGCACCTGCTACGTGTGAGGTGGTTAAGGTATGATCTGTCAGCAAAAGCCAGCACACACACACACACACACACACACACACACACACCAGCGCTCCAAATACCCCATCATTGAGACTCAATGATACAACAGTAACAGTAACATGATAACAGAGTTCCGAAGATCGGCTGAGCTACGCGCGATCATTGGAACTTTTCTTTTTTTAACTTTTTAAAGCATTCTGTTCTGTCCTCCTTCGCCTCCGTCCGAGTGATGGTTTAATTAGCCGGCACTATCAGCTCTGGCAGCAAAATAGCGAGAGCGTCTGCCAAGTGTCTCTGTTATCTCCCTCGACGCCGATGAGTCACCCAGGAACAAACTTCAGCTCTTAGTTACTCAGTTGATTTGCCTGCTATGAAGAGGCACAGCAGCTCTGGCTGCCTTTATATCTTGTGGGGTGTGACTCCATGACTCAGCACTTCCTAGGCCTGCCCCACCCCTGCTTCTGTTGTTCCCTCCTCTCCTGCCTACGAAACGTAGGGTCCAACCAAGCCTGATTGCCATCAGCTGGGTCTGGAGGCATGGCCTGGGGTGGGGGGGAAGAGTCAGGGGACGGAGGCCTCGTTATCTCTTCCACCTGGCCTGCCTCTGGCTCCTGGGGCTGAGCCAGGGAAGCCGGTGCTCCCGAGGTAAGTCCTGATGGCCCTTCCCCCTCACTTTCCAAGTCACTTTCTGGCAGGAGGCCTGGCTCCAAGTCACTTTCTGGCAGGAGGCCTGGCTCGGGAGGCGCAGACACAACACATTCTTAACTACCGGTTCCAGAGAACCAGTAGTGAAAAGGTGCTTTGAAAAAGTTTTTAAAAAGGTTCCCAAGCTTGCATGCCACAGCCGATTACCCCCACCCCCAAGTTGTTCTACTTACCTTCCGAAGCCTCCTTTTGGTGTGTACTGTGCATGCACACGCACAGCGCCCATGGCGCAGCCAGCGAACCGGCAGTAAACCGGTTCACAGTTCACCGCTGCGTTAGGGGAACACTCAAGACATAAATGAGCAGACTCAAAACTATCATATCTGGGAGACATTTTTTTTTGAAAATTCAGCTTCCTTGAGAAGTAGAGGATGCTGCTAACAGTGGAAGGAAAGAGTCCCAGAGAACAAACCAGGAACCAGGTGGATCAACTCAGTTTCCCTAGAATTTCTTAGATGTTCTTGCCACTGTAGTTCTGGCATGGCGTCGTCCGTGCCAACGTGGATGGTGGCGTTTTATGCCAATGACATCTGGGAACTGGAAGGAGACACGTCTCGTTCGAAAAAAGGGCTCCAGTGTCAATTTATAGACGTTAAACGGTGTTTAAAGGGGAGAAGGGGGAAGGCCTTGCGGCTATAAATAGTCGGATTAATGCAACATCTGTGATGCACAATGTAAGGAATGAAGGATGGAGAAGGAGCACTTTCCTTTTGGAAATCTCAAAATATCACATTAGAGTAATACAACATGTGCTGCTAACATATTGTGATTATGCTCAATTAAGGTTTTCCATACTTTGCAACCCATCGCAAAATGGTAAATTTCTATTTTTGTTGCCATTACAGACAGCCTGAATTGTAGAATACAGATTGTCGTGTATGCATATGTATATATGTGTATATATACATATGCACAGAGGGGCCTCTGTGGCTCAGGCTGCTAATGCAGTCTGTTATTAACAGCAGCAGCCTGCAATTACTGCAGGTTCTAGTCCCACCAGGCCCAAGGTTGACTCAGCCTTCCATCCTTTATAAGGTAGGTAAAATGAGGACCCAGATTGTTGGGGGCAATAAGTTGACTTTGTATATAAATATACAAATAGAATGAAGACTATTGCTAACATACTGTAAGCCGCCCTGAGTCTTCGGAGAAGGGCGGGATATAAATGTAAAAAAAACCAGACACACACATTTTCAACATTGAATGTATCAATGTCGCCCAGACACACCGACAAACAGAATGAACGCAGATTCGATTACTGACCAGTAAAAGTACGATGAATAAAACACAAAACTATCCCCTAACAACAAGAGCTATTAGCAATCATGTATGGCTAAAACTTGCACGTATTGTAGCAAAATGTTTGCTGCTTTTACAGAAATAAATTTATCCTGATTAACTTAACGGGTAGTGCAAATAAAAGCTATCAGGGTAGCCCAGAAATTTAAATAAAAGAGGAATAATCAACTGATGGCAAATACCTGTTTGTTTGTCCGGTCATCCATAATGTCATGTAATACAAATGAGAAAAATGTGTTCTTTTTTTGTAATGTAATGTTTGAAAACAATCAAGAAAAAGATGGCACTTCATATTACAATGGCTTGGAAAATTTATGTCGCTATTATGTTAATGACAACTTTTTTTTTTCTTTTTACAATTAGAAAATAAAAAGATGTGAAGATAAACATCTAGCCTGCAGGTTTTGTAAATCTGACTTCACAAGTGGAAACCCAACAATGGATTTCTTTTGGTGCCTGCATGGAGATATCCTGGATCGACAGAAGAGAATATTTGTACTTCAGGGTTGAAATGAGGTCCTGGATGCTTTCTAAGCTTGGTTCGTTACTTGCAGATGTTTCATGACCCAACTAGGTAACATAATCAGTGTTAGAAGGGAGTGTGGTTTTTCCTTCTTGAACTGAAGATGTTACCTAGTTGGGTCGTGAAACATCTGCAATGAAACACCCAACATCAGGGAGCACCAAGGACCCCCCAGTTGTCCTCCTCCTATTCCTCCTCCTCCTCCCAAACCCCACTCCCTTCTAGCGCTGATGATGTTACCTAGTTGGGTAATGAAACATCTTCAATAAAACACCCAACATCAGGGAGCACCAAGGATCCCACAGTCCTTCTCAACTCCGCAAACCTAATTTAAACCTAACTTAACTTAAACTTAAGCTTCTCTGCCCTTTCAGTTCTATATCCTTCACCCAACATTAACTGTTTCCTTTAATTAACATTACAATAGTCCGTAACATTTCATATAATTATAAGAACCGTTATTAACAATAACAGCAATAGCACCCGGTTAGAATGCTTGTTATTTAGCTCAAGTTTTTTTTTTTTATTTACATTTATACCCCGCCCTTCTCCGAAGACTCAGGGCGGCTTACAGTGTATAAGGCAATAGTCTCATTCTATTTGTATATTTACAAAGTCAACTTATTGCCCCCCCAACAATCTGGGTCCTCATTTTACCTACCTTATGGAAGGTTGAGTCAACCTTGGGCCGGGCTTGAACCTGCAGTAATTGCAGGCTGCTGTGTTCTAATAACAGGCTTCTAACAGCCTGAGCTACCACGGCCCTATTATTCTCTCTCCCACAGAATTCCCCCAAAATCAGAATGCTCAAAAGTGGATGGGAAAACCAGGACTAGATTATTTATATGGGGTGGGGGGGAGAATAAGAAACCCAAAGTTCAATTCTAATTAAAGAATTAGAAAGAGAAGTTCCCTGAGGATGGGCTTGAGCAACAGTCCAAAACCTTGGAAGACAAAACCTCTGATCCCACTGACCGATCCAGATTGGATCCTGCAACATTATCCTGGGACAAGTTTTTGTTGTTAGTTGCAAAGTTGTTTCTGACCCACTGCGACCCCATGGACAATGTTCCTCCAGGCCTTCCTGTCCTCTACCATCCTCCGGAGTCCATTTAAGCTCACGCCGACTGCTTCAGTGACTCCATCCAGCCACCTCGTTCTCTGCCGTCCCCTTCTTCTTTTGCCCTCCATCGTTCCCAGCATTAGGCTCTTCTCCAGTGAGTCCTTCCTTCTCATTAGGTGGCCAAAGTATTTGAGTTTCCTCTTCAGGATCTGGCCTTCTAAAGAGCAGTCAGGGTTGATCTCCTCTAGGACTGACCGGTTGGATTGCCTTGCAGTCCAAGGGACTTGCAGGACATGTACACTGATCAGTTCTAATGCTTAAGAAGAAACAAACTTTTATTTATAAATATATCCAATGGTCCAGCTTAGTTTATATGCATTGGACTGACCGATTCTCCCAAAAGCTCAGCTTTTGTCATAATCTACTTTGCATCATCTGCCTTTCCAACGTAGCCATCCTTTCCCTCCCCAAAAAAAACATTTAAAAATGTTCACAATTTCCCCCGGCCACCAAAAACATGGCCCAGCCAGGCCCCCTTAATGGTTTTGAGGCCAGCATTGTTGTCGGCTTCTGTCTGTCTGCCTGTCTCATTTACTTGTACAAAATCCCATCGATGTAATAATGTAATATTTACCGGAGGGAGGGAGGTGAATGTGAAATTGCCTTTTTTTTTTCTTTGACTGCAATATTTAAGTTGTCAGCCCCTCTGGGTAAATGAGACAGGAAACATGAGTGGATGAGCTAAATCGACTTTATTAGAAGGCTACATTAGCAGAATCTTGCAAATTTGAAGGTACAAACTTCCCGCGGTTATTTTTAACTGCCTGATCGATTAGACGGGGTCTTTTCTAAGTTTCTTCCCTCTGACTGTTAAGGCACTGGGGGCTCCTCCCTCTCTTATCTGATCGCTTCCTAGTCAGCATCCCTTTCCTTCATCCCACCCCCCAAGGTCACCCCCACATCCCATTACATAAGTAGAACCAAGCACCGCTGGAAAGTCAGTATTAATAATTTGGAGGAATCTCTGAAGATTGCAGAATTTACCCTCTGGAATAATGTCATCCTTTCTCATCCCAATGTACAATTGGCATTTATTCTGTTGACCGTTAGAAAGACACTAAAAGCCGCATCCTTTCTTTAGATGTTGGGCAAAGTTGATCAGAGTTTCCATTTGGAAGAACTTGATATAAATTTGGGTTCTGATCAGTGGTGAAATCCAATTTTTTTTATTACCAGTTCTGTGGGCGTGGCTTGGTGGGCATGGTGTGGCTTGGTGGGCGTGGCGTGGCTTGGTGGGCGTGGCAGGGGAAGGATACTGCAAAATCCCCATTCCCTCCCCACTCCTGTGGGAAGGATATTGCAAAGCCCCCATTCCCACCCCACTCCAGCAGAAGGATACTCCAAAATCCCCATTCCCTCCCCACTCCTGGGGGAAGGATATTGTAAAATCTCCATTCCCACCCCACTCTGGGGCCAGCCAGAGGTGGTATTTGCCAGTTCTCCGAACTACTCAAAATTTCTGCTACGGTTCTCCTGAATCTGTCAGAACCTGCTGGATTTCACCCCTGGTTCTGATTGTCCATTCATCTTTGCTGTTGAGTTTAAACAAATGGTTGTAGGAACTGGGTAGGCTTAGGCTAAAGAAAAGAAGGGTTAAGGGAGATATGAAAACAGCCTTTCGCCGCGAACTGAAGACATATCTTTTCATTCGCGCGGGGCTGGCTTAAATTTTACTGATTTTAAATTTTCTACTACTAATTTTTAAATGGGGTTTTAGTTTTTTATACATTTTAAAGTTTTAGGCCAATTATAATAAGTTTTTTAACTTGCATTTTAAACTGTATATTGTATTGTCTGTTTTTACTTTTGCCTGTACACCGCCCTGAGTCCTTCGGGAGAAGGGTGGTATAAAAATCAAATAAATAATAATAATAATAATAATAATAATAATAATAATAATAATAATAATAATAATAATAATAATAATAATAATAATAATAATATCTCAGGGGCTGCCACAAAGATGAAGTGGTCAGTCTGCTCTCCAAAGCACCTGAGGGCAGGACAAGGAATAACAGACAGAAACATATCAAGAAGAGAAGTAGCCTAGAACTAAGGAGAAATTTCCTGACAGTGAGAACAATTAAGCAGTGGAACGACTTGCCTCCAGAAGTTGTGGATGCTCCATCACTGGAGGTGTTGTGACCCAGGCCCGAGTAGATAGTAGGAAACTCAGTCAGTGAAAAAACAAACAAACTATTCCAACAGCTGAGAATTACTTCATTCCCAGCATAGTTCAACTAAATTAAAGCAAATTCCTCCCAACACAAATTCCTCAGTTCTATCACCAACCTTGGTCCAATTAAGCAAATTGCCAAAGGCCTTTCTTGGCAAACGTTCAGAAGACACCGATACAAAAATAAATGCAAGAAGATGAAGCTATCAATGTTGTTTTCCAGCAAAGCCCCAACACCGTTGCTGGTCTGTTTTAAGCCTTATGGGAGGGGCCAATCATCTCTTGGCGCTACTCCCGAGTCAACCTCTTTGCTTCAGCTGCTCTTGCCTTCTGGCAGCTCTTCTCATGCGTGCATTAGGAACAGGCTCCTCCTGTTCCTCTGCCTCACTACTGTCAGTCTCTGGAGGCTCTGGAGTCTGCACGTCACTCCCCGATGGCCCTGGCCCCACCCCTGCCTCCGATGCAGAGCTCTCACCCGGGCCTTCCCCAGCCTCCAGGACTGGCCCACGCTCTTCCTCAGCCTCATCGCTGTCCGACTCCATTGCCAGCTCCACAGGCTGCTGGCGGACCACAATAGGAGGCTTTTAAGAAGAGTTTGGACAGCTACTTGTCTGGAATGGTATAGGGCCTCCTGCTTGAGCAAGGGGTTGGACTTGAAGACCTCCAAGGTCCCTTTCAAGTCTGTTATTCTATATTGTTCTATTCTTGGTTTCTTATAGTTGCCTGATTTGGCAGCCGTACAAGGACCAGAGCTGCGTCATTGAAAAAGGCAGAGGAAGGAAGGGTGGGAGACCAAAGAATAAATAAATAAATACAGACATTGGCTGTTTCTGGATGCAAACAAGCCCTTTTTTTTGCTGTGATGTAGTGTCAATGGAGCAACAATTTCATTTGTTTAATCAGCGGAAAAACTTGCCTCCAGAAGTTGTGAATGCTCCAACACTGGAAGTTTTTAAGAAGAGGTTGGATAACCATTTGTCTGAAGTGGTGCAGGGTTCCCTGACAGTAAGAACAATTAATCAACAAAACAACTTGCTTTCAGAAGTTGTAAATGCTCCAATACTGGAAGCTTTTAACCATTTGTCTGAAGTGGTATAGGATTTCCTGCCTAAGCAGGGGGTTGGACTAGAAGACCTCCAAGGTCCCTTCCAACTCTGTTATTCTATATTGTTCAAACAGTTATCCAGTCTCTTTTTGAAAGTCTCCAGTGATGGAGCATCCACAACTTCTAGAGGCAAACTATTCTATTGGTTGACTGCTCTCACTGTTAGGAAATTTCTCCTTGGTTTTAAATTGGTTTGCTCCTAGGTTAGTTTCCATCTATTGTTTCTTGTCCTGCCTTCAGGTGCTTTGGAGATTAGGTTGACCCCCCTCATCATTGTAGGAACCTCTCAAATATTTGAACAGTGACACACATTGGAAAATTTAATCAGAGGATAATTACATCCAAAGATTTCATCCATTTTAAAATAGAATAGAATAGAATAGAATAGAATAGAATAGAATAGAATAGAATAGAATAGAATAGAATAGAATAGAATAGAATAGAATGTAGAGTAGAGTAGAGTAGAGTAGAGTAGAGTAGAGTAGAGTAGAGTAGAATAGAATAGAATAGAATGTAGAGTAGAATAGAATAGAATAGAATAGAATAGAATAGAATAGAATAGAATGTAGAGTAGAGTAGAGTAGAGTAGAGTAGAATAGAATAGAATAGAATAGAATAGAATAGAATAGAATAGAATAGAATAGAATAGAATAGAATTTTATTGGCCAAGTGTGATTGGACACAAGGAATTTGTCTTGGTGCATAAGCTCTCAGTGTACTTAAAAAGAAAAGAGAGATTCATCAAGAATCATAAGGTACAACACTTAATGATAGTCATAGGGTACAAATAAGCAATCAAATCATATTAGGAAACAGTCAATATAAATCGTAAGGATACCAGCAACAAGGTTACAGTCATACAGTCATAAGTGGGAGGAGATGGGTGGTAGGAACGATGACAAGATTAATAGTAGTGCAGACTTAGTGAATAGTTTGACAGTGTTGAGGGAATTATTTGTTTAGCAGGAAAAAACTGCTATTTGTTCGGGAAAAAAACTCTGTGTCCAGTTGTTCTGGTGTGCAGTGCTCTATTATTTCATGTTTATTCTGGAAGAGAAGCCCCAAAGCAGAGTTTTCCACATAAGCAAGAGCCTAGTTGAGTGAGATGACTAACTCAGGACTCCTGATTAACATTTAATCAGCTCAATTACAGATCTAGTGGCTGTGAGTAGCCAACATGTGATGCTTGCTTGAGTGTTAACCTCAGTTCAGCTTTTCTGTAACTTCATCTGGGGTGGAAATCCAGCTCACTCACTCAGTTCTTAATTCAATATGTTGTACAAACCCAGAAATAAAATTAATTCAGCCAGCAAATAGAGCATGTTACAGCCTTGCTTTATGTGCGTTACACAATACAGCTAGTTATGCAGTTCTATATTGTGGCTGAATTTTGAAGTTGTGTCTTGTTTAATAAGTGACATTGACACCAAAGGATCTAAATCCTGGTGCCAATGCACTAAAGTCAACATGATGTAAAGATGCGTTCTCTATCCAGGTAGTCCTTCACCTACATCAGTTCATTTAGTGACCATTCAAAGTTACAACAGGACTGAAAAAAGGGACTTATGACTGTCTTTCATACTTACGATGGTTGCAGCCTCCCCATGGTCAACATGATCAAAATTTAAGAGGCTTGGCAACTGGCATGTACTTATCACAATTGCACTGTCCAGAGGTCACGTGACCCCCTTTTGTGACCTTCTGACAAGCAAAGTCCACGGGGAAGCTAGATTTAATTAACAACCGCGCGTCAAGTCGTAAAGCATCCCTGGTCTGCTCTCGAGTTGCCATAGGAAAGGGGGAGATTGGAAACTGATGTAACGGCATGGCAGCCAAAGACAGGAGCGCATTCCTGACTTATCTCTTTCAAGGCTGTATCCCAGGGTTACTTACAGCAGTCGGAGGGGAGTGATCTCTACAACCCACGAAATTGCCCCATTGGCGAATGTGATTGATGACACACCCTGGGGGGAGGGGGAAAAACAGGGGGCATGATTGGGGTCGTAAATTTCGTGGGCTCAGAGCTGGCTTCACTTGGGAACGTGCAGACCTGAAGCTCCTAATAAATAACTGGATTTCTTTTGCAGCTCGGCTCCAGGCTCATGATTTAATTAGGGCATCCGTCAGAACCCTGACACCATGTTCCTAACTTAACAACTGCAGTGATTCACTTAACAACGGTGGCAAGGACGGTCATAAAATGGGGCAAAACTCGCTTAACAACTGTCTTGCTTAGCAATGGAAATTTTGCACTCAGTTGTGGTTGTAAGTCGAGGACCGCCTTTGTTTCTCTTTCAGGGACAAACTCATACATTTTAGAATGAATAGGGGCCTCTGGTGGCTCAGCAGACTAAGTATGTCTGTTATTAACAGCAGCTGCTTGCAATTACTGCAAGTTCAAGTCCCACCAGGCCCAAGGTTGACTCAGCCTTCCATCCTTTATAAGGTAGGTAAAATGAGGACCCAGATTGTTGGATGCAATAAAAGTTGACTTTGTATATAATATACAAATGGATGAAGACTATTGCTTAACACAGTGTAAGCCGCCCTGAGTCTTCGGAGAAGGGCGGGATATAAATTCAAAAAAAAAAAAATGAACATGATGTATAGCAGTGTTCTCTATGTGTGGCATATCCTGATTGTCTATTTATTTATATTCCACAAAGTTGTCGCACTCTATAATTTTTTTTTTCTTCCATGCATATTTCGAGCCAATCAACCAAGTAATAATGCCACACATATTAATCTGGGAATAAGGTCCACCAGATTCAATGATGAATGCTTCTAAACCCCTGAGTTCAAGTAAAATAGAGTCAGCTTTATCCAAAGATGCCCAGCTAAGTGAGATTCAGCTGTAATTAAACTTGGATGACAATCTTGCAAAGATTTCTTTTCTGTGTCATCGCTTTTTCAATTGTAAGCTTACAAAGGCAGGAAATCTCTTGATTATTTTTTTATTATTATTATTAATCTTGAGGCCAATTTTTGAGAGTTTCTCTTGCTGGAGAACGGGATCTAAATTCTTCCAAGTAAACAAGCAAGCAAGCAATCTTGATTTTTAACTGAATAATAGAATACTGTGTTTTCCCGAAAATAAAACCGGGTCTTATATTAATTTTTGCTCCAAAAATTAAGGCTTATTTTCTGGTTAGGTCTTATTTTGGGGGAAAATACGGTACTAAATGCACCCATCTGGCTGACAATCTTAACTGGGGCTTATTTTGGAGGTAGGGGTTATATTATGAGCATCGTGAAAAATCATGCTAGGACTTATTTTCTGGTTGGGTCTTATTTTCAGGAAAACAGGGATGTGATGGGACTTGAACTCATGGTCTCCCATTTCCTAGCCTCGTGTCTTAACCACTAGACCAAACTATCTCTCCAGGTACGGAGGAAGGAGTAACGTTTTCCCCTTTGGCTAAGTTTAATATCTCATCTCCATGCTTGGCTCATCCCTGATGCCAAGAGATGTGAGGAACGTGAGGTTTTGAATAAAAGTATCATTGAACGGAACCATGAAAATGGGAAAATCTTGCAGGTTGGTTGTCCAGGAGCTACCGGGTGGGGAAGAGACAGAACAAAATGCACAGGTACCATATATGTGGTACCTTGCTCAATAGTAGTAACTGTGAGAGGAATCTTGCAGTCCTAGTGAACAATCGTTTAGATATGAGCTAGCCATGTGGAGCAGCTGCCAAAAAAGCCAACACAGTTCTAGGCTGCATAAACAGAGGGATAGAATCAAGATCACGTGAAGTGTTAATACCACTTTATAAGGCGTTGGTAAGGCCACACGTGGAATGCTGCACCCAGTTTTGGTCGCCACAATGTAAAAAAGATGCTGAGACTCTAGAAAGAGTGCAGAGAAGAGCAACAAAGAGGATTAGGGGATTGGAGGCTAAAACCTATGAAGAACAGTTGCAGGAATTGGGTATGTCTAGTTTAATGAAAAGAAGGACTAGGGGAGACATGATAGCAGTCTTCCAATATCTCAGGGGCTGCCACAAAGAAGAGGGAGTCAAGCTATTCCCCAAAGCACCTGAGGGCAGGACAAGAAGCAATGGGTAGAAATGAATCAAGGAGAGAAGCAACTTAGAGCTAAGGAGAAATTTCCTCACAGTTAGAACAATTAACCAGTGGAACAAGTTGCTCCAGAAGTTATGAATGCTCCAACACTGGAAGTTTTTAAGAAGTTGTTGGATAACCATTTGTCTGAAGTGGTGTAGGGTTTCCTGCCTAAGCAGTGGGTTGGACTAGAAGACCTCCAAGGTTCCTTCCAACTATCCTATCCTATCCTATCCTATCCTATCCCATCCTATCTTATCTTATTCAACTCTCAGCAGGAAAAGAAACTAAACTAGTTTAATCTCTTCTGTTCCCATTGCAGTATCTGGAGATAGAGATAACACTTGACAGTTGTCCGCATTTCCAGTCATCGTAGAAAGTGGCACACACACACACACACATACACACACACAAAATATCACCTGCGTGAGTGGCCATGTGGAGTGGCAGAAAAAAAGTACCCAAGCTGGAGTAGAGTTTGTAGATTGGGTGGCTGCTTCAGCCCAGTGACAGAGGGAAGCCTGCCCAGTCTCAAAAGAGAGACATTTCCACTTTTAATTTCTCCTGAAAGTTCCATGAAACCTAATTGCTTTTCGGTGTGTGTCCCCTTCCCCTCCCCGCTTAAAAAACAAACAACAACAACAACCCATACCACTCTATTGCCTGCATCACCTGAGCACATCACTCTCGGGGATCAACAAACGCTGGTCCTTCTTTTCCAGTTTCAAAAGGCAGCCGGTCCCATCCTTTTCGATGGCTGTTTCCTAGGTAACCGGTACATACGGTATCTAGGAGAACTTCACGGTGATGCAATGAGTTTGAAAAAAAAATATGGAAGAAAACCTTGCAGGTTGTACACAAGCAGGCAGATTCAGACACGCACACACACACACACACACACACACACACACACACTTACAGTTTTGAAAGAAATGGAGAGCGGCGAAACACTAGGCAGGTTAGCTGTGCCTTGAAGAGAGATTTTAGAGGCAAAACATCCTTGGGATCAATTTGAAGCTCCATCCAACAGCTAATGGGAAGTTTGCAGCTGGAGCTTCTGGGAATCTAGAGATACCTCTTTCATCTATTGGAAGTTCTGGAAAAGGTATTCTGTGAAAGGCCACATGGCTTGGAGAGAGGGTGCCCTCCAGCCTTGGCTGAGTTGAGCCACCTTTCAAAATTTTGCTCGGTCCTGAACAACAGGTGGTTAATAGGAGCCCGCACTGGAGTGAAGGAACTGTCAACTCGCAAAGCATTTCTAGTCTGCTCTCGAGTTGCCATGGGCAAAAAGGGGGAAAAACTGAGGGAGCAGTTCGAGAGCCATGTTCCAAAGCAAATTCCACGCATACCTTCCTCAAGGTTGGATCTTAGATTACCAGAGCCGGCCTGTGAGGCGTGTTTTCTACAGCCCGCAAAAGTGCCTCATTGGAGAATGTGATTTATGACACAGCCCGAGAGGAGGGACGGAAACAGGGTCAGATTTGAGCCGGAAACAGGGTCAGATCTGAGCCGTAAATTATGTACGGCAGAATTGACTTCACTGGGTAGTTGCTGACATGTTGCTCCTACTAAATAACTGAATTTCTTTTGAAATTTGGCTCGAGGCTCATGAGTTAATTAGGGGGAACCATCTTTCAAAACTTTCCTCAGTCCTGAACTGCAGGTGATTAATAGAAGCCAGCACTGGAGTGAAGGAACATCAGTTGGGAAGATAGGTAGGTCGTTTATCTGAATTTCTGTTACCTGTTCCAGGATAAATGATTAATAAGTAGCTTTCCAACTAATCAAGAATATTTCCAGATCACCTGTAAGTTTTGCCACTTAGCTTTAAGACTCTGATAGGAAACTCTTCCCGATGATCATGTTCCACCCATATAAACCTTGCTTGTATTTGTATTTCTCTTTACATTTGTCCGTTTGCCTGACTTCTGGCCATAATCATGTTTTATTCTTCTGTCTAAAAAGCATGGTGCCTTTCAGACGTCTTCACTTAAAATCCACATAGCCGCCTGCTATGTTTCAAATTTCAAATTTATGACACTCTTAAGGCCAGATAAAAACAAAATATTAAATAAAAGAAGTATTACATCCTTCTCTCTGTCTCTCTCTGTCTCTCTGTGTCTCTCTGTGTCTGTCTCTGTCTGTCTCTCTGTCTGTCTGTCTGTCTCTCTCTGTCTCTCTCTCATATATATATATATATATATATATATATATATATATATATATATATATATATATATATATATATGCATAAGAGGAAAACGTTAAGTATAATGGAGTCTAAAAATAAGTAAGAACACAGTTACCAAAATAAATCCAAATAAAATACTATTATAAGACATTCCAATCTTAAGTAATGGTGCAGCATACTGTATGATACAAATTGTAGCACAGAACTGTGTGACTTGAGAAGTTATTTACATATCCTCATCTGAGAGTAATGATGTTAAACAGAAAACAAATTCTCTACCTGTCTTCAAGACAGTGTGTGTTAGGGTGTAGGGCACAAAAGACCAGTTCGATATGTGAAACGACAATTAAACTAATTTATTGTTGAAAATCTGTGCAACAGAATCTTCTCAATTAACTGCTGGCACTTGCTTAAAGTTAGCTAAGAACCAACAGCACTCAAGAATGGGGCCGGGATAGCTCAGGCAGTAGAGAAGCCTGTTATTAGAACACAGAGCCTGCAATTACTGCAGGTTCGAGCCCGGCCCAAGGTTGACTCAGCCTTCCACCCTTTATAAGGTAGGTAAAATGAGGACCCAGATTGTTGGGGGGGCAATAAGTTGACTTTGTAAAAAAAAATATACAAATAGAATGAGACTATTGCCTTATACATTGTAAGCCGCCCTGAGTCTTCGGAGAAGGGCGGGGTATAAATGTAAAAAAAAAAAAAAAAGGAGAGTTAGACTTGGTCAGTGGTGAAATCCTCCATGGTTTGCCACCCGTTCGCTGTCTATGCATGCGCAGTGCGTGCCAAATGCACACTCTGCGCGCACGCATGCTCAGCGCACACGAAATGCGTGCTTCCCACGGAAAAAGGAGGCTTAAGAAGGTAAGCAGGGGGGAATAGCTGTGCTGCGCTATTTCCTGCTTTCTAGCAAATATAAATCATGCGGCACAGCTGATCCTCGGAAATACCGGTTTGGACGAACCAGTAGGTTTTTTTTTTACCCCCCGGTTCACCCGAACTGGTAGCTTCTATTACTACTGGTCCACCTAAACAGTACAAACCAGTAGCATTTCACCCCTAGATGTAGTTCTCTTGTGGCTACATAGGGATTCTAGGCTGATTCCCCTTTTCACTCCACCTTCAGAATCAGAATAGAGCCGGACCTTGGAGGTCTTCTACTCCAGCACCCCTGCTCAAGCGGGAGATCCTGTACCATTTCAGACAAGTGACTCTCCAGTCTTTTCTTAAAAACCTCCAATGATGAAGCATCCACAACTTCTGAAGGCAAAGCTGTTCCACTGGTTGATTGTCCTCACAATTAGGAAGTTTTTCCTCAATTCCTATTTGCTTTTCTCCTTGATTAGTTTCCATCCTGAGTCCTTCAGGAGAAGGGCAGTATAAAAATTAAATAATAATAATAATAATAATAATAATAATCATCATCATCATCATCATCATCATCATCATCATCATCATCATCATCCATTATTTTTTGTCCTGCCCTCTGGTGCTTTGGAGAATAATTTGATCCCCTCTTCTTTGTGGCAGCCACTCAAATACTGGAATACTGTTATCATGTCACCCCTAATTCTTCTTTTCTTTAGACTAACCAAACCCTAATCCTGTAGCCCTTCTTCATATGTTTTAGTCTCCAGGCCTTTAATCATCTTAGTTGCTTTTCTTTGCACTATATTCTACCATCCCTTCTCCTACAAAGGATCTGTCTAGAGTCCACATATAAGGAACAATATAACAACATACAACCTAGAGTTTCTGATTTCTACGCAGAAGTCATTTTCTACTTTTCTTGAATTATTGTTCCAGTTATCACCTAGAACAGGGAGCCATCCTGGTGATAGGTAGGGCCCCCAAATGCATTGTGGGTAGTTTTCCTACAATATGCACCACCCGCAATGCACTATGGGGTCCCATCGAGCACCAGGATGGCACCTGCAGCAGGTGGTAACCAGATCAGCAATTCGAAGAAAGTAGAAATTGACTCCTTGTATAGAGGACCTGTATACTGCACGAATCAAGAAGAGGGCCATGAAAATATTTATAGATCCCTCACATCCTGGACATAAACTGTTTCAACTCCTACCCTCAAAACGACGCTATAGAGCACTGCACACCAGAACAACTAGACACAAGAAGAGTTTCTTCCTGAACGCCATCACTCTGCTAAACAAATAATTCCCTCAACACTGTCAAACTATTTACTAAATCTGCACTACTATTAATCTTCTCATCGTTCCCACCACCCATCTCTTTCCACTTATGACTGTATGACTCTAACTTTGTTGCTGGCAATCCTTATGATTTATATTGATATATTGACCATCATTTGTGTTGTAAATGTTGATGAAGGTATCTTTTCTTTTATGTACAGTGAGAGCATATGCACCCAAGACAAATTCCTTGTTTGTCCAATCACACTTGGCCAATAAAAAATTCTATTCTATTCTATTCTATTCTATTCTATTCTATTCTATTCTATAAAACGAGAATTTGATATTTTTTGATCTGACATGCAGGTTAACAGAACCAATTGATGAACTGGCAAATGAAAGATTACTTTGGAGGAGGGGTGGGGGGGGGAGTTGGATAGCTACAACTGAAACCTGTTACATAATATGAAGAGAGGTCTTAAAATATCTAAATACATAACCTCGAGAGCATCTGAGGACGAGCTGAGCGGGGGAGCTCTGGCCTGGCTACAGAAGGGAAGCACATTAAATTCCAAAGCAACTATAAACCACAAGAATTTCTCTTTGGAAATGTGGGAAGAAATATCCATTCGGTTCAGTTCCAAGCCGGGAGAAAGGCACTGGAGACAAAATGGAGGCTGGTTCCAGGCTGGATTGGAAAGAAGGTTCCAGTTTATTGATGAAGGAGAAGCACCTGGGTGGTTCTGGGCAGCTGACCCCATGGAGTTGAGAGAGAGGGGTTTTTATACCTTCTCTTGGAGTTTGCACTTGAGCTTCCTGTTCCTGTGCAAGAACATGTATTCTATTGGCTGCTGTAGGGGTTGTGTGGGGGCCATAGCTGGCTCTGTAGGTTGTCTGAGCTCCCAGGTTTGGTTGAAGTTTGGACTCCTGAGATCACGCAGCGAAGAGGCTTGTATTCTGAAAGGGTGTTGGGCAATTCCTATTATGGCTTAATGGCTTTGTCCTGGTTTGGATCTAGAAGTGAGGGCTATTTGCTTATGAATAGAGCTACCTAAATACTTGGCGTCTTTCAATAAACTCTTTTATCTTTTATAAAAGACAGAAACAACCTGAAATTAAGGAGAAACTTCCTAACAGTGAGAATAATTAACCAGTGGAACAGCTTGCCACCAGAAGTCACTTGATGCTTTTAAGAAAAGACTGGACAGTCACTTGTCTGAGATGGTTATAGGTTCTCCTGCTTGAGTAGGGAGCTGGACTAGAAGACCTCCAAGGTCCCTTCCAGCTCTAATTACAATGGTTTTGATATTTACATACCGTTTCCAGCAACAAATGCCCAGGGCAAATAATGGGTTTGCTTAATGAATGTGGCATTTCGCTTAACAATCATGACAGGAGATGTCATAAAATTGTTCACGGTCACGTGATAAAACCCACTTAATGACTGGCATGACTTTCGACCATAATTGTGGACCCAGTTATGGTCATTGTCAACTTGCAAAGCATCCCTGGCCTGTTCTCAAGTTGCCATAGGAAAGGGGGATAGGAAACTGATGAAGCAGCATGGCAGCCAAAGACAGGAGCACATTCCAGACATACCTTTCTCAAGGCTGTCTCCCAGGGTTCCCCACTGTGGCCAGAGGGGAGTGATCTCTACAACCCGCAAAATTGCTCCGTTGGTGAATGTGATTGATGACACACCCTGGGGGGAACGGGGAAACAGGGGCATGATTGGGGCCGTAAATTATGTAGGGTCAGAGCTGGCTTCATTTGGAAACTGCCGTCATGAACCCTCCTAACTAGATTTCTTTTGAAGCTTGGCTCGAGGCTCATGATTTAATTAGGGCATCCGTTGGAACCCTGACAGCCGTAAGTCGAGGAATACCTGTATTTATAACGAGCTCACACTCATCACACAGATCACAGGCCCACAGTCATAAACAAATTGTAACGGTGAGCTTGGTTAATCGGATCAACACCACAATGCAGAGACCAAACTCATAACCTTTTATTTTCTACGTGGTTTGGTTTTGATTACCTTTCCCCTCTGGTACCAATATAGCCTTTTAAATATATATATATATATATACCGTGGCAATTCATAACACAGACACCTTGTTCAGCTTAATGGTAGGCGAAGGGATAATTACAGTGCAATGGGTCAGCGGAGAAACACACACACAATCTAGACTGTATCAAAATATAATGTGAGTGGTGGCTAAGTAGGGAAGCAATGGTTCAGAGCAACCATTCGCTCAGGCCTTAAATAAACGCGCAACTAAATTAGAAAGCAGTTTGAGGGAATGTCAAACCAAGCCCTGAATAGCACCATTATGACGAAGAAGGGCAGGCTCAGAAATTAAATGCAACCCTTATGAAATCCAGAGTACGCACATCCCATTGTCCTTTCTAAATTGCCTACAACTGGAGCCAACTTCTCTTGGTTTCTTCGTTCGTAAATCCCAGCCATGCTTCAATGAGCAGAGCTTAGTCTGCCCACTTCTTAGGCAAAAGCAGGTCTCTCCAAACTTGGCAACTTTAAAACGGATGGACTTTCAACTCCCAGAATGGAATGCTGGGAGTTTTTTTCCCCACCCTCCATTGTTTAAGCCTCTTTTGTGCAAGGCTTCTAACACAGCACATTTGGCAGGGCACCTGCCAGCTATAGATCCACCTCTGGCTCCATTATGACAAAGCAGCATGGCAGCCAAAGACAGGGGCACATTCCAGACATAACTTTCTCAAGGCTGTCTCCCAGGGTTACCCACCGCGGCCAGAGGGGAGTGATCTCTACAACCCGCAAAATTAAGGACCCAGTGGATCCTTATTTTCTGAACCCAAGGCCGAAGCCGAGGTGGTTCCAGCTCCACAGTTGTTTAAGGATGTGGTGCATAGGCAGTGGGCCACCCCAGGGGCAGGAGCAAATTCTAGCTCCTTGGACAGGAGGTATTTCAACATGGCCCCAGGTTTCTCACAGACATTACAGGTGCCAGGTGTGGATGCCCCAATTGTATTAGTAGTGACTCCATCTGGCATGACAGATGTTCCAGAAGAGGCCCTCCGGCCAGAGGACAGACATACTGAGCAGTCGCTAAAAAGACTCATCAGTCAGCGGCATGGGCCATAAAGGCCGCGACAGCAGCGTCGTTTTTTAACTGGGCCTCATTAATGTGGCTCCAGCAGTTGCAGGACACTGTAAGGTTTGGTGAGCTACAGTTCCTTTCTTCAGATTCATAAGAGTGGTTGGATCAGGAAAAGGACACGGTGAAAGAAATAAAATCTAACTATGAATGTGACCAAAGTTATTTTCAATTCTTTTCCTACCTAGCCTATTCCGTCACTCTTCCCTACTATCCTTGAAATTCACCATTGACACGAAGATGGTGTGCTGCTATTTAACTGTAATCAGTACCTTTAAAAATATTATCAAATCTCACCATGGCAACATTGTTCAGCTAATCTTATTTATAGTCAAAGAAAGAAAATAAGAGAAAGAAAGAAAGAAACAACAACCAAGCCTGAAAATAACAATAACGACAATAATCATGATGATGTTGATATTGAATCCAGATGATTCAGAACTATACCCATGACTAAATTCACACAGGTTCCAATGATTAAACCCGTGGGGTTAAATCTGAACCGGTGCATTAGTAGCAATGATTGCAAAATATAGGCTACATCAGTGGTGGGATTCAAATAATTTAACAACCGGTTCTCTGCCTTAATGACCAGCTGGATAGGCGTGGCTTGGTGATCATGTGACCATGTGGGCGTGGGCAACTCAACGTCACTCACGTTGATGGGCGCTTCACCTTAGCTCTTACAATGTAATAAGGGTTAGCCAGAGAGGCAGTTTCTGTAAGCCGGGCAATAAAGATTAGGCTAGAAACACCACCAGAATGTTTCCTTCCTGCCTTCCTTACACAATTAGCCCTGTAAAGTGGGGGAAAAAAATAAGATTTCTTCCAACAACCGGTTCTCCGAATTGCTTAGAAAGTGAACAACCGGTTCTCCCAAATAGATGCGAACTGGCTGGATCCCACCACTGCGCTACATTTATCAGAATTTACCAGGTAACCACATAGGACCTATTTATAAAACAAGCACTACAGGCAGTTCAATCGATCAAAATACAGCTGGAAGGGACTTCGGAGGCCGTCTAGTCCAACCGCCTGCTCAAACAGGAAATCCTATAGTCCTAACTCACTCTTTTCAGTGTTGTTGTAACTTCAAATAGTTGTTAGCAGTGGTGGGATTGAAATTTTTTTACTACCGGTTCTATGGCCATGGCTTGGTGGGTGTGGCAGGGGAAGGATACTGTAAAATCTCAATTCCCTCCCCATTCCAGGGGAAGGTTGCTATAAAATCCCCATTCCCACCCACTCCAGGGGAAGAATACTGCAAAATCCCCATTCCCTCCCAACTCCAGGGGAAGGATACTGCAAGATCCCCATTTCTTCCTGATCAGCTGTGACTTGGGAGGCAGAGAATAGATGGGAGTGAAGCCAGCCAAAGGTGGTATTTACCAGTTCTCCGAACTACTCAAAATTTCTGCTACCGGTTCTCCAGAACTGGTCAGAACCTGCTGAATATCACCTCTGGTTGCTAAAGGAGAACTAACTGTATCATTGATTCTTGGGATTTCTGATCGGTGTGAGCACCATTTCCATTCAACACAACACAAATATTTATTTCATCTTTCCAGGAAGACAACTATGTTCGCTTCTCTATACTTTCACCCAGTGGTGGGATTCAGCCAGTTCGCACCACTTCGGGAGAACCGGTTGTTAACTGTCTGAGCAGTTTGGCAAATTGGTTGTTGGAAGAAATCATTAGGGCAGAGAACCGGTTGTTAAATTATTTGAATCCCACCACTGCTTTCACCCAAGTTGTTTAAACAAAGAATTTCCTCCTTTCCAGCAAACAGGGAAGAGAGTGAATGAGGAATAACCCTTACTTAATAAAAATATATTCAGCCAAAAAAGAGAACTCCAGCTATTTTTACCCTTTCATGAATCTTTCATTATTTCTTCCTACAACTCACCTCCTGTTGTTTTCCAACTGTTCCATAAATTTGCTCCTATTTTCGATAGGAAAAACAACAATAACGAAAAAGAGTGAAAAGGTCTCATTCTTCAATCAACAGGTAAAACGAAGGGCCTTCTCACGCTCTCTCGTTCTCTCGCTCACTCTTGCAAACAAATCAGAGGTATAAAATTACCCATTTTCTCACTTTCAGGTGAACCTGTGAGTCAAAACATACGTATCCTTCAAAAATTCACACTTCTCCAAATTTAGCAGGGTGATTCTCCAATTTTTATTTTATTTTTTTTGTGAAAAAAAGGGCATAAAGCTAAACCCATTAGGAAAAGATTCATCAGGAATGCATTTCAGAACAAACAGCACACAAAGAGCATTGATATTAGCAAAATATTGCTTGCCAAAAGGCGTAACTTAGGGGAAAGAGCATGAACAAGAAGAAAACAATGGAGCTTAAGAAATGAAGACCAAGCAATTTAATGTTCATCGCCAGAAAAAAAATAACCAAACAAGCCATCTGAGTTTGAAGAGAAAGAAGTGATCATTTGATTTTTCTTACTTTAGACTTTTTTAAAAAAATCCTGCCTTTATTATTTGTTTTGATAACTCAAAGTGGTGAACGCACTTAATACGCCTTCTTGCTCCTATTTTCCTCATGAAAACAACCTGTGAGATGAGTTGTGCTGAGAGACAAAGGGACTGATCCCAAACCAGCTTTTTATATTTTATATTTTTATATTTTACCCCATCTATGGGGTCCTTAAAAAGGTAAAGGTTCCCCTCGCACATACGTGCTAATTGTTCCTGACTCTATGAGGTGGTGCTCATCTCCGTTTCAAAGCCGAAGGGCCAGCGCTGTCCGAAGATGTCTCCATGATCATGTGGCCAGCATGACTCAACACCAAAGGCTCACGGAACACTGCTCCCTTCCCACCAAAGATGGTCCCTATTTTTCTACTTGCATTTTTTACGTGCTTTCGAACTGCTAGGTTGGCAGAAGCTGGGACAAGTCATGGGAGCTCACCGCTGAACTGCCGACCTTTTGATCGACAAGCTCAGCGTCTTAGCCACTGAGCCACCACGTCCCTTAGTGCTCTCTAAACTTGGTTGTTTTCTTGCGGACATTTCATGACCCAACTAGGCAACATCATCAGTGCTAGAAGGGAGTGAGGTTTGCTTCTAGCACTAATGATGTTACCTAATTGGGTCGTGAAACACCTGTAAGGAAACAACCGAGTTCAGAGAGCACCAGGAGACCCTGTAATCCTCCTCTCCACAAACCTCACTCGCTTCCAGCACTGATGATGTTACCTAGCTGGGTGATGAAATGACTGCAAGAAAACAACCAAGCTTAGAGAGCACCAAGGACTCCCCAGTTCAAGCCTGAGCTACTAATATTCTCTTTTATCAGAATTCACTATTTCCTGTTATTTTTTAGCCTAGTGCCTCAATCTCTAGACTAAATGGCTTAGGGCCCGGGTACTTACGGAACCGCCTGCTGTTACCTTATGCCTCCCACCGACCCGTATGCTCACACAGAGAGGATCTTCTCAGAGTGCCGTCCGCCAAGCAATGTCGGCTGGCGGTCCCCAGGGGAAGGGCCTTCTCTGTTGGAGCACCTACCCTCTGGAACGAACTTCCCCCTGGTTTGCGTCAATTACCTGACCTTGTTCCCGACTCTATGGAACGGACCTTTCGCCGTGAATTGAAAACGTATTTGTTTATCCAAGCGGGACTGGCTTGATTTTTAAATTTTTAAATTTCTGAATTTTAATAATTTTAACTGGGGTATTTTATTATGGGTCTAATTTGACGGTTTTAATTTTCGGCCATTTATAAAATATGTATTTTAATTGTTGTTTTAATTTGTACACTGTATTGTTTTAAATTTGGCTGTACACCGCCCTGAGTCCTTCGGGAGAAGGGCGGTATAAAAATCTAAATAATAAATAAATAAAAAATAAATAAAATGTGACTTTGTGATCACTCCTTGGATATTTGAACACCATTATCACATATCCCTTTAAGAAGGGGTGGGCTTCAAAAATTTTATCAAGGGGTTCTGTGCCTGGTTGCTGGGTGGGTGCGGCCATGGTGGACGTGGCCTAGTCAGCCACCTGCACCATGGGGGGGGCGTTTTTGCCCTCCCTGGGCTTCGGAGGCTTTTCTCAAACCTCCAGGAGGGTTGTTGTGTCTTGTCCGCTCTCACCGCAGCCGGGGTCTGCTTATCTGCTCCTGAACACGGAGGAATGTATGCCTCCCGGCCCCAGTCCTGGCTCCATGCCCAGACAAGCTGCAGAGGAGGGGGCACCTCCCGGTCCCAGCCCTGGCTCCATGCCCAAGCAGGCTGCAGAGGAGGGAGCATCCCCCGGCCCCAGCCCTGGCTCCATGCCCAGGCAAACGGAGCAGCTAGACCCCTCCCCATCCTCCACAGCATGTGAGCCTGAGGAAAGTTTACTTCCAACAGCTGATTGGTGTGACCCTCGCATCAGAAGATTGGAGAGGCGGAGGCTACAGAGGGAAGGGAGGGGCAGGCCTTAATGAGTGCTGAGTCATGGAGCCACACCCCATGGCCTATATAAAGGATCTGCTTTCTGGCAGTCTCTGAGTCAGGCAAAGTCGAACTTATCTTGCTGAAGTCACTTTCTGGTCTCCTACCTGCTCTGAGGACTTTGCTAGGACTTTAGGCAGAGCTGCAGAGGCAAGCCTGATTCGGATTTCCCTGACCCGGCCGTCAGCGGAGGAGTGGGACACGACAAGGGTGAAAACAGCCTCCCCAGGCTCTGGAGGCCTAGAGGACCTCCAGTAGGCCCGTTTTTCACCCTCCCCAAGCCTCCACATGCGCCCTGCACTTATCTGCATCCAAAACGGTCCATGTGGGGACTCCTGGGAGGGGCAGGGCGGGGTGAGCAGGGCGGAGCCAGTCAAGAATGGGATTTGGAGGTGCCCCGACCTGCACAGAATATTAGCTAGATGTTCTCCCGAACCTCTGAAAACCCCAATGAGCCTTTGGTTTACATTTTGGATACACTTCAGTTGTCAAAAGTCTCCTGAAAACACGGCTTCTAATATAAGTCAGTAGCTATGTGTACACAAAAGCACTTTCCATATTTATTGAAGTGACCCATTTTCCATCTTTGCACAATACCCTGAGTGTGCAAAATATATTGAACCAGACAACACAAGGCAGAATCAACACTTACCAAGCTTACCTGTGTATCAGTCTATCGATCTATTTCCAGTTTTTCTATACAGCTTATTTCAGCTCAAAAACTGCTGGTAGTTTACAATTGCACATAAAATAATGCATAAAAAATAGAGAACAATACCACGAAAACAAATTCAGTTCAGGCATCCATAATTAATGGCAGCAGCTCCTACATATCAAAGGCTTCGCAAAGTAATTCTTTGACAGCCTTCTTATATGTTAAGTAGGGAGAGGCCATGTTAGTTTTCCCAAGGAATGGGTTGGCAATAAAAATATATTATTTTAACATTTAGAATAACAGAGTTGGAAGGGACCTTGGAGGTCTTCTAGTCCAACTCTCTGCTTAGGCAGGAAACCCTACACCACTTCAGACAAATGATTATCTAACCTCTTCTTAAAAACTTCCAGTGTTGGAGCATTCACAACTTCTGAGGCAAGTGGTTCCACTGATTCATTTTTCTAACGGTCAGGAAATTTCTCCTTAATTCCAGATTGCTTCTCTCCTTGGTTAGTTACCATCCATTGCTTCTTGTCCTGCCCTCAGGTGCTTTGGAAAATAAGTTGTCCCCCTTTTCTTTATGGCAGCCCCTCAAATACTGGAAAACTGCTATCATGTTACCCGTAGTCCTGTGGTGAAATCTAAATTTTTTTACTACCGGTTCTGTGGGTGTGGCTTAGTAGGCATGGTGTGGCTTGGCGGGCGTGACTTGGTGGGCGTGGCAGGGGAAGGATACTGCAAAATCTCCATTCCCTCCCCACTCCGGTGGAAGGATACTGCAAAATCTCCATTCCCTTCCCACTCCTGGGGGAAGGATACTGCAAAATCTCCATTCCCACCCAACTCCAGGGGAAGGATAGTACAAAATCTCCATTCCCACCCTACTCTGGGGCCAGCCAGGGCTGATATTGCTGGTTCTCTGAACTACTCAAAATTTCTGCTACTGGTTCTCCGAACTGCCCAAAATTTCCGCTATCGGTTCTCCAGAACCTGTCAGAACCTGCTGGATTTCACCCCTGCCCTAGTCCTTCTTTTTTCTAGACTAGCCAAACCCAATTCCTACAACCGTTTCTCATATGTTTTAGTCTCCAGGCCCTTAATCATCATCTTTGCAATTTTTCCAATGTCTCAACATCTTTTTTGTAATGTAGATGCAGTATTTCCAGTGTGGTCTTACTAAAGCTTTATAAAACGGTACCACTACTTCACGTGATTTTGATTCTATGCCTCCTTAAGCCTTTCCATCTGTGTCAAGTGAGAATTGCTCCCTATATAATAGCTTGCCCTGCCAATCCTGGTGAGGGTAAGTTTTTCTCTTTGGTAGTTCCTTAATTAGGATATTGGGTTGTTTTTTTTACTTGAGTGTTTATCTGGTGTTAATCCCTGCTTCTCTGGGTACAGTCTGTTGAAGAGAATGTGTTCTGGTCTTTTTTGTTTTTCTCTTAGCTTTTTTTATCTTGATTGAGTGGGGTTTGCTTCTTTCTTATATAGAATAGCTTGCCCTGCCAGTGTGTTGATGGAAGTCCGGTTTTTCTCCTTGACAGTTCCTTAATTAGGATATTGTTTTCTGCTCGATTGTTTGTCTGGTGTTAATCTCTGCTTATCTTGGGTGGTGGCTGCTGAAGAAGACCCATTCTAGTCCCTTTGGTTTTTTCCCTTGGCTTTTTAACTTCTCTTTTTTGAATGATATCTAAACGGGGTTTACCTCTACGTGTCTTGTCATTCGAATTGTTGTTTAAAGCTTGTTGTTCCAAGTTTTGTCCCTTTAAAATTAGAAAGCAAATAGCATTAAGAGTTTCTTTGGGTATCCCTTTAGTAAACTGAATAAAATAACTGAACCGTATTAATTTTTGGAATCCACCGGAATGAAGCCAAGATCTATCAATAAGGTGATTAGTCTCTTCTTAGGTATGAGAATGAAACAGACAGAGATAAACACATGCCCACACACACAGCCTAGGGGATAAAAAACCCTCCTAGGGTTTTGCAAAACTCAAGTTGGCTTAAGATGGTATTTTAATATGTCCCTATTTGTTGATCCACAGTCTGAATGTCAACAACAAAAAGATTTTGCGGCTTATTAATCCACAATAAATAGATAATCGATTAATTTAAGGACCATCTGGGAGCTTTCAAAGCTTTTGTTCTGAATCAGATTATACTGCATGCTTCATGCAAGAACAATAGCAATTTTAATCACTCGAAAACAATCTTATCACCAAAACCTGGAAATGAAAGTCAAGGCAGGTTTGAAATCTTACAGAATAAATTATTCCTTTGGAATTTTACAATGCCTTCGGGCTTGTTTAACAAAAATTCAATCATTTGTATGCTTCTGGAATAGCACACTCATTAAAGAAGAGTGTTAAGCTGACTTACTGGAAATAGGAGGAAGTAAACGGTTGATTTCTTAACTAAACCAATTGAAACAACATAATATAATAGCTGCAAACAAAGATCCCAGGTGTGACTCATGATGACTCAGGTGCTATTAATTTTCAATTTTCAGGTGGGGGGGGGAACAAAAAATTTGATCTGCTTCCCAAATTCATCTCAACTGAACTTCCTGCAGAGTTTGGGATTTCTGAATGAACTGTTTTTTAATTCCATAATGGAATCCATTCCAATTTTACACACACACACACACACACATGTATGTATGTATGTATATGTAGATCTTTGGTTATTCGGGTTTTCTCCCATGTAAAATTGGAAGTGTCTTGGCGACGTTTCGACGAAGTCTCATCCGTCATCTTCAGGCTGGTGTTTACAGCTTCGTGCTAGGAGCTGTAAACAAAAGCCTGAAGATGATGAATGAGACTTCGTCAAAACGTCGCCAAGACACTTCCAATTTTACGTGGGAGAAAACCCGAATAACCAAAGACCTACATACAAACACCCACGAAAACCTCAGAAAACATATATATATATATATTATATTATATATTAAGACATATATATATATGTCTTTCATTCAGCTAACTGAATGCCCTTGTCTGAAAATATCCCTTTAAAAATTTAATTTTCAAAAAAGCAGCAACTGTTTCAACTGTTCAAAAAATCAGCAATCGATGAAATATGTCGGTCGCACCTCAACTGTTTACAATAATGATGGAACTTCAGAGTGTCTTTTTCTTAATGTAAAATAACATTAAAATATTGAACAGAACAGAATAACAGAACAGGAAGGGATCTTGAAGGTCTTCTAGTCCAACCCCCTGCTTAGGCAGGAAACCCTACACCACTTCAGACAAATGGTTATCCAATCTCTTCTTAAAAACTTCCAGTGCTGGAGCATTCACAACTTCTGGAGGCAAGTCGTTCCACTTATTATTTGTTCTAACTCTCGGGAAATTTCTCCTTAGTTCTAAGTTGTTTCTCTCCTTGATTAGTTTCCACTCATTGCTTCTTGTCCTATGGAAAGAATCCAAGATAAATCTCCCAAGATTTGTCCTCCTGTCATCGGAGAACCGTTGAGTGAAGAATGCCGAGCTAAGCATCCAAGACTTCGCTCTGGCTTTCCCTCCGTGTTCTCTTGGTCTCTCCTGCTGCACACGCTCAATAATTCATGACCGTCAGAAATTGTAAGCGTATGAAAATTTCATGCCCTCTCCCAGCCCCGCAGCACTGAAAGGCGCAAATCGCCAGGTGACCGAGGAGGCGAATGAAGCTCAATGCTGGGAGGGTAGATGGGTTATTGAATTAAAACCGTCCTATTTGACAATGTACCTTATCATGCAGCTTGATAAGAGTCGATTATCACCAAGGAAGCAAGTATTCCTTATCAGCTGAAAAGAATCCCTTTCAGCCCAGAGTAGCACAAAAACAAGCCAGGCAGATTATTCTGTTATTCGATCATAGTTCCTTTAGAAAAATAACCTGCTTTTTTTTTTTAAAGCTCTCCTGTGGACTTATTTCTGGTTTTGCTCATGCGAGAAAGCCATGATTGGTTTTACCCAAGGCTGAGTTTGCTGAACAAACCATCACAGTTGCATTTACGCCTACCACAATAAACGATAAACTGTATTTGCTAAACCACATTGTGTCAGGCACAAAAGCCCAAATCCAGTTAAACTGATTAATTGCTTTAACTGCAGGGGTGAAATTCACCAGGTTCTGACAGGTTCTAGAGAACCGGTGAAGCGGAAATTTTGATCAGTTTGGAGAACCGGCAAATGTCACCTCTGGCTGGCCCTAGAGTAAAGTGGGAATGGGGATTTTGCAATATCCTTCCCCCAGGAGTGGGGAGGGAATGGGGATTTTGCAGTATCCTTCCCTGGAGTGGGGTGAGAATGGAGATTTTGCAGTATCCTTCCCCTGCCATGCTCACCAAGCCACGCCCACCAAGCCATACCACGCCCACCAACAAGCCATGCCCGCAGAACCGGTAGTAAAAAAATTTGAATTTCACCACTTGTTTGCATGGTTGCCTATTCACAGGAATCTTCTCAACTAAAAGTTAGCACTTGGTTGTAGTTAGACAAGGGTCAACCGCAATCAAGAGGGGTTGCGCTTAGATATTTGCGGCAATGTAATGATTCTAGGCTGATGATTTGCTTAATACCGCCCCCTCCATTCTGCCTGCTCTTCTCCTACAGATTCTGATCCGAGAGACATTGCTTATTACGTAAAGGAACCTTAAGATAACTCCATGCTTCTGTGAAGCTTTCTTAATTAAATCATATTAAGAAGAATTGGAATCCCAGAGCCAAGAATCGAAGAAGGAGAAGGAAGTCATTCTATCTTTTACACTCAATTCCCTGGACTATAAATTTCTCTGTCAGTTGCTACTCAGAGGATAAAGATTTTCCTCATCAGACAGACCCTAAGTGGTCCTGTTTGTTTCCCCTCCGTTTAATTCAAGGAATATTCAGTGATGAATGCTGCAAACAGGATTAAAAGGACGGATACTGTGTGCTCGGAGGGAGAGGGAGGATAAAAATGTAAAGAGGGGAGAAAATCATTAAAGATGTTCTAAATAAATACGAGGCTCTTCTCAAGATTAATGTAGTGTTTCTAATGAGATTGTTACTTGGGTAAGCAACCGCAGGCAGAAGTCTTGTTTCAGAGATTCAGCTTCACAGCGTGGACATCCTTGTCCCAATCTGAGGTCCTCCAAGATACTTTGGAACTACACATCCTATCATTCCCAACTCACACAGCCAATAGAATGCTGGAACTTGTCATCTCTACACTTCCAGAGAGCATTAAATTTGCAGAAGGCTTATTTGACAAGTCCCAGATGCCTTCTCAGGGTTTGAGAGAGAGGCACTGGTCCTAAGTCACCCAACTTCCTTCCTTCCCCTTCCCTTCCTCATCCCTTATCCTTCCCTTCCCTTCCCTTCCCTTCCCTTCCTTTCCTTTATTCTCTTTCTTCCCCTTCCCTTCCTTCCCCTTTACTTCCACAACCTTTCCTCATCCTTTCTTTCCTCTCCTTCCCCTTCCCTTCCTTTCCTTCCCCTTCCTTTCTGGTCCTTTCCCTTCCTTCCCCTTCCCCTTCCCTTCCACATCCTTTCCTTCCCTTCCCTTCCCTTCCCTTCTGTTGTGTCTCGTTCGCTTTCCCCACGGCCGGGCCCGTCTTATCTTCTTCCGAACGCTGAGGAATGTCCTAGCATGCCTCCAGACCCCAGCCCTGGCTCCATGCCCAGACAGGCCGAGGAAGAAGAAGTGCTTCTAGCCCCCATGCCCAGGCAAACGGAGCAACTAGACCCCTCCCCCTCCCCCACAGCATGTGAGCCTGAGGAAGGTCAATTACCAACAGCTGGAGATTGGAGTGACCCTCGCTTCAGGAGAATTGATAGGCGGCGGCGACAGAAGGAAGGGAGGGGCAGGCCTGGATAAGTGCTGAGTCATGGAGCCACACCCCATGGCCTATATAAAGGATCTGCTTTCTGGCATTCTCTGAGTCAGGCAAAGTCTACCTTATCTTGCTGAAGTCACTTTCTGGTCTCCTGCCTGCCTTGAGAACTTTGCTAGGACTTTGGCAGAGCTGCAGAGGCACGCCTGATTCGGATTTCCTTGACCCGGCCGTCAGCGGAGGAGTGGGACACGACACCTTCTCTTCCCTTCCCTTCCTTTCCTTTCCTTTCCCTTCCTTTCCCTTCCCTTTCTTCTCTTTATTTCCCTTACCCTCCCCTTCCCTTTATTTCCTTCCCTTCCTCATCCTTTCCTTTCCTCAATCTTTCCTTTCCCTTCCCTTCCTTTCCTTTCCCTTCCCTTTATGGTGTTCCTGCTGCTGATAAGTGGAATGGTGCCCTTGAGAAATAGTTGGAGAAACTACCCCAGGATAAATTTAGAGAAATTATCCAGCCAATTTGTCTGGCCATCAGTTGGAGGAGAATTTCTGAAGGCTTTCTGTGCCCATTACTGGCTGTAGCCTTGTCCTTTGAGTTGCAAAAAAAAAAAAATGCTTAGAACAATGTTATTTTGCTTCGCCATCATCTCGGCTTTTTTACTTCCCTGGCTCTGGATCAGGGGCCTGACCTGGATCTTTGACTTTGTTGGTTTTGTATTACTGAAATGTGGTTTTCTGAACTCCAGCCTTCTTAATTGACTTTGCTTTTGGCGACCGACTTCGCTCTCATATAAACATTGGAGCTAGCAGGGAAGTTGACATTGCTGTGACACGCACCCCTGAAGACTGTGCTTTCTCCCATGGACAAACCTTCAGCCAAAGAAGAGAGGGTGGGAGAGTTGTATGAGGGATACCCAGAGGTTGTGGAGGGCTCAGAACTGTTCCCCCAAGAATGGGGTTGCTACTGCGTGCCAGACTGCTAACAACTTGAGCCTCTAAAATAGAAACGATCCTTGGCTCCATTTGTTGAGAAATGTGTAGTTTTATTAGAGATCACGTGTATTGCAGTACCGCCAAGCCAGAACTGAGAATTGTGTGCTAAAATCCCTAAATTCTACTTGTCCCTTTAATGGTCTCTCATTGCTTCTTTCAGTGTGACCAATCTAATTCAGGCAAGATGTTTCCCTAACGGTCAGTTCAAACGTAGTTTGGTCTGTGGCTCCATCCTTCTTATATAGCTGGGTGACCTTGAAGCAGTGTCTTGAGGAGGTCTAGCACTTACTTTCGATTTCCCAAGCGTTCCTCCTTTCATTCCCCCTCCTCACAGTTCATGACACTCTGTCATAGCATAGCAGAAGTACAGCAAGCATAAGGTGGCAGCTGACACTGTGTAACACGGCAAGAAAGAGAACAGGATAGAATCATCCATTGCAATGTCCTTCCTGTCGAAGACTATTTCAGCTTCAATTGCAACAATACACGAGCACACAATAGATTTAAGCTTAATGTGAACCGCTCCAATCTTGATTGCAGAAAATATGATTTCAGTAACAGAGTTGTTAATGCTTGGCAAAAAACTATCTGACTCTGTGGTCTCTTCCCAAAGTCCCCAAAGCTTCAACCAAAAACTGTCTACTATTGACCTCACCCCATTCCTAAGAGGTCTGTAAGGGGCGTGCATAAGAGCACAAGCGTGCCTACCGTTCCTGTCCTATTGTTTCCTTTCGTTATATCCAATTAATATAGTTATTACATACTCATACTTATTTATATGCTTATATATTGTATAGTTATTACATGCTTATGCTTATATATACTGTGTGACAAAAATAAATAAATAAAATAAAAAATAAAACATTTACAAAGCTGAAAAAAAACAAAACAGCACACAATTACATGGCTACAAAGCTAGGTTCCTTAGCGTTACTGTTTATTTGGGAATCAGGACTTTCTCTTGGGAAAGCTATTCTCTATTGTGGGCTGAATTTGGGCTGAGTTTTCAGTGGCTTTGGACAAAAAGCAGTGATCAAAGTCTCCTTGTATTTGCATACGGTAATATTATTGTAGATGCTTACTTATGTGGCCAAGAGATACAGATAGTCCTCAACTTAAAGCGCTCCATGGCATAGGACTGGGTTATCTACGAGACCGCCTGCTGCTACCAATAGCCTCCCATCGACCTGTGCGCTCCCATAGAGAGGGTCTCCTCAGGGTGCCATTGGTCAAACAATGTAGACTGGCGACCCCCAGGGGGAGAGCCTTCTCTGTGGGGCTCCTGCCCTCTGGAATGAGCTGCCTCCGAGGATACGTCAACTTTCTGATCTCCGGACCTTTCGCCGTGAGCTAAAGACCTTTCTGCAGGGCTGGCTTAATGAAGTTTTTTATTGGGGTTTTATTATAATCTTATATTCCTTCAGCCTTTAATTTAAGTAGTTTTTAAATGTTTTTTAATATTTTCTGAGTTGTGTTTTTACCCTGGCTGTAAACCGCCTTGAGTCCTTCGGGAGAAGGGCGGTATATAAATAAAATTAAATAAATAAATAAATAAATAAACTTACAGCTAGTTGCTTAACAACTATTTGAAGCTAACAACAGTTCTCCCCAGGGCTGTGTTATGACCCATTTTGAAGTTATGATGGTGGTATACCTCTCCTGGCCACACGGTCACATTATGACCTTCCAGAATTATAAAAAATATTCTAGATTTCTACTTCTGCTTTTTGATGCTGGGAACACCATTTGGTTATCCTTACTATTTGCTCACCTCTGAAAAGATGTTGGGTGTCCTTAATTACAATTTCTCTGCAAGTATTCTTTCACTTGCACATCCATGGACAGGACACTGACTTGGCCAAGTAGGATAGCAATACATCCCATGGGGAGACATCCACTGGTGCTCACCAGAGAAATGCCAGAAAATTCTTAAAATACGGGGACCTTGGCAGGGGTGAAATTAAAAAAAAACAAAACCTACCGGTTCTGTGGGTGTAGTTTGGTGGTCATGTGACCGGGTGGGTATGGCTTGGTGGACTTGTGACCGGGAAAACCAACTATCACACATCAAAAATGATACAAAAGCTACACAACTGACTCACACACAATGCAAAAGCAGCTGGACTTCACACAAAACGGCCCCTGCAACAAGCAGGAACCTCACAGTCACAGAGAGCTCAAAAACCAACTATCACACTTTACACAAAAATACAGGTTTGGGCAATAGGTAGTATTGGCAATAGGTGTGTCGCGCGATCATCTGAACTTTTTTTTTCCTACCGGTTCGGGCGAACCAGTAGCATTTCACTCCTGGTCCTTGGTGGTCTCTGAGTTTGGTGGTTTTCTTGCAGATGTCTCATTATCTAACTAGGAGCAAGCTCATAAGAGCAAGCCCCACACCATTCCAGCACTGATGATGTTATCTAGTTCGGTAATGAAACATCTGCAAGAAAACCACCAAGTTCAGAGAACATCAATCACCCCTGCCTTTTCCTCTTCCTCTTCCTCCTTCTCCTCTTTGTATAGCCCACTATCTTCTAGCACCAATGATATTCCCTAGTTGGGTCATGAAATGTCTGCAAGAAAACCACCAAGCTCAGAGAGCACCAAGAACCCCATAGCTCAACCCTGAGCTACAAATATTCTCTTCCATTTTTAAATTTATTTTGTCAAGCATGTATTTTATGACAGATACAAGTGTAAACATAATTATAAATACATGAAAAGGATATGAATAAAAGAAAACATTAGAACAGGGATGGTAGGCACGCTGGTGTGCTTATGCACATGCCCCTTACAGACCTCTTAGGAATGGGGTGAGGTCCACAGTAGACAGTCTAAGGTTGAAGTTTTGGGGATTTTGGGATGAGACCACAGAGTCAGGTAGTGCATTCCAGACTCTGTTGCTGAAGTCATATTTTCTGCAGGCTAGTTTGGAGCAGTTTACCATGAGTTTGTATCTATTGTGTGATCTTGTATTGTTTGGGTTATTATTATTATTATTTATTCGATTTTTATACCGCCCTTCTTCCGAAGGACTCAGGGCGGTGTACAGCCAAAATAAAACAAGCAATACAATATACAATTAAAACCCAATTTAAAAAACTTATTACACCATTGGCCTAAGACTTTAAAACATATAAAACTAAGAACCCTTTAAAATTCATAATAAAAATTTAAAACCCAATAAAAACCCAATAAAATTTAAGCCAGCCCAAAATTTAAAATTTTTTAAAAATTTAAAACCCAATAAAAACCCAATAAAATTTAAGCCAGGTTGAAGCTGAAGTATTCATTGGCTGGTAGGACATTGTAGCGGATGATTTTGTGTCCTAAGCTTAGGTCAGACCGAAGTTCTAAGTTGTCTAAGCCCAAAATTTCAAGTCTGGTGGCATAAGATATTTTGTTGCGAGAGGAGGAGTGGAGGACTCTTCTCGTGAAATATCTCTGGACTCGTTCGATTGTATTAATGTCCGATATGCAGTGCGGGTTCCAGACAGATGAGCTGTATTCAAGAATTGGTCTGGCAAAAGTTTTGCATGCCCTAGTTTGCAGCTCAATATTACCGGCGAAGAAGCTACTCAAGATTAGGTTAACAACTCTTCATGCTTGATCCTTCAAGTGAAGGAATGTCATAGGAAGGGCATGAATCCAAGTACCCACAGTTTGTTTCATTTAGCCTCCACCCACTCACCTACCCACCCACCCACCATCTCTTCCCACCTCCTACATTTTCTAGCCATCACCACCCAACGGGATGGGACGGAGTGGAATAGGGACGAGCTATGAAGTTTGCAAAGAAAACTCTATAAAGTCTCAGGAAAAGAAACGACTCATCAATGTTGCAAGTTACTGAGAGTCAGACAGAGACTTCGGAACAGATGGTCAATATAAATCACCACATCTTTTGGGGAAGAAAAAAAATAATTGTGGGGGGGGTGGGAGATGGGGAGGGAAATGAAAGCCTCCTGTAGGTCTTGAAAAGGCACCTTTGCAATTTCAAAGACCAGGCGACGGAAACATAAGGAGCGTTCACACAAGCTGCCGGTACTGCAGCACTGCAACCGAAGTTTAATGCAGTGGAAGATATCTAGTATCAAGGCAGCTCCAGAAGCCCTTTGCGGAATCTGATAATATGCCACCGCATAATGGATGTAAAAACCCTTGTTTCCTACGTTCGGTTGGCCATCTGGAGGCTTGGAGAAGCAAAGTTTGATGGATGGCATTTCCTCCCAATATATGTTGCGGCTTCGAAAGACTTATCAATCTCTGTCTGCAACCAGCAAATACCTTCCTTTGCAAAGCAATATGGGGTTTTCCAAAAAAAAAAAAAAACCCGAAAGAGAGCAGAAAACCAATGAGAAGTTCCAGGTAATTTTCAGGGAGAACTTTTGTCGCCGAAGAGAGAAATAAGAAATAATTCCAGTTATTTAAAAAAAAAACAAAAAACCCGAAAGAGAGCAGAAAACCAATGAGAAGTTCCAGGTAATTTTCAGGGAGAACTTTTGTCGCCGAAGAGAGAAATAAGAAATAATTCCAGTTATTTAAAAAAAAACAAAAAAAAAACAAAACAAAAACAACCCAAAATTCAGGACTTAGTCAGGCCTCCTTGTTACGATTTTTTAAGCATTTCTTTTACATTTTTCCCTGATTTTTTTGCTTACTGGAGGTTTTTAAGAAGAAATTGGATAGACACATTTGTCTGAAATGGTCTAGAGCAGGGGTCTCCAACCTTGGCAACTTTAAGCCTGGTTGTAGAATTCTGGGAGTTGAAGTTCGCCAGGCTTAAAGTTGCCAAGGTTGGAGACCCCTGCTCTAGAGTCTCCAGCTTGAGCAGGGGTTGGACTAGAACAGGGGTCTTCAACCTTTTGGAGCTCAGGGACCACTAAATTCGTAATTTTAAATCCTGGGGACCACTAATATGATCTGCCTAATGACCAGCTGGGTGGGCGTGGCTAGGTAGTCATGTGACTGGGTGGGCATGGCCAACTCGCTGTCATTCGCATCGAGGGTCGCCTCGCCGATCTTTACACGCCCTCCCCTCCCAGCCACTCCTCACCTGCCCACCTGAGCTCCTTAGGCCCCCAACAGGAAGCAGTTGTTGGAGCTAAGCAGCCACCACGAGAAAGAGTTGGCAAAACAGCTCAGTTCAAATTGGATCTGACCGAGAAGGAGACTCAGCAGAAGCACCTCAGTGAGGACTAGGAACATAGGCTTTCCAAGCAGAAGGAAAACCTGCAGGAGTTCAAGGCCAGGTACCAGCACCTGGAGGCTAAGCAGGCTGAGATGGTCAGCCAATTCTAGGCCATGATGCAGTCCCACTGGAACGAGGCCCTCCGGTTCTTCGCCACCAGCGGCGCTTCCCATCAGACTTCGTCCAAAGCCCCGTACCAGGAGGCTGAAGCAGACCCCAAGTTAGAATTTCAGCCCTTCTCCAACCCACACAAAAAGACCTTGAAGGGGGAGATGCTCTGCAGCAACACAAATGTTCATTGCATGTACCTGGCCCAGGGGCCATAGTTTGAGGACCCCTGATTTAGTGCAATATAAAAAATGCAAATAATTTTTCTGCGGACTACCAAAATTTTCTCACGGACCTCCAGTTGGTGACTGCTGGACTAGAAGACCTCCAAGGTCCCTTCCAATCTTAAGATTCTATGATTTCTTAAAGCTGAATCTCACAGCTAAGCTCTGCCTCTAAAACCCAATACTGCAGCCATTCAAAATGTTTCACGAATGTCAAGCCTTCCTTCTCAAGAACTCTATGTTCCACCACAAAGTCTTCACATGGCTAACGCACTGACAAGCCAGTGTCATTGTCAGTGTATTTGGTTCATAGACTGAAAGAAGCATAGTAACAAGGTCAGCCAATGAATAGGCATGGCAACAGATCAGCCAATGGGAGCTGATTGGTGACTGACACAGTTTTGGAGCCTGGGCGTGGCTTAGCTCTGTGCTCAGAACTGAAACTGAAACTAGTCTGCTCTCTGAACTGAAACTGAAAACTGTTCTCTCCTCTGCCATTGGTACTGTATATTTACTGATGTGTTATATTATATATAAAGAGGTTAATGAATCCTGCTGAATCAGTTACCTGTGTGTGCTTTATGGATGTGATTCCTGCAACAAACTCTGACAGTCAGCACAAGCCAGTGGGCTGTGTGCAGACCCGCTCCCTGGATGTTAAGCTTGAACCAGGGATGAAATCTACTTACCTTATGTTATGACTCCGGCTCCCGAGCCTGTCCTCATGGAGGAAGATGACTCTGAAAGTGATGGGGAGGAGCTGACAAGGCCTCCCTCTCCAGGACCCTCCTTTCTGGCAACACTTCAGGTTCCAGCTGAAGACCAGGAGGAAGGCATGTCGGAGGAGCTGACAAGGCCTCCGTCTCCAGGACCCTCCTTTCGGGCAATGCCTCAGGGTCCAGCTGAAGGCCAGGAGGAAGGCATGTCGGGGCACCCACTAATAGGGTGTGATGAAGATCAATCTTGGATTGATCCCAGGCAGCGTCGGAGGGAGAGGCGTGCGCAGCAAAGGAAGTGGTGTGGAAAGGCCAGAGATTGCTGAGTCACTGAGCCACGCCCCACAGGGAATAAAAGTGGGTGGGGTTGCTCTGCAGGCTCTGTGACGGACAAAAACTGCATATTGTGAGTTTTGGATGGGATATTTTTCGGAATTAAGGCTTGGATTTTGTGAATGACTTCTGACTACACTTTGAACTCTTGGTTGCTCCAGCAACGGACTACAGATATGCTGACTCCTGTTTCTAGAGGTGATAAGAAACTTGGCAGGCATTCCGAAAGTAGCTGCCAGCACTTTTATCTGCTAAAGGGATTCAGGTCGGCTTGTAAAAATAAATTAGTGGTAGACGTCGTTTGCTCATGTGTCTTCCTATGTGAGGTGGGGGGACAGAACACCTTCCCTACCGGTTTGGAAGTGCACACGCTATGCGCGCAAGGACCCTCTGTGCATGCACAAACCCTTCTGCACATGCGCAGAGGGTAAAAAACAGATTACTTCCTGATTAAAACCAGGAAGTAATGACAACCGGGCATGTGAACAGAGCCCCGCGCTGCCGTCGCTACCGGTTCTCTGAATCACCATTGCTACCAGTTCTTGTGAACCGGTCCAAACCAGTAGCATTTCTCCCCTGGCTTGAACCCAACGATGGCTGAATCTCGTCACCGAGTTGGTTGCGTTTGAGACTTCTGTCTGTAGAACAGCTTTCCTTCAACCCATAGGACTGCCTCTCTCTTATTCTCTGGATGATTCAATTAGATTTGAATTATCCCTCTTATTTTAAAATAACAAGTCCGCTGAAAGGACACATCTGTCTTGCACCAAGGAGCTCTCTCAAGAGAAAAATGTCATTTCTTCTTTTTCTTTCTTTCTTTTTTTCTTCCCCTTGTGCCTTTTCCAAGCCTTACAGCATCTTGAATAGTTCCATCCAGCAAGAGTAATTAGGCATATTGCATCATTTATCTCAATGAAACGAGGACCATCCTTGACAGTCAATGCGTATTGCGTTGGAAGCTTAAATCTACTTTATCACAGCAAAAAAAGCTTTAAGCCAGCAGACTGCTCAACAGCTAAATGTCCTGAAAAGGAGATGGATGTATTTACCCAATTTTGGCCTCTTGACAAAAAAAAAAAGAAAGAAAAAAAAGTAAAGTCTTTTGTCCTCCCTTATTACATTATCCTAATTTATCTGCTAGACATAGTTTTCTCCTTACCTGTCATCCGGTCTTAAGCATTGTGCTGCTGAGAGCTAATGCACTTCAGAATAAGATAAAACTCAGAACAGGATGTTATTTTCCTCTTTATTTTAGGAACAAAAACAGTAAAAAAAACAAAAAAGCCCCAACCAGTGACAGTGAGAACAATCAACTGATGGAATAGAAGTTACCTTCGGAAGTTGTGGGAGCTTCATCACTGGAAGAGGCTGTCAAGAAGAGGCTGGACTGCCATTTGTCAGAAATGATGTAGGGTCTCCTGCTTGAGTAGGTGGGGGGGGTTGGACTAGATGACCTACAAGGTCCCTTCCAACTCTTTTAATCTGTTAAACCCGACCTGCCATAAAATATATTTGAACAAGGAAGTTAAGTTGGCTCTTTCCACCTGAATAGACTTTTCTTCCCTTCCATATACAAATTGTAACATCTGGATACGACAAAAAACAGGCAGACTGTGGACTCCCAACAAGTCCTCCAAGGAACCAAGAAGACCAAGAAGAGGGTGGGGAAAGCTATTCTCAAAAGTACCTGAAGTCAAGAGAAGAAGGAATGGATGGAAACTAATCAAGGAGAGAAGCAACCTAGAACTAAGGAGAAATTTCCTGACAGTGAGAACAATGAATCAGTGGAACGTCTTGCCTTCAGAAGTTGTGTGTGATCCATCACCGGAGATTTTTAAGAAGAGATTGGATAGCCATTTGTCTGGAATGGTTTATGGTCTCCTGCTTTGGATAGGGGTTGGATTAGAAGACCTCCAAGGTCCTTCCAACCAGGGGTGGACTGCTGGGGGTTTGCAGGGGTTCAGGAGAACCTCTAGCTTAGGTTCTGTGCAGTTCAGAGAACCCCCAAATCCCACTTCTGGTTGGCCCCGCCCAATCAACTCCGCCCCACCCAGGAGTCCCCATGCGGCCCGATTTGGATGCAGGTAAGTGCAGGGCACGCACGGACGCCCAGGGAGGGTGAAAAATGGGCCTATTGGAAGTTCAGGGAGGGAGGAAAGAGGCCCGTTTCTGGCCTCCAGAGGGCCTCCAGAGCCTGGGGAGGCTGTTTTCACCCTCCCGGAGGCTCGGAGAAAGCCTCCAGAGCCCGGGGGGGCAAAAATGCCCCTCTTGCCATGGTGCAGGAGGCTGACTAGGCCACGTCCACCATTGCCACGCCCACCCAGCAACCGGGCAGCGAACCCCTTGTTAAATTTTTGAAGCCCACCCCCGCTTTCAACCCTAAGAGTCTATGATTTCCCAAATCTCACAGGTAAGCTATGCCTCTAAAATCCAACACTGCAACCCAGGGGTGAAATAGGGTTCGGACGGTAGCCATGGCGGTGGGTGGTTCGGAGAACCGGTAGCAAAAATCCCTGCCCTCCCGCCATGCCCAGCTGAGCCAAGTGATCATCAGAGGTTTATTTTTTTACTTTTTTCTTTGGCCGAAAAAATGCTTTTAAAAGTAAAAAAAAAGCATCTCAGCGCAGCTCAGTTGGGATAGTCAGAGCCTTTTAAAAGCATTTTTTCTACAACCCCTTTGGCCGAAGAGGTTGTTAAAAAAATGCTTTTAAAAGGCTCCTCTGATGATCTCAGCTGAGTTACCTGATCGTCAGAGGCTTTTCTTTTCTTTTAAAGGCAAAAAAAAATGCTTTTAAAAGAAAAGAAAAGCCTCTGATGATCAGGCAACTCAGCTGGGAGCATCAGAACCTTTTAAAAGCATTTTTTTTGCAACCTCTTCGGCCAAAGAGGTTGTAGAAAAAATGCTTTTAAAAGTAAAAAAATAAAAAGTTGGCCACGCCCAACCAGTCACATTACTCCCCCCCCCCACCAAGCCACACTCACAGAACCGGTAGTAACAAATTTTACATTTTCTCCCTACTGCAACCGTTCAAACCCTTCCATGAACTTGAATTTTTTCCTTCTCAAGAAACGGTGCTGCCATCTCGTAATCCCCACCTATTGTCTCCTGCCACACCGATGCTCTTGAAGCGCTTGCTTTTTTTCTAAAAACCCTAATAGCTTTCTCTAAGGAGGACAGAAACTTGATTTTCAAGGCTTGCCCGCCGATACCGCCTCGCATCTGAAGCCCCAACCTGAAGAGCAGGATTATTTGATCATTTGAAAACCCCTACAGCATCCCTGGATTGAAAAGGAAACGCAGAATCTCAGAGGAGCATCTCTGCCTCTTTGTCAGAAACAAAGGTGTGATTAAAGCCATCTTTGATCCTGTCTAACTTTGGGAGTCTAATTTGAGTCCGAAATCCAGCAATTGATTTTTCCAGGCATCTGCTGCGTTGTTAAGTGTCCCTTGTGATTTTATTTTATTTATTTATTGGATTTGGGGCTATTTTCTCAAACCTTGATTTAGATCGAATGGAAGTGTTTGGGAAGATCTTGAAGACTATCTGATTCCCTTCAAACTTGGCAACTTTTAAGACTTGTGAACTTCCAACTCCCAGAATGCTGGCTGGGGAATTCCGGGAGTTGAACTCCACAAGTCTTAAAGTTGCCAAGTTTGGAGACTCCTGATGTAATTCAATCTTTAATTCAATATCATTAAGTGTTGTACCTTAGAATTCTTGACGAACGTATCTTGCCTTTTTGTGTACACTGAGAACATATGCACCAAAGACAAATTCCTTGTGTGTCTAATCACACTTGGCCAATAAACAATTCCCTCAACACTGTCAATCTATTGATTAAATCTGCACTACTATTAATCTTCTCATCGTTCCCATCACCCATCTCCTTCCACTTATGACTGTATGACTGTAACTTTGTTGCTTGTATCTTTACGATTTATATTGATGTTGTTTCCTGATTGCTTATTTGTACCCTATGATATTCTTTGGGTGTCCAATCACACTTAACATAATAACAAGAGTTGGAAGGGACCCCGGAGATCTTCCAGTCCAACCCCCCGCCCAGGCAGGAAACTACTTGACCAATAAAGAATTCTATTCTATTCTATTCTATTCTATTCTATTCTATTCTATTCTATTCTATTAAAGGAAAGGAAATATTGGGACAGGAACAGTAGGCACTTTTGTGCTCTTATGCACGCCCCTTATAGTCCTCTTAGGAATGGGGTGAGGTCAATGGTAGACAGTTTTTGGTTAAAGCTTTTGGGAGTTTGAGAAGAGACCACAGAGTCAGGCAGTGTGTTCCAAGTGTTAACAACTCTGTTACAAAAATCATATTTTCTGCAATCAAGATTGAAGCGGTTAACATTAAGTTTGAATCTATTGTTTGCTCTTGTATTATTGTGATTGAAGCTGAAGTAGTCTTTAACAGGAAGGACATTGCAATAGATGAATAGGTCTTGTCGGAGTCAGCAGAGTTCTAAGTTTTCTAATCCCAGGATTTCAAGTCTGGTGGTGTAGGGTATTTTGTTGTTTTCAGAGGAGCGGAGAACTCTTCTTGTAAAATATTTCTGGACTCGTTCAATTGTATTAATGTCAGAGATGTGGTATGGGTTCCAGACGGATGAGCTGTATTCAAGAATGGGTCTGGCAAATGTTTTGAATGCTCTGGTTAATAGTGTAGAGTTTTTGAAAAGAAGCTATTCTATTCTATTCTATTCTATTCTATTCTATTCTATTCTATTCTATTCTATTCTATTCTATTCTATTCTATTCTATTCTACTCTATTCGATCTCCTCCATCTCAGAGCAGTTGGCAATCCCACTGATGATCTTTTAGCTTCTCTTAAACACTTCCAGTGATGGAGACCCACACCAGCCAGGCAGCATTTTCCAATGCCGATCAGCTCTTGGCATCAGAAATGGACTTTCCTGCTACCCAACCAACAAATATTTCCTTGCAATTTAGACCTAACCGATGGTTTTTGGACCAGTCTTCTGGAACAACTCCAAGCCATCCTGGCTTGACTTCTAAATGATAACCTTTCAGAGACTTGAAGACAGCTACTGCATCACGTCTTCCTGTGGATATTCCCCCCCACCCGCTAATCCAGCCTACTCATTACTCATGTGTCAGGAGCAAGAAATCAGGAGCCCAGATAGAGCTCAAAAGTTAGAGTTAGGATAGAGTTCAAAAGCGCTACGGGTTTATTTCATGCCACTTATACACAAGGGACGTGGTGGCTCAGTGGATAAGACGCTGAGCTTGTCGATCGAAAGGTCGGCAGTTCAGCGGTTCGAATCCCTAGTGCCGCGTAACCGGGTGAGCTGCCGTAACTTATCCCAGCTTCTGCCAATCTAGCAGTTCAAAAGCACATAAAAAACGCAAGTAGAAAAAGAGGGACACCACTGGTGGGAAGGTAACAGTTCCGTGCGCCTTTGGCGTTGAGTCATGCCGGCCACATGACCACGGAGACGTCTTCAGACAGCGCTGGCTCTTCGGCTTTGAAACAGAGATGAGCACCGCCCCCTAGAGTCAGGAATGACTAGCACGTATGTGCGAGGGGAACCTTTACCTTTACCTTTTATACACAAGAATCTGATCTACTAACAGCCAAGGTGAAATGGCACCAGATAAGCGTCAACAAACTTCAAGGAAAGGCTAGACTTAAGTCTCTTATGGGGCATAGCGACTCCAAACTGATGACGTGTTTGACCCCGCCCTCAGGCTCAACCTCATATCTCCTACACCATGCCTCCAATTATTCCTCATTGGTTATTCTATCCAATAGAGGAGAACGTTTGTAGCTCAGATTGAAATGAGGGATCCTTGTTGCTCTCTGAGCTTGCTTATTTTCTCGTAGATGTTTCATTACCCAAACTGTCAGAGTTAAGAGCTTCATGTCAGCACGTTCCCAAGTGAAGCCAACTTGGACCCCACGTAATTTACGCCCCAATCGTGACCCTGTTTCCCCTTCCGCCCCCCCCCCCCAGGGTGTGTCATCAATCACATTCGCCAACAGAGCAGTTTTGCGGGTTGTAGATATTACTCCCCTCCGGCCGCGGTGGGTAACTCTGGGAGACAGCCTTGAGAAAGATATGTCTGGAATGTGCTCCTGTCTTTGGCTACCATGCTGTTTCGTCGCTTTCCCATCCCCCTTGCCTATGGCAACTCGAGAGCAGGCCAGGGATGCTTTGCGAGTTGAGCCAAACTAAGTAACAGCAGCGGGGCTAGAAGGGAGTGGGATTTCGTAGAGAAGAGGAGGAGGATGGCTGTGGGATCCTTAGGGCTCTCTGAGTTTGCCTGTTTTCTTTCAGACGTTTCATTACCCCATTAGGTAACATCATCAGTGCTCATGCTGATGATGTTACCTAGTTTGGGTAATGAAACTTCTGCAAAAAAACAAGAAAGCTCAGAGAGCCCGGAGGATTATTTTTTCCACGCCTCTTGTCATCCTAGGAGTCCAAAGTGAATGCAATATTCAAGGAGTGGATTGACCCACCCAAAATAACAAAGAATGATGATTTCTTTGACTTTTCTCTTGGCGCATCTATTCCAGTGATGAAATCCAAATTGTTTACTACCGGTTCTGTGGGTGTGGCTTGGTGGGCGTGGCTTGGTGGGTGTTGTGTGGCTTGGTGGACGTGGCTTGGTGGACGTGGCAGGGGAAGGATACTCCAAAATTCCCATTCCCTCCCCACTCCTGGGGGAAGGATATTGCAAAATCTCCATTCCCTCCCCACTCCATGGGAAGGATACTGCAAAATCTCCATTCCCTCCCCACTCCAGGGGAAGGATACTGTAAATTCTCCATTTCCTCCCCACTCCAGGGGAAAGATACTGCAAAATCTCCATTCCCTCCCCACTCCAGGGGAAGGATACTGTAAATTCTCCATTTCCTCCCCACTCCAGGGGAAGGATACTGCAAAATCTCCATTCCCTCCCCACTCCAGGGGAAGGATACTGTAAATTCTCCATTTCCTCCCCACTCCAGGGGAAGGATACTGTAAATTCTCCATTTCCTCCCCACTCCAGGGGAAGGATACTGCAAAATCTCCATTCCCTCCCCACTCCAGGGGAAGGATACTGTAAATTCTCCATTTCCTCCCCACTCCAGGGGAAGGATACTGCAAAATCTCCATTCCCTGCTCATTCTGGGACCAGCCAGAGGTGGTATTTGCCGGTTCTCTGAACTACTCAAAATTTCCGCTACTGGTTCTCCAGAACCTGCTGGATTTCATCCCTGATCTATTCCCCCCTCCCCCCTCCCTCCCCCTTCTTATGCTGTTGTACCCCATTGCTGGCTCATTCTTGTTTTGTGACATTCACTTTCATTTTTCATCAGCTGCAGCCTGGTTTGTTTCTTCCTCTTCAGACCTGTTATGTGTGCTCTTTATTATTTTTCCTGAATGTAGGAATCGGGCTCATTTCGTTGCTAAACCAGCATCAGGCCATTATACCACACTACCATGTGGTTTATCTGACTCTTGTGTGCTATCTGAACACAAAACTATGGCTTGTTAACCAAGGTTTGCTCACAGGAATTAATTTGCCACCTCCCACTGCTTAGAATTGTGTTGCTGAAGTCCAGTAACAAGCTGGTTTGTTTGTTTGTTTTATTAGGGCTAATTTTGACATGCGGGAGAGAACTTAATAGCCTGAAAAAAGGACTCCGTCTGATAACCCTCCAAAAGGAAAAACAAAATTGAAAAGGTTGGGTTTTTTGAGAGCTGAGCTAGTCAAGATTCAAATGATCTTGCAGAGATATACCAGAAAGAAAGAAAAAAATCTGATTTCCTAGACAACCTCATCTGTTGCAGCTTTATTGGTCTGAAGGAATAAAAACTGACCAGCATAACATAAAGGGGATCTGTTCTCTGAAATGCAAAAAGAACTACAGCAAAGGCAGGGAGGCACATCCAAGAGATCTAGGTTTCTTCTTGCAATGACTGTCAGGAATTTTATCCCGAGCAATTTTGTCTCATTTTTTGGCACACCAACATTTCATTTTTCAACCCAGACACTGCAGTTTCTTTCACTGATGGCGACAGAAACACTGCAGAAAAATCCTTCAACTCATTTTGCTTGCAGACACAATGGGAAATGCTCTAGGCTGGAGGAGGAAGAGGAGGAGGAGGAGAGACAAGCAGGAAGAGGAGAGAGACAAGCAGGAAGAGGAAGAGAGAGGAGGAGGAGGAGGAAGAAGGAGGAGGAGGAGGAGGAGGAAGAAGGAGTAGGAGGAGGAGGCAAGGAGGAAGAAGAGGAGGAGAGAGACAAGGAAGAGGAGAGATACAAGGAAGAGGAGGAGAGATACAAGGAAGAGGAGGAGAGAGACAAGGAGGAAGAGGAAGGGAGAGGAGGAGGAAGAAGAAGAGGAAGAAGGAGGAGGAGGAGGAGGCAAGAAGGGAAAGGAGGGGACAACACCAGTAGAAAGAGGAGGAGGCAAGAGAGAGACAGAGAGAAAGACAAGGAGGAGGAGGAGTGAGGCAAGGAGGAAGAGGAGGAGGAGGAGGAAGAAGGGAAAGAAGGAGAGACAGAGAGAAAGACAAGGAGGAGGAGGAGTGAGGCAAGGAGGAAGAGGAGGAGGAGGAGGAAGAAGGGAAAGAAGGAGGGGACAACACCAGTAGAAAGAGGAGGAGGCAAGGAGGAGGAGGAGGAAGGAGAAGGAGGACAGAGAGAGAGACAAGGAGGAGGAGGAGTGAGGCAAGGAGGAATAGGAGGAGAGAGGAGGAAGAGGAGGAGGAGGAGGAGGAGTGCCTTTATCAGTAGAATTAATAATGGGACATCTACTTTACCACAATAGAAAACATAGTTGGAGGGGTCCTTGGAGGTCTTCTAGTACAATCCTAGTGCTGTTTGGGAAATTCTGGGAGTTGAAGTCCACAAGTCTTAAGTTGCCAAGGTTGAACACTCCTACTTTAAGAGTTGGTACAAATGGTAGCAAACTTCAAGAGCCATCAGACGAAGCCACCAACCAATTTGACCTGCTGATACATCCATTGAGTCAACTTTTCCTTTCTGCTGAGCTACTGTCAGAATGCTCCATTGTTCTCCAATGTCTTACTGATTTTGGGAAAGCCTCCAAAAGCAACAGAATTGGAATAATCATATGAGAAATGGGCCAGGGGCATTTCATTTCCTCCCCAATCTTTGGCATGCCAAGGTCCACCCCCCACCCCCCGCCACACCTAATTCCAAAGCTTTTGGTCCCAACAAAGGTTTGTTCATTTCTTTTATTTGATGAACAGGGGTAGAAAGATGGTGCTTAAATGAAGCTGAGAATAAATAGGAGTTAGTAGTAATTAAAACACTAGAGTAAATGAATTGCCGACTTGGAATTACTCATAAAGGTACCCTTCCAATTCTTTGCAATATGCAGGGAAATCAATTCATCCATCGTCAAGAGGGGCCTATTCCGCTCCTTCTTAAGAAATTCCAGTGATGGAGAACTACAGATTTCATCGCTAGATTGTTCCACTATCGTGTAGATCTAACAATCAGGAATTTTTTCCTTATATTTAAAGAAAACCTGGTGAAGCGGAATGTAGTCTGGATTTCCAGGAGGAAGGGCTGCTTTCCATAGTGGAAAGAGGCAACTGAGCTTGGAAAATTTGGTGGGCAGGGTGAGAATTCAAATGACTCCTTCCTAGCTATTCCCAAAGTATATCAATAGTTATGTCAATAGTTGCTTTAGTCTGGCAGGATTCTGTCTGCAAGTGAAGAACAATAAAGGATACTACTCTTAAGTAACTCCATGTGTCATTCTTGGTTCTTGAAGCCTGACAGCTGCATAGCTACAACTTATAACATTACTTCTGGTCCTAGTTTCCAAAGTCATGGAAAACGATTCTTGGCACATTTTCCTTCTGCGTGCATAAAAGGTAATGGTAAAGTTTCACCTCGCACATATGTACTAGTCTCTCCCAACTCTAGGGGGCGGTGCTCATCTCCCTTTCAAAGCCTAAGAGCCAGCGCTGTCCGAAGACGTCTCCGTGGTCATGTGGCCGGCATGACTCAATGCCAAAGGCACACGGAACACTGCTCCTTTCCCACCAAAGGTGGTCCCTCTTTTTCTACTTGCATTGTTTACGTGCTTTAGAACTGCTAGGTTGGCAGACTCTGTGACAAATCATGGGAGCTCACCCCGTTACGCAGCATTAGGGATTCGAACCGCTGAACTGCTGACCTTTCGATTGACAAGCTCAGCGTCTTAGCCACTGAACCACCGTGTCCCTGTGCATACAAATTTATAAAACACTGAAACAAGCAATAATAGCTTAAACACCTGGTAAAAAGAGACAGAGCTGTTGTCTAATTTTCTAAGGACGAAGAAAAGGGGAAATGCATTCCAAGGCTCAGGAGAAGACCTCTTCTGGTATCCTGGATCAATGGCCCATGGAAAAGAACCACTGGGAAAAAAATCATTTTTGCAAATCTTTGGCATTTGAGGAATTTCTCCACAGCTTTCAATGCACTGGATCCAGTAGTGGGATTCAGTCAATTCGCATCTATTCCAGAGAACCAGTTGTTGGAAGAAATCTTATTTTGTTTTTTCCTACTTTACAGGGCTAATCCTGTAAGGAAGGCAGGAAGGAACATTCTGGAGTTGTTTCTAGCCTAATCTTTATTGCCCTGCTTACAGAAACTGCCTCTCTGGTTAACCCTTATTACATTGTAACAGCTAAGGCAAAGCGCCCATCGATGTGAGTGACGTTGAGTTGGTCACGCCCACACGCCCACACGGTCACAGGACCACCGAGCCAGGCCTACCCAGCTGGTCATTAGGGCAGAGAACCGGTTGTTAAATTATTTGAATCCCACCACTGACTGGATCATGTGATCAAACACATGTGATCAAAGCTGGACACTTGGCAACCCTCATGTATTTATGAGGGTTGCAGAATCCCAAGGAGTCACCTGACCTCCATTTGAGACCTTCGCAGCTAACTTCCAACGAGCAACATCAACGGGGAAAATCACTGGATTCATTTAACAACCATGGCTGAAAAACATGGTCAAACTGAGCGATTCCCTTATCAAACATTCTGCTTGGCAGCAGCCATTCTGATCCCACTAGCGATAATAATTCAAGGACTACTTGCATTTGAAATGTTGACATTATACGGCAAACATATTTAGGACAAATGGTGCATTTCAAAATTGTTTTCTCTCTCCCTCTCCCTCCGTCTCTCTCTCTCTCTCTCTCTCTCTTCCCTCTCTCTCTCTCTCTCTCTCTCTTTAGGGAAGATCATTGAAGGAAAGCTCTTTACAAGAAGTGCCACGGAAATCAATGAAACAATTAGTCATCATGACTAATTTAAACCCCATTAATTTCAGTGGGACTTGGTTTAAAAAAAATGTATTGATGAAATATAACAAGAAACAAAACAAGAAATACAAGAGCGGTAACGCGATCGGAAATAAAATACAGAATAGTGATTTGCAAAGTACTGCAACTGAAAATAATGTCCATATAAATTAACACAGAACTAGCTTCATTGAGTAGCTTAGTCAAGTATTTCTCAACCTTGGCAACTTTAAGCTGGCTGGGGAATTCTGGGAGTTGAAGTCCACCCATCTTAAAGTTGCCAGATTGAGAAACACCTAGCTTAAACCTAATTTTGCGTAGCTTCTTTTCCAAAAACACCACACTACTACTAGAGCATATAAAACATTTGCTACACCAATTCTAGAATACAGCTCACCTGTTTGGAATCCTCACCACATCTCTGACATCAATACAATTGAACATGTCCAGAAATATTTTACAAGAAGAGTTCTCCATTCCTCTGAAAACAATAAAATACCCTATCCCACCAGACTTGAAATCCTAGGCTTAGAAAACTTGGAACTCCGTCGCCTTCGACAAGACCTAAGCTTAACTCACAGAATCATCTACTGTAATGTCCTTCCTGTTAAAGACTACTTCAGCTTTAATTGCAATAATACTAGAGCAACTAATAGATTTAAACTTAATGTCAACCGCTTTAATCTAGATTGCAGAAAATATGACTTCTGTAACAGAGTTATCAGTGCTTGGAATACTTTACCTGACTCTGTGGTCTCTTCCCATAATCCTAAAAGTTTTATCCAAAAACTTTCTACTGTTGACCTCACCCCATTCCTAAGAGGACCATAAGGGGCGTGCATAAGCGCACAAACGTGCCTACCGTTCCTGTCCTATTGTTTTTCTTTTCTTCTTCCTGTATATATGCTTATACCTCCTTATATTTACTCATATATGTGTTTATATACTATATAATGTTTTGTATGATACCTACATATATTGTTGTGACAAAATAAATAAATAAAAATAAATAAAATAAATAGTGTCAAATGCATCATTAAATCTGACTATATAGAAACATAGGGTTCCATCACCTTATATTTACAATGTGAAGAGATTTCAAAAATCAGTCAGGAAAACATATCTTGAATCCACTGCTTAATATCGGGACAATGTAGGAAAATTGTCTTTATCAAGGCCAAGTTGTTGTGGTCCGTCAGCAGCCTGCAGAGCTGGCAACAGAGTCAGAAAGCGATGAGGCTGAGGTGGGGCCAGGGCCATCAGGGAGTGAGGTGCGGACTCCAGAGCCTCCAGAGACTAATAGTAGTGAGGCAGAGGAACAGGAGGAGCCTGTTCCTAATGCACGTATGAGAAGAACTGCCAGAAGGCAAGAGCAGGTCAAGCAAAGAGGACAACTTGGGAGTAGAGCCAAGAGATGATTGGCCCCTCCCCTAAGGCTTAAAACAGACCAGAAACGGTGTTTGGGCTTTGCCGGAAAACAACTTTGATAGCTTCATCTTCTTGCATTTATTTTTGTATCTGTGGCTTCTGAACTTTTGCCAAGAAAGGCCTTTGGCAGTTTGCCTAATTGGACCAAGGTTGGTGATAGGACTGAGGAATTTGTGTTGAGAGGAATTTGCTTTAATTTAGTTGATCTACGCTGAGAATGAAGTAGTTCTCAGCTGTTCAAATAAAGTTTGTTTGTTTTTTCACTGACTGAGTTTCCTACTACCTACTCGGGCCTGGGTCACAACACAAGGAATGGTGTAAGTTCGAATTGTCACTAAACGAATGCTTGTAAATCAAGGGCTACCTATCATGTATATTGAAGCCAGATTAGCCTAAAGTTAATCTTTGCATTTACGGTCCACCTTTCCCAAGGCGAGAATTGTTTCTGTCAGGTTCAAAAGACCAGATTCACATGTGAAGATCCAATAACCAATGTATTGCTACTCATGCCTATGCAAGGAATCTTCTCAAGTAATGGTTAGCACCTACTAGGAGTTAGGTAAGAGTCAACAGAATTCAAGGGAGGTTGGACTTACTTAGCTTGTGGATATGTAGAGATTCTAGGCTGATTCCTCTTTTAACTTCACCCCCAGATTCTGCCAGTCCTTCTCCTACAGTTTCTTAGTAGCTTGAATATTTGAATCTTGTAGAACATATAAATCTTTGTTGCAGTTGTTAGTTGCGAAGTCATGTCCAACCCATCACGACCCCATAGACAACGTTCCTCTAGGCCTTCCTGTCCTCTACCATCCTCTGGAGTCCATTTAAGCTCATGTCTACTGCTTCAGTGACTCCAGCCAGCCACCTCGTTCTCTGCCGTCCCCTTCTTCTTTTGCCCTCCATCGTTCCCAGCATTAGGCTCTTCTCCAGGGAGTCCTTCCTTCTCATTAGGTAGCCAAAGGATTTCAGTTTCCTCTTCAGGATCTGGCCTTCTAAAGAGCAGTCAGGGTTGATCTCCTTTAGGACTGACCAGTTGGATCACCTTGCAGTCCAAGGGACTCGCAGGATCCTTCTCCAGCACCAGAGTTCAAAGGCCTCCATTCTTTGCCGCTCAGCCTTTCTTATGGTCCAACTTTCACAGCCATACATTTCAACTGGGAAAACCATAGCCTTGACTATACGCACTTCTGTTTTCAGGGTGATGTCTCTGCTTTTTAGAATGCTGTCTAGATTTGCTCCAGCTTTCCTCCCCTTATCTTACAGCACATGAAACACAGAAGAGGGGACAAACCTATTCTGATTGCCCAGTTTCCATGTTCCATAGCCATCTCTGTGATTTCCAGATAGGAAAAAATTCTTCTGACTCTGGATTCATATCCATTCCGTTCTTCACACGGATCCTCAACCATAGAGAAACGCTTAACTTTTTTTAACAAGAAGGAGCTCAACACTTTTCATTGCGACAAAAGTTTAAATATACCCCTTCGGTGGAAAAAATTCGGCCTCCTGGCAGTAAGATTAGCCCATCCAGGTTGCTACCACTTGTCCTCAAAGCAACTGAAGAACTATCACTTTGAATCTCAACAGGGGAGAATTTCAACTCAATCAGTTGCGACACTTCATCTGATCCGTTTATATGTGGGAGTGTTAAGTCAATCAGGTGAATTAATGAAGGCAAAACAGACAGCTGAAACTCCATCCCAGCTTCGTCCTATATTGCAGATGTACAGAAAGTATCTGGTGTGACATTTCCTTGGGAAGTTCCATTTTTTTTAAAGCCACAGCTTTCAAAGAAAATGGTAATAAAAAATGGAAATCCTTGCTACCGGAATGGAGACAGCCACCATGGCGTGTGTGCCTCAGATTAGAACTGCCTATACTGAAATGTTTAATCCTTTGGGGAGGTTAATAGAAAAACCAAATAACAGAGTTGGAAGGAATCTTGTAGTCTAACCCCCTGCTCAAGACAAATGGTTGTCCAATCTCTTCTTAAATCTTCCACTGTTGGACAGGGGTGAAATCTACTGACCTTCCCTACCGGTTCGCGGTCGTCACGCCCAATTTTTGACCCTCTTCGCATGCACAGAAGGCTTTGCGCATACGCAGAGGGTTAAAAACCAGGAAGTAACGACATCAGGATGGGTAGGGCGGTTCCTCAATTTCGGTCACTATCGGTTTGCTCGCGGGCGCGTGTGTGGTATTTCTGTGCACGCTCAGAAGCTTCTGCGCATGCGCAGAGACATCCAGGCGGGGGGGGCGGAGCCTCCCGCCACCACCGCTACTAATGCACCTGATCTGGGATGAACCGGTAGCAACACAACCCACCACTGTGACACACCCTGGGGGGAAGAGGGGAAACAGGATCAAGTCTGGGCCGTAAATTACATGGGGTCAGAGTTAGCTTCACTTGGAAAGGGTCAACATGAAGCTCCTAATAGCTAACTGGATTTCTTTTGATGCTTGGATCGAGGCTCATGATTTAATTAGGGCATCAGATCGGAACCCTGGCAGAATGGTTGTAAGTCGAGGACTACCAGTATTACCGCTTAAGGATCACGTGACAGGTTAAAAAAACATTTGTGGTATTGTGAGATTCCTTGCGCTCTAGAGAATATTCTTACTCAAGCAAAATCCTTACTAGCACAAAACCTGGACTTTTCCAGATATGCCGAGCATTGAAAAAAGAAACGAGAAACAAGATGGTGACACAAAAGCTTTTCACTCTCATTGAGTAGTCAAAACTAATCTGAAATAATTAGCATGGCATCAAGAGATGCACAGAAAGACATAACCGCAATGTTTCGGTTTACCGAATAAGGAGAAAGGGGAAATTAAGCTTATAAACAGAATACACCCGTTACTCATCAGGTTAATCCCTTTGGGGATAAGCAATAATACGCAAAGGGCTGGTAAGGAGAGAGAAGTAGTAAGCCAAAAAGAAAAAAATAATAATAATTTACAGGCATAAGGTAAAAAGGAAAGGAAAATAGCCAAATCTTGCTTAAAGTAGCACAAATCATTATACACCTCCACAGTGATGGACTTCAATTTTTTTCCACTACTGCTTCTGTGAGTGTGGCTTGGTGGGCATGGCAGAGGAAGGATACTGCAAAATCTCCATTCCCTCCCCACTCCAGGGAAAGGATACTGTAAAATCCCCATTCCCACCCCACTCTGGGGCCAGACAGAGGTGGTATTTGCCGGTTCTCTGAACTACTCAAAATTTCCGCTACCGGTTCGCCAGAACCTGTCAGAACCTGCTGAATTTCACCCCTGTACATCCACAACTTTCTTTCTTTGCAATCACAATATGCATACACTTCCCACCCGTTTTTTGAGCAACTCGTCATCTTCATGCAATCCAACTGCAGGTGGTCCTCGACTTATGACCACGACCGAGCCCAAAATTTCCATTGCAAGACAAGACAATTGTTAAACGAGTTTCGCCCCATTTTACAACCTTTCTTCCCACAATCGGTTCACTTAATGACTGTCGTGTTTACTTAATCATTGTAGAAGAAAGTCGTAAAATTAGGCACAACAAGTCACACAATGATTTGCTTCATCACTGTCACGATTTATGACCGAAATTGCAGGCTCAATTATGGTCATAAATCGCAGATTCCCTGTACAGTATTGCCTCTTTCACAGAAAAGTCTAAACAATTTGCAGAAATGAAATAAGAGAAACCAGGGAGAGGAGAAGAGTGAAATAATGAAATGGCCACGTAGTACGAAATAGAGGGAACATCAAATCTATCATCCCTGGTAAAAATAAAAAATGTACGGAGTTTTGTTTTAACGGCGATGCTAGAAATGTAAATATTCCATTGCGCCAACCGGGACGCGATGAGAAACGACAGGAATGTATTTTGAGTTGAACAGATTGTCTGAGTTGGAAAATAACTTTATGTAGTTGTTTAAAACTTAAACAAAATGTTGTGTGACGGAAATGGCTGGTGGGAGAGAGATTAAAAGTGACATCTTTCTGAGCAGAAAGGAGAAATATTTATATATGATAAGAAGGAAGACTGAGCATGTTGAAATCAATCCATGAAGAAAAGCTCACATTCCAGAATTTTCACTCTTGAAAATTTGTATGTCCTTAGTGTCACTCAGTGGGTAAGACGCTGAGCTTGTCGATCGAAAGGTCAGCAGTTCAGCGGTTCGAATCCCTAGTGCCGCGTAATGGGGTGAGTTCCCGTGACTTGTCCCAGCTTCTGCCAACCTAGCAGTTCGAAAGCACATAAAAAATGCAAGTAGGAAAATAGGGACCACCTTTGGTGAGAAGGTAACAGTGTTCCGTGCGCTTTTGGCGTTGAGTCATGCCGGCCACGTGACCATGGAGATGTCTTCAGACAGCGCTGGCTCTTCGGCTTTGAAAGCGAGATGAGCACTGCCCCCTAGAGTCGGGAATGACTAGCATGTATGTGCAAGGGGAACCTTTACCTCTATCTATCTATCTATCTATCTATCTATCTATCTATCTATCTATCTATCTATCTATCTATCTATCTATCTATAACATAACATAACATAACATCAGAGTTGGAAGGGACCTTGGAGGCCTTCTAGTCCAACCCCCTGCCCAGGCAGGAAACCCTACACCATCTCAGTCAGATGGTTATCCAACATTTTCTTAAAAATTTCCAGTGTTGGAGCATTCACAACTTCTGAAGGCAAGTCGTTCCACTTATTAATTGTTCTAACTGTCAGGAAATTTCTCCTTAGTTCTAAGTTGCTTCTTTCCTTGATCAGTTTCCACCCATTGCTTCTTGTTCTACCCTCAGGTGCTCTGGAGAACAGCCCGACTCCCACTTCTCTGTGGCAGCCCCTGAGATATTGAAACACAGCTATCATGTCTCCCCTAGTCCTTCTTTTTGTTAAACTATCTATCTACCACTGTTAAGTGATTTCTGAACTTGGACAGGTAGTCCTTAACTTATGACCACAATGGAGCCCAAAATTTCCGTTGCTAAATGAGACAATCGTTAAGTGAGTTTTGTCCCATTTTACAACCTTCTTTGTCAACCTAGCAGCTCGAAAGCACGTAAAAAATGCAAGTAGGAAAATAGAGACCACCTTTGGTGGGAAGGTTAGTAAAAGTTACTAACACGGTTGTTAATTCTATCCGGCTTCCCCATTGACTTTGCTTGTCAGAAATTTGCAAAAGGGGATCATGTGACCCCAGGACCAGTGGTGGTATTCAGCCAGTTATATCCAGTTCGGGCGAACCAATAGCAGTGGCTGCGGGAGGCTCCGCCCACCCGCCCGGATGTCATCACATCCCATTTTTGATGCTCTGCGCATGCACGGAAGCTTCTCACATCCGCGTGCGCTCACATTTGCAAACCGGTAGCAAGGGTAGGTGAATACTACCCCTGCCTAGGACACTACAACTGTCATAAATATGAGTCAGTTGGATTTTGATCACGTGACCACGGGGATGCGGTAACGGCCGTAAGTATGAAAAATGATCATAAGTCACTTTTTTTCAGTGCTGTCGTGAGTTCGAACAAAACTAAATGAATGGTTGTAAGTCAAGGATTACTAGTACTGCCTCTTACAGATAAGGTGATGGGTTAAAAACATTTGGGGTATTGTGAGAAGGGAAAAGGAAAGAGTGTTTTCCTTGTGCTCTAGTCCAAATCCCTGCCCAAAGCAGGAACCCTCAAACCATCCCATATCTTTGTTTGAACCTGTAATGGTAGGAGGGAATGGCCTTGGGAGACAGGAGGATGAGATGCTGCCCAGGAAACAGGCAAACGAGAAGGAACAGAACAGAACAGAATAACAGAGTTGGAAGGGACCTTGGAGGTCTTCTAATCCAACCCCCTGCTCAAGCAGGAGACCCTATACCATTCCAAAGAAATGGCTGTCCAATCTCTTCTTAAAAGCCTCCAGTGATGAAGCGCCCACAACTTCTGGAGGCAAAGTCATTCCACTGATTAATTGTTCTCATTGTCAGGAAATTTCTCTTTAGTTCTAAGTTGCTTCTCTCCTTGATTAGTTTCCATCCATTGCTTCTTGTCCTGCCCTCAGGTGCTTTGGAGAATAGGTTGACCTCCCCCTTTCTTTGTGGCCGCTCCTCAAATATTGGAACAGTGCTATCGTGTCACCCCTGGTCCTTCTTTTCACTAGATTAAAAAGGTAAAAGTTCCTCCACAATGCGTGCTAGTTGTTTCCGGCTCTAGAGGTGGTGCTCATCTCATCTCTTCGATTTCTAAGCCGAAGAGCCAGCGCTGTCCGAAGACGTCTCTGTGGTCATGTGGCCGGCATGACTAAACATCAAAGGCGCACAGACCGCTGTGAGCTTCCCACCAAATTCGTCCCTATTTTTCTACTTGCATTTTTTACGTGCTTTCGAACTGCTAGATTGACAGAAGCTGGGACAAGTAGCAGGAGCTCAGTTCATTATGCAGTGCTACGGATCCGAACTGCTGAACTGCCGACCTTCTGATCAACAAGCTCAGCGTCTTAGCCACTGAGCCACTAGACATATCCAATTTCTGCAACCGTTCTTTATATGTTTTAGCCTCCAGTCCCCTGATCATCTTTGTTGCTCTTCTCTGCACTCTTCCCAAAGTCTCAAAATCATTTTTTTTTTAATGATATGACGATCAAAACTGGATGCCGTATTCTAAGTGTGGTCTTACTAAGGCTTTATAAAGCGGAACTAATGCTTCGCGTGATCTTGATTCTATCACTCTGCTAATGCAACCTAGGATTGCATTGGCGTTTTTGACAGCAATGCCAAAAAAACTTCTTAGGTTATCAAGCTAAAAAGGAGACAGCAGGAGAATTGTACATTCAGACCTGCAAGAGTCTGTTAATGTAGCCTTACAATAAAGTAGAATTAGCTCATCTGGTGGTGTGTTTCCTGTCCGGTCCATTTTGGGAAAACTGACAGGAGCTCCCCAGGGATGACTCCGGGATGGAGAATTCTTCACTGCTTAATACCTCCCAAGCTGTTGTGATCCATGCCTAAGTAGGTAGTAAGAAACTCAGTCCGTAAAAAAACAAACAAAATTTATTCGAACAGCTGAGAATTACTTCATTCCCAGCATCATTCAACTCAAATTAAAAAAAATGCCTCCCAACACAAATTCCTCAATTCTATCGCAAACCTTGTTCCAATTAGGTAAAGACCAAGGCCTTTCTTGGCAAACGTTCAGAAGTCACACAAAAATAAAGACAAGACATAGACGAAGCAGAAAATGAAGCAGAAGACAAAGCTACCAACGTTGGTTTCCAGCAAAGCTCAAACGCCAGTGCTTATCTGTTTTAAGCCTTATGGGAGGGGCCAATCATCTCTTGGCCCTACTCCTGAGTTGTCCTCTCTGCTTGAGCTGCTCTTGCCTTCTACCAGCTCTTCTCATGTGTGCATTAGGAACAGGCTCCTCCTGTTCCTCTGCCTTACTACTATCAGTCTCTGGAGGCTCTGGAGTCCGCACCTCACTTCCCGATGGCCCTGGCCTCGCCTCAGCCTCATCGCTGTCTGACTCGGTTGCCAGCTCCGTAGGCTGCTGATGGACCACAACACAAGCCAGGGAAATTCTTCCTTCTTTTGACTTTGGATCTTCCCCTGCAAAACTCCCACCTATTGGTTCTTGCCCTACTTTTCAGGAATGACAAAAACGAAACAAAACACCACCTACACCCTCTCTTCTCTGGGCTTGTTGTTCTCAAATATCTGAAGACACCTCTTGTGCCTCATGACAGCCTTCTCTCCTTTAGGCTAAACATCTCTTGGTCCTTTCACTGTTTCTTGGCCGAATTTAGCTTTCAAGACCCCTCACTATCTTTGCCGTACAATTTTGCATGTAGCTGACCAGTTAATGGTTTTTACTTAGAAAGAAGCAGACTCTGTGAATCCTACACACCTCTGTAACCTCTTTTTCAGATTGTGTCACTTTGTTTGGAAGGAAAGCAGGGGTGAAATGCTCCCGGTTAGGACTGGATCTCCCAATCCAGTAGTGATCATGGCGGGTGGTTTGGAGAACCAGTAGCAAGCACAGCGAGTGCACTTCTGAACTGGTAAGGAAGGTAAGTAGATTTCACCCTTGAAGGAAAGCCATAGCAGATTTTCTTGTACATCCTTAATGTGCATAACTGTAAGCACCCCCCCCCAATAAAGCATGCAAAGATCCCTCTAGGTTCTGCCTCAGTTTACCTTTCCAATAAGCAACTGATTTGGAAGATCATTTAAAATCATTTGAAACCTGAGACATTTCTGTCGGGCATGCTTCCAAGAAACTATAATAAGGGTAGCACGTATTTGCTTTTACATATCCTAACACCCCTAATGCGGTGGCTCAGGGGCTAGGACGTTGAGCTTGTCGATCGAAAGGTTGGCAGCTCAGTGGTTCAAATCCCTAGTGCTACTATGTAATGGGGTGAGCTCCCGTTATTTGTCCCAGCTTCTGCCAACCTAGCAGTTTCGAAAGCACATAAAAATGCAAATAGAAAAAATAGGGACCACCTTTGGTGGGAAGGTAACAGAGTTCCGTGTGCCTTTGGCATTGAGCCATGCTGGCCACATGACCACGGAGACATCTTTGGACAGCGCTGGCTCTTCGGCTTTGAAACGGAGATGAGCACTGCCCCCTAGAGTCGGGAACGACTAGCACGTATGTGCAAGGGGAACCTTTACCTTTAGCTATCCTAACAGCAGCTAGGATTGTATATGCACAATGTTGGAAAACCCCAGAAACCCCTGCAGATGACATCATTATCCCCCCAAAAAAATTCTGGAGGGTGCAGAGATGGACAGGTTAACCCTATAAATTAAAGTAAAAGAAGATTCGGATTATTTTATAACATGGGGATTATTTTACAAATGGCTAAATGACAGATATTGAGGTTAGAGGAGTGGAATTGGATGAAATATGGTCTACATGAGAAAGAAAAACAGATGAGCTATTATTTTGATGGTTATATAATCGATACTTTGACGGAAGATAGCATATGTTGTATATCCCTTCACACATATGTGCTAGTCGTTCCCGACTCTAGGGGGCAGTGCTCATCTCCATTTCAAAGCCAAAGAGCCAGTGCTGTCCGAAGACGTCTCCGTGGTCATGTGGTTGGCATGACTAAATGCTCAAAGGCACACGGAACTCTGTTCCCTTCCCACCAAAGGTGGTCCCTATTTTTCTACTTGCATTTGTTTTTCCATGTGCTTTCAAACTGCTAGGTTGCCAGAAGCTGGGACAAGTAACGGGAGCTCACCCTGTTATGCGGCACTAGGGATTCGAACCACTGAACTGCCAACCTTTCGATCGACAAGCTCAGCATCTTAGCTACTGAGCCACAGCTCATCTGTTAACTAACTATGTTAGTTAACAAATAACAAAACCCATTTATTTGCCCCTCCACACCTTCCCATGTCTAAAAATTTTTAAGAAGCCATTCATTGCCTTTATCCTTGATTCCGCAGATGGTGTGCCCCTTTGCTTGAAAGAAAACCCGTAGTAGATTTTCTTTTTACGTCCTTAATATGCAAATAAGGCTCCCATAGAGTATGCAAAGACCCCGTCCCCTTCCCATTTCTTAAAAAAAATTAAATAAATCTAAGATGCCGTTTGTTCTCTTTCTCCTTGATTCTCCTTCGCTAAGATCTCCAAATTCAAGGAGAAGACAAGGAATCAACTGCAGAGGCAATCAAGCGATCAAAGATTAGCTAGAGACAAACTCCCAAGACGTTCAAAGGATGCTCGGGGGAGGGGGGAGCGGATATGCAAAAGGAAACCTGAAAGCACCTTTTTCCGAACAAGCCTATTTTAATAAAAGGCATAAACTTTGCAATCTGCAGCTCGTTTCGTCGGTCCGTGCCGGTTTGCATCACTTATCTCCGTCTAGCCATTCTCTGCATCTGATGATTGAACTCCGAGCAGAAGATGGAGCTTTATTACCCAAATATCCACTTCCCAGGCTAAGATGGGTATAATTTTATAGTTCCCTCCTGCCTCCCTTCAAATGTACATTAGAAGGAGTACAACGTTATTGCTCAAGCCTGACAGAGAAATAGAGGTCTCGTGCTGCGATTTCTCACACCTACAGCCGTTTTTGACTGTGAAATACTAACAAGCAAAGCCGCTCACGTAATCCTGAATCTCCTGACATGGTAAAAGTTTTAAATTTTGCTGTCGTGAGTTGTACAGGTTCAGGCACAGCGTTTTACTCAGCGATGCCATCTGTGAAGGGCCACCGTAGACACTTATCCTTCAAGCGCTGCATCCAGGAGAGAACCTCTAGCTAAGATTCTGTGCAGTTGAGAGAACCCTCAAATCCCACTCCTGGCTGGCCTCTCCCACCCCACCCCTCCCCGCCCCTCCCAGGAGTCCCCACGTGGCCCGTTTTGGATGCAGGTAAGTGCAGGGTGCACACGGAGGCTTGGGGAGGGTGAAAAATGGACCTACCGTTTCCGGCCTCCAGAGGGCCTCTGGAGCGTGTGGAGGCTGTTTTCGCCCTCCTGGAAGCTCAAGAAAGGCCTCCAGAGCCCAGGGAGGGCAAAAACACACACACACACCACCACCACCATGGTGCAGGAGGCCGACTAGGTCACACCCACCATGGCCACACCCACTCAGCAACCAGGCAGAGAACCCCTTGCTAAAATTTTTGAAGCCCATCCCTGGCTGCATTCCAAAATCATGCTTGTGACCCTGCAATTTAATTAACTCTTTTTCTGGCTCTGCAAAATGCATTGACCCATGCATTAATCAGTCAGCCCAGCCCAGCACAATCAACCCTTCTGCCCCCCCCCCGCCCCCAACCACCACCTCCCCACAAAAAATACTTCATTAAGTTATCACACAATCCCAATGTTTTGATTAAGAGCAGCCCGGAATTTATTACACAACAGGCAGTTATATAATTAGAAGATAGACTGGCGGGGCTGGAAGAGACCTTCCAGCCCTAACCCAGGGGTGAAATGCTACCGGTTCACACCAGTTAAGGCAAACCGGTAGTTTAAAAAAGCTACCAGTTTGTCCAAACCTGTATTTCCAACGATCAGCTGTGCCGTGCAGTTTATATTCACTTGAAAGCAGGAAATCCTGCTTTCTAGCGAAGCTAAATAACACAGCACAGCTGTTCCCCCCCTCACTGTTCTACTCACCTTCCCAAGCCCCCTTTTTCCGTGCAAAACGTGCATTTGGCGTGTACCGCACATGTGCGGGCAGTGAACAGGTGGTAATTGGCGGAGGATTTCACAACTGCCCTAACCCTTTGCTCAAGGCAAGAGACCTCATGCCATCCTGGTCAAACAGTTGCCCGATCTATTTTTGAAAACCTTCAGCGTTGGTAGTTTTAAGTACGTAGATAAAATTGAATGCTTAGGTAAATAGATAAAATAGCATGCAGTACAAAGGCAGCTGCTTTGTTGGCCAAGAGATTGAAGGAAGGTGCATCCTGTGGAGGAGACCTAAAGCCAAGATTCACACCCTTGTTGATCCCAGAGCACTTGGACCTCCTGGGACTAGAGTGAACCTTCCACGATGGTTCTTGAAGGTCACTTAAGGTCCTCATGGCCTTTAAAAAGTGCAGCAGCCCTGATTTAGAGTGGTTGCGGTTACGATGCAAGACCATTAAGTTGAGTTTTGACCCAACATCATTGGAGATTTTTTTAAAAAACCTCAAAACAATATCAGCCAAAGCAATTTTAAGGGAATTCTCAAATCACCTGAGGATAAGGTACAAAAAAAATTATCTTTGTCTATGGGACTCTATCAGGGTTAGAAATTTCTAGTGCTTCTGGAACATCCTAAAAGTTTTTTTATTGTGTTTTTTTTTCCAAGCGAGGAGAGAATGTGGCTTAACTTTAGATTAAAGCAAAAGAACAATATTTTTGACAGCAATGTCGTCACAGTGCAGATATCTGCCAGGTTGGATAAACTTGCTAACATTTTACCCCTGAGCACTACAATTCTAGGAGACTATCCTTATTTGGCTGTTCAGTGCTGGAAGTTGTATTCTGCTATGCCCTGCAATTAATGATCACAACGAGAGCTCAAAAGGTGCTAATTATAACCTCGGTCCAAACCGCAAGGGAACCAAGACTCTTGCCTGGGTAGAGATTATAATAATTCAAGAGAGTACCAAAATACTGGAAGGAGGAGAGGGAGGAGGAAGAGGAGAAGGTGAAGAAGAAGAGACGAGAGGAGGAGAAGAGGAGGAGGAGGAGAGGGAGGAGGGGGAGAGGGAGAAGGAGAAGGAGAAGGAGAAGGAGAAGGAGAAGGAGAAGGAGAAGGAGAAGAAGTCTTGGCCATAGATGTACTCCAATCCTCCTGCCATTGAATGCAAAAAGTTACCCATTACATATTTATTATCCTATAAATCCAGAAAGAAAGAAAGGTGGAAGGGAGGGAGGGAGGAAGGAAGGAAGGAAGGAAGGAAGGAAGGAAGGAAGGAAGGAAGGAAGAAAGAAAGAAAGAAAGAAAGAAAGAAAGAAAGAAAGAAAGAAAGAAAGAAAGAAAGAATCCTATGGAAGCCTGGTCTTGCCCATAGATGTACCCCAATTCTACCTACTTTACCTCATTATTCTGCAGTTTATAGCTCCCTCAAAGTTGCATGGTACCTCCTGCCATTGAATGCAAAAAGTTACCCATTACGTATTTATTATCCTATAAATCCAGAAAGAAAGAAAGGTGAAAGGAAGGAAGGAAGGAAGGAAGGAAGGAAGGAAGGAAGGAAGGAAGGAAGGAAGGAAGGAAGGAAGAAAGAAAGAACAATCCTATGGAAGCCTGGTCTTGCCCATAGATATACCCCAATTCTACCTACTTTACCTCATTATTCTGCAGTTTATCCCTCAAAGTTGCATGGTACCTCCTGCCATTGAATGCAAAAAGATACCCATTACATATTACCCCTGAGCCAAATTTTCATTTATGACGGCCAACAGGAAAGAGTTGGGAAAAGCAACTGATAGGGTTGGCTCTCTCAACAGGAATACCAGAATAAGCCGTTACCCCCAAGCTAACATTCTCTCTCGTCACCTGGTGTAACGGCTGCTACCCGGTGACAGCAGAGGGGATGCCCTTTGAAAGATTACGAGCAGCTGCCCAATCTTGTTCTCTTTAAAGCAATCTCCGTCCCAAAAGAGACAAGTTACAAACGATGACAGATAACGCGACCTCTCCGAGCGTGAGCCTTGGGTATCTTCTACCTGACGCGCTCGTCCTATCTCATTTAGTTCCACATTGTCTCTTTCCAGCCTGATCATTCAACAACAATGCTGGCTGCCATTTTGAAACAGAAGCTCCATCTGTAATTGTCAGGGCCACCTCCGAATGAAGAATGACCGCGCGGCCTCGGGAATTTCAGTAACGAATGGATGAACCTTCCAGAACTTATTTTTGTAATTAGGTGCGTTTTTGCATTTGGTCATTAATAGCGGGATATTAAAGCAACCCTCTTTTTGCCTGATTGATTAGATTTAAATTGCTTGTGTGATAAATGCTTTTGGGCTACAAGATACTGGCTAGACTTTTTTTTTTTTTAATTATTACAAAGCATCACACATAACTTATCAGCCGTGCAGTGCAACGGCTTCACCGCAATACAGGTAACCCTGAACTGATGGCCGGCAATTGAGCCCAAGATGCTCGTTGCTTAGCAAGACCATCGTTAAGTGAGTTTTGACCCATTTCACAACTTTTCTCACCCCCTGTTGCTAAGTGAATCACGGCATCTGTTAAGCTAGTAATACGGTTGTTAAGCAAATCTGGCTTCCCTCATTGTCTTTGATTGTCAGAAGGTTGCAAAAGGAGATCATATGACCCCGGGACATGGCGACCGTCATAAATAGGAGCCAAGCATCTGAATTTGGATCATGTGTGACCACGGGGATGCTGCAGTGGTCGTAAGTGTGAAAAACGATACATCGCTTTTTTTCAGTGCCATTGTAGATTTGAGTTTTAAAAGATTGAGATAATTTTTTTTAAAAAATCGAGACTAACTCACTTGCTTTAATTTGAGAAATTCAAAAAGATTTTTACTCTTCGAGTTACTAAATGAACAGATATAAACCGAGGACTACCCCTTACACAGTTTGGAGTGCAGGATATATATATATTTTTTTCCTTCTGACGACCCACCCAGATTATTTAGGTAGAAGATTTTGGAGGAGAGTTGTATTAGTTTAGGGCAGGGGTCTGCAAACTTGGCTCTTTTAAGACTTTTTATTTATTTTTATTTATTTATTTATTTATTTATTTATTTTGTCAAACACAACAGTATATATAAGTATAAGCATGAAATAACCATACCAATTGGATACAATCAAAGGGAACATTAGGACAGGAACGGTAGGCACGCTGGTGCTCTTATGCACGCCCCTTACAGACCTCTTAGGAATGGGGTGAGGTCAATAGTAGACAGTCTTTGGTTGAAGCTTTGGGGATTTTGGGAAGAGACCACAGAGTCAGGTAGTGCATTCCAGGCATTAACAACTCTGTTACTGAAGTCATATTTTCTGCAATCAAGATTGGAGAGGTTCACATTAAGCTTAAATCTATTGTGTGCTCGTGTATTGTTGCGATTGAAGCTGAAGTAGTCTTCGACAGGAAGGACATTGTAGCCAATGATTTTATGAGTTATACTCAGGTCATGCCAAAGGTGGTGGAGTTTTAAATTTTCTAAACCCAGGATTTCAAGTCTGGTGGCATAAGGTATTTTGTTGTGATCAGAGGAGTGGAGAACTCTTCTTGTAAAGTATTTCTGGACACGCTCAATTGTATTAATGTCCGAAATGAGGTGTGGGTTCCAGACAGGCGAGCTGGCTGAGGAACTCTGGGAGTTGGAGTTGAAGTCCTTGGAGTTTTCATATCAAATGATCTAAATGCCAAAGCCCACTGCAACTACATAGCAAAAAAAGCTCTAAGAGCTGTAAACCTAATTTTGCGTAGCTTCTTTTCCAAAAACTCTACACTATAACCAGAGCATACAAAACATTTGCTAGACCTATTCTTGAATACAGCTCATCTGTCTGGAATCCATACCACATCTCTGACATTAATACAATTGAACGAGTCCAGAAATATTTTACAAGAAGAGTTCTCCGCTCCTCTATAAACAACAAAATACCTTATACCACCAGACTTGAAATTCTGGGATTAGAAAACTTAGAACTCTGCCGACTCCGACAAGACCTGTGTTTAACACACAGAATCATCTATTGCAATGTCCTTCCTGTTAAAGACTACTTCAGCTTCAATCACAATAATACAAGAGCAAACAATAGATTCAAATTTAATGTTAACCGCTTCAATCTTGATTGCAGAAAATATGACTTTTGTAACAGAGTTGTTAATGCTTGGAATACACTATCTGACTCTGTGGTCTCTTCTCAAACTCCCAAAAGCTTTAACCAAAAACTATCTACCTGTTGTGTCTCATCCGATCTCACCACAGCCGGGGCCTTCTTATCTGCTTCCGAACACGGAGGAATGCCCTAGTATGCCTCCCGGCCCCAGCCCTGGCTCCATGCCCAGACAGGCTGAAGAGGAGGAAGTATCTCCAGCCCCCAGCTCTGGCTCCATGCCCATGTGAGCCTGAGGGAAGTCAATTGCCAACAGCTGCAGACTGGAGTGACCCACGCGTCAAAAGACTTGATAGACGGAGGCAACAGAAGGAAGGGAGGGGCAAGCCTGGATAAGTGCTAAGTCATGGAGCCACACCCCATGGCCTATATAAAGGACCTGCTTTCTGGCATTCTCTGAGTCAGGCAATAGACTTTGCCTGACTCAGAGAATCAAACATATCTTGCTGAAGTCACTTTCTGGTCTCCTGCCTGCCCTGAGGACTTTGCTAGGACTTTGGCAGAGCTGCAGAGGCACGCCTGATTCGGATTTCCCTGACCCGGCCATCAGCAGAGGAGTGGGACACGACACTACCATTGACCTCACCCCATTCCTAAGAGGACTATAAGGGGCGTGCATAAGTGCACAAAAGTGCCTACCGTTCCTGTCCTATTGTTTCCTTTCACTGTATGTGCTCGTATATAATGTTGTGACAAAATAAAATTTAAAAAAAGTCTTAAAAGAGCCAAGTTTGCAGACCCCTGGTCTAGGGTGGCATTCGATGAAGTGAGCTTTTAACTTTTAATAGCATCATCAGAAAAGGTGATACTATTAAAACCAGATCCCTCCTGGTTTTATGTGAGAGGTAGTCATGTAAGGCTTCCAGATCTATGATCACAACCAGAGATTTGGATTTCGATTCATGTAATGTTTTTGAAAGCCAAGGGAAATGATGTTTTCCCTCTTTTTGCAACCTTCAAAAGTGGGAAAGGTAACCGTAAAAAGTGTCATGTGTCACAAGGTTTAGCAAAGATCAGAAGACGTCCTCATGAACACACATCAAACAAACAAACAAAAGTAGGCCTCTGCAGTGTTTTTAGCTTAGCAGCCTGTATCCTCACATCTCATCTAAGATAAACTGAACTAAAGAACTAAGGAGAAATTTCCTGACAGTGAGAACAATTAACCGATGGAACAGGTTGCCTTCAGAAGTTTGTGGGTGCTCCAACACTCGAGGTTTTCAAGAAGAGATTGGACAGCCATTTGTCCGGAATTTTATAGGGCAGCAGGGGTTTCCAACCTTGGTCCCTTTAAGACTTGTGGATTTCAACTCCCAGAGTTCCTCAGCCAGCTGAGTCCACAAGTCTTAAAAGAGCCAAGTTTGCAGACCCCTGGGAGTTGAAGTCCACAAGTCTTAAAGGGACCAAAGTTGGTGACCCCTGGTATAGGGCAGTGATGGGTAACCTTTTATGTCACCGCATGCCGGCCTGTGTGCCGGAAAGGGCAGGTGAAACCATCCCGCCTGAACTGGCCCCGCTGGTCTTTGCACGTGTGGGAGCACCAATACTCGGAAAGGCGGCGGTCCATTGCACATGTGTGAGCCAGCACCCATGGGCCTCTGTGGCTCAGACTGCTAAGACAGTCTGTTATTAACGCAGCTGCTTGCAATTACTGCAGGTTCTAGTCCCACCAGGCCCAAGGTTGACTCAGCCTTCCATCCTTTATAAGGTAGGTAAAATGAGGACCCAGATTGTTGGGGGCAATAAAGTTGACTTTGTATATAAATATACAAATAGGATGAAGACTATTGCTTAACACAGTGTAAGCAAGCTGCCCTGAGTCTTCGGAGAAGGGTGGGATATAAATGCAAATTTAAAAAAAACCTTCTGGTTTCTGGCACAGATGCACGCCTGACGAATAGCTGGCCATCATGCAGGCATGGGACATAAATCCGAAAGTTTCAGGGCCGGCTTGCGCGTGCGCGACAGAATGCCACTCTTCTGGGCTTCACCACTGCCGTGCACACGACGGCCAGCGGAATGCGAAAGAGGAGCCAGGGAGGCTGCGCATTTCTCATGGGATGGTTCTGCGTGCCACTTCCAGCACGCTTTCCATAGGTTCACCAAAACAGGTATAGGGTCTTCTGCTTGACCAGGGAGTTGGACTAGAAGATCTCCAAGGTCCCTTTCAACCCTATTATTCTATGTCCTATGTTCTGTCTTGGAACCTATTCTCCAAAACACCTGATGGAAGAACAAGAATCCTGAGTTCAGTTTTGGTTGCCACGATGTAAAAAAGACGTTGAGACTCTAGAAAGAGTGCAGAGTGAAGAGCAACAAAGATGGTTGCAGGACCTCGGTATGTTTAGTTTAATGAAAAGAAGGACGAGGGGAGACATGACAGCAGTCTTCCAATATCTCAGAGGCTGCCACAAAGAAGAGGGAGTCGGGCTGTTCTCCAAAGCACCTGAAGGCAGGACAAGAAGCAATGAGTGGAAACTAATCAAGAAGAAAAGCAACTTAGAACTCAGGAGAAATTTCCTGACAGAACAATTAATCAGTGGAACAACTTGCCTCCAGAAGTTGTGAATGCTCGAACACTGGAAGATTTTAAGAAGAGATTGGACAACCACTTGTCTGAAATGGTTATAGGGTTTCCTATTTGAGCAGGCAGTTGGATTAGAAGACCTCCGAAGTCTCTTCCAACTCTGTTATTCGGTTATTTTGTCATTCTGTTAAATTGACAATTGCTATGGCATTGTAGTGGGGGGAAAGGGCAAGGGTGGGCTTCAAAAATTTTAGCAAGGGGTTCTCTTCCCGGTTGCTGGGTGGACGTGGCCATGGTGGGCGTGGCCTTGTCAGCCTCCTGCACCACAGTGGTGGGGGGTGGGTGGCCTTTTTGCCCTCCCCGGGCTCTGGAGGCTTTCCATGAGCCTCTGGGAGGGCGAAAACAGCCTCCCCAGGCTCCAAAAGCCCTCTGGAGGGGCCTGAACTTCCGGGAGGCCTGTTTATTGCCCTCCCTGAGCCTCCATGCACGCCCTGCACTTACCTGCATCCAAAACGGGCCACATGGGGACTCCTGGGTGGGGCAGGAAGGGAGGCAGAGCCAGCCAGGTGTGGGATTTGGGAACCCCTGCGAACCCCCAGCAGCCGACTCCTGGAAAAGGGGCTTTGCATACTCCTACTGCACACCCAATTTTTTTAGCGGGGGCGGGGGAAATACTGGACAACCGAAATATTCATCCATTCTCTATCTGAATAGAAATGAGTCCTGAATGAGAAATATTGAATATTTATTTTTGGCATGAGCCTCTTATGAAACATGAGAGGTCTTCCTTTCTTCTCCTTGGGCAAAAGGAAGACCAAAAAAAAATATGCTTCTCTGTTGTTCCCAGCGTAGCAGGTTCCCGAAGACAACGTAACCAAACCTCCCTTGCATAAATACAATGTGAATTTAATTAGCTCGGATGCTTATTCTGCATGCATAAATATTTAACGAGTCTCATTCAAAACCATTACAGATTCCCAGCTTGCTGTTTTGGGTTTTTTCCCACATAAATCCATTCCAGGGGGTTCACAGGGAGGAGAAAGACTGTTTTTAAAGTCCCTAAAAAGATTTATTTATTTTTTTACACTTGGGCTTAACTCATATGGAAATCAGAAACTAACAAATTTCAGGGTGGGGCATTTTCTTAGCTGCAGCCTAGTCATCTCGAGGTTTTGGTTTTCAAAAATGTTTCTGTGATTCCCTATGAACAGCATAACAGACCTTGGAGGTCTTCTAATCCAACCCCTTGCTCACGCAAGAGACCTATACTAGGGATTCGAACCGCCGAACTGCTGATCTTTCTGATTGACAAGCTCAGTGTCTTAGCCACTGAGCCACCTAATCACCTAGTGGCTGTCTAGTCTCTTCTTTTTTTCTCCCAAGTTTATTTTTTTATTTTTTTTACAAACATATCAATGTGTACCACCTGGGTGTCATGCATTCTAATACAAATAAAACTAGTAAAATTAATCATAGTTATTACATTCAATCAAATATTTCTAATAACAATACACATTTATATTAATTTGCATTCAATCAAATATTTCTAATAACAATACACATTTATATTAATTTGCAGTCTGTCATTATTCAATAATTCCATATTTTCTCTTCTTATTGCTTTATTTTATTATATAAAAGTGTATACACTAATACTCCCCTTTTCTCTTATTTCTATCACTTATTCTGATATTAATCATATCACCTTTATTAAAAAAACATTTTCTTTCTATCCTACCTAACTTCTAGCCATGCCACCTACCTAAAAAAAGAAAAGAGAGAGAGAGAGAGAAGCAAATCAGAACAACGAAAAAGAGAAATCATCTATCCATCGTCTCTTGCCCGCTTCAATACTTTAATTGCTATGCTTTTTTTTGACTTGCCTCCCATATTCCTCTCTTGGATCTTTATCTCTGTTGGTATCTACTTCTTGGCTGTTCAATATAGATATTGTCTAGTCTCTTCTTAAAAATTACAGTGATGGACACTCACAACTTCCAGAAGCAAAACTTTCCACTGGTTAATTTCTCTCTTTGTTATGAAATTTCTCCTTAGTTCTAGGTTGCTTCTCTCCTTAATCAGTTTCCATCTATTGCTTCTTGTCTAATCTTGTTAATCTTTCTTTTTTTAGGAGAACCTATAAGAGTCTGAATGCTTTTACTCCAGTTAGGAGTGGGAGTGGGAAAATCACAACTAGTCCCACTCATCTGTTTGTAGAGTGTAGAGAGAAGATAGAATGGCCTTGAGGAACAGAAGGAAGACAGTGGTCATCTCAAGTTCCAAATCTCTTTATTGCTCCTAACCGATAGACAGAATCTTGCCAAACTAAAGCTGACTGCTTGCACCATTAAACATAAACTCTGGAAATGACAACCGTTCATTTAGTGACTGTTCAAACTTACAATGGCATTGAAAAAAGTGACTTATAACCATTTTTCACAATTACAACCGTTGCACATCTCCATGGACACGTGATCAAAATTTGGGATGCTTGGCAACTGGTTCATATTTATGACAGCTGCAGCGTCCCAGGGTCATGTGAACCTCTTTTGTGACCTTCTGACAAACAAAGCCAAAGGGGAAGCTAGATTCACTTAACAACTGCAGCGATTCGTTTAACAACTATGGCAAGAAAATGGAGCAAAATTCACTTAACAAACATTTCACTTAGCAGTAGAAATTTTGGGCTCCGTTGTGGTGGTAAATCGAGGACTATCTGTATTAGGGGGGAGTTGTCTTCACCCTCTTTCTCTCACGGAAACGATCTGAACTGACAGTTCCTCCGGAATTCACCCCCTCCCTCCTGGGAATCCAGACTACATTCCACCACAGGTCAGATAAAAGAGGAGCAAGTCCTGGGCAGGAAGGGAACCTGAGTAAAGATCTCGACAAGCCCCTCCCTGGTTCCCGCAAAGAAAGAGGGAGGGAGGGGAAGCCCGTTGAGATTTGGAAGATTCTGCTACTGTAGCCTTAGAATAAAAATACTGCCGAGGTACATGACATAGATTCCCTTAGCGGAGCTACCTTGAAACTCTGACAGTGTTGATGCTCCCATTGGTTGTGACAGACTAGCCAGTAAATGCACATAAGGTAGCGGTTCTTAAACCAAGGGCAATTACTCCCAAGGGGATGCTTTGGACACATCCTGGGGATAAGGGAGCAATTTGTAATAGCTTGTTTGTGAGTCAAGGATCCAGTTTGGGATTGCCGCTGCTAAGACACTAAGAGTCGGGGAGTTTTCTTTGGTGAGAGGAATGGTTTTATTCAAGGCGAGGGAAGAGATAATTGGGGTCAGACTGTTTAAGAACCACTGACATAAAATGAAATAGATGGTTTTGATTAACCGAGCAACGGAGGCCATTGCTAAAACAGTGGGTGCATGTTTAGTTTTGGTTACCACCTTCAAAGCGCTCCATGGCATAGGGCCGGGTTATTTACAGGACCGCCTGCTGCCACCGACTACCTCCCACCGACCCGTACGCTCTCACAGGGAGGGACTCCTTAGGGTGCCATCCGCCAGGCAGTGCCGACTGGCGACACCCAGGGGAAGGGCCTTCTCTGTGGGGGCCCCCGCCCTCTGGAACGAGCTCCCCCCAGGATTACGTCTGCTTCCAGACCTTCGAACCTTCCGCCGCGAGCTTAAGACACATCTGTTTATTTGTGCAGGGCTGGCCTAGGGTTTAATTTTAAAATTTTAAAATTAATTTTAAACGGGGTTTTGTACTTTTAACTATAGTTTTAAATTTGGCCTAATGGAATAAGTTTTTTAAATGTTGTTTTAACATGTATTTATTTTATGTTTTATAAGGCTGTAAACCGCCCTGAGTCCTTCAGGAGATAGGGCGGTATAGAAATTTGAATAATAAATAAATAAATAAATAAATAAAAATAGTTTTGCAAGCGATCCAGTGGGGTTTGGAATTGGGCTGAGCCACCCCCAAAATCCCACCAAGGAAAGAAGGTTGCTGTCAGGTACAAAGAATCAGGACCACCCATTAAGTTCCAGTGAAGCTCGACTTATTTCTCATGGCTCTAAATAAGAATCTAGTCGACTAATGGTTAGCACTAAATCCACGATGGTGAACCTATGGCATGCATGCAGCACTCTCACTAGGGGCACATGAGCCGTCGACCCAGTTCAGCTCCACCGTGCATGCGCGCGAGCCTCCCGCCAGCCAGCTGATCTTTGGGTCTCTGCTGCATATGTGCAGGGGGGGCACATGGGGGCCCCCATACGCACATTGCATTTTGGGGGTTCGGGGGCACACACTGGTGCGCATGCACGCACTTTAGGCATTCAGTCCAGAAAAAGTTAGCCATCACTGCACTAAATTGTCATTGGATAAGAGTTAAGGGAGTTAAGGGAGGGTTTGGACATGGATCATTTGTGGGACCGTAATGACTCTAGACTAATTTCTCTCTTGACTCCACCATCAGCCTCTGCCTGTCCTTCTCCCAGGTAAGGGAGAATAAGGAACCCAGGTAAGGTAAGGGCCAAAGAGGTTTTTTAAAAAAAAGTTTTTAAAAGGCTCCTCTGGTGATCCCAGCTGAGTTGCCTGATCATCACAGGCTTTTAAAAGCATTTTTAACAACCTCTTCGGCCGAAGAGGTTGTAGAAAAAATGCTTTTAAAAGTTAAAAAAAAAAGAGTTGGCCATGCCCACCCAATCACATTACCCCCACCACCACCAAGCCACGCCCACAGAACCAGTAGTAACAAATTTTACATTTCACCCCTGCCCTGGGCTATAGGGAGCTCATAGCCAACACACTAGTCGTTGAATTTCCCATTTTCTATTCTCTCTGGGCCACCCAGTCCAATTCCCGACTAAGGCATTATGGAAAGAAAATATGAGTTGTCAAAACAACAAGAGAGAAACTTTCTCTCATTTAATATTTATTTATTTTATTTATTTTATTTACATTTATATCCCGCCCTTCTCCGAAGACTCAGGGCGGCTTACAGTGTGTAAGGCAATAGTCTCATTCTATTTGTATATTTACAAAGTCAACTTATTGCCCCCCCCAACAATCTGGGTCCTCATTTTACCTACCTTATAAAGGATGGAAGGCTGAGTCAACCTTGGGCCTGGTGGGATTAGAACCTGCAGTAATTGCAGGCAGCTGTGTTTTAATAACAGGCTTCTTACAGCCTGAGCCACACCATGGCCCTATTCTTTTGGTGAGGTTCACAAAAAAGAAAAATCGCAGGCACTTTTTTTGAAATAAGCTAGGAAGATGCGTTCTTAGAAAATTTCAGCTAAGGTCTGAAAAAGGATGGTAGGAACATTTAACTTTTCCTGCCCTAGGAATCGATGCCGAATACTAACAGCATCCTTATTTAAAACTAACGCTGATTGCTACCGGAGTTAACTTGAGGGAGTCGTGGTAAATGATTGGGGGTTTTTTGTTTGTGTTTTTTTTGGTAGGCCTTCTCAGTAGCATCCCTTAGTTCACTAAATACAGTCCGATTTGTCTCAATTTCTATGGCAGCAAAAGGCTCATTGGCTCAAATTGGGTCAATTCTAACACAATCATCTCTTGGTTTGGAAATTCATCTGGCAAATTAACTGGAACAGCTAGTAGGAGTCATAAAGCAGAAAGTTGTGAGTTGGCACTCAGCCTGGGACAGAAATAAATACTTTTTCTCCAGATATTTTGTCCTTTCATTTTGCTATTCTGGCATGGAACTCCGAAACACAGAAACAGCCTAAAATGCATTTAGAAAAAAAGACAGCTGTGGGGGGGGGCTTCTTTATTCTTATTTATTTGGTGGCAGCTGCCATTTTTCTCCCATAATACTCTGGGACAACCACACGAAGGGAGAGGGAAGCAAACTGGGGACCTGGGGGAACCAATAGTGGTTTCTCTCCCCACTTCCATCAGTGACAAGGAAAAATTCAACAGTCACATGATGTTGTGTCTGCGCCCCCTGAGCCGGGCCTCCTGCCAGAAAGTGACTTGGAAAGTGAGGGGGAAGGGCCGTCAGGACTTACCTCGGGAGCACCGGCTTCCCTGGCTCAGCTCCAGGAGCCAGAGGCAGGCCAGGTGGAAGAGATAACAAGGCCTCCGTCCCCTGACTCTTCCCCCCCAGGCCACGTCTTCAAACCCAGCTGATGGCAATCAGGCTTGGTTGGACCCTAGGTTTTGTAGGCAGGAGAGGAGGGAACAACAGAAGCAGGGGTGAGGCAGACCTAGGAAGTGCTGAGTCATGGAGCCATACCCCACAGGATTTAAAGGCAGCAAGAACTGCTGTGCATTTTCGTAGCAAGCAAATCAACTGATTAACTAAGAGCTGAAGTTTGTTCCTGGGTGACTCATCGGTGTCGAGGGAGATAATAGAGACACTTGGCATACGCTCACTATTCTGCTGCCAGAGCTGATAGTGCTGTCTAACTAAGCCATCACTCGGACGGAGGCGAAGAGGGGACAGAACACATGACGTGTACTAGCCAAACTTTGAATCACTGTGGGGGGCGGGGAAACGCACAGAATTATAAAACTGGAAGGAACCTTGTGTTGTGACCTAGGCCCAAGTAGGTAGTATTAGACGCAATCAGTTCAAAAACAAACAGACTTTATTAGAACAGCTGAGAATTAACTGATTCTCAGCGTCGTCCAAACTAAATCAAAGCAAATTCTTCCCAACATAATTCCTCAGTCTTATCACCACCCACTAACCTTGGTCTAATTAGGCAAACTGCCAAAGGCTTTTCTTGGCAAAAGTTCAAAAGCAGAAAATGCCGACAAGAAATAAATGCAGCAAGACAAGAAGCAAGACTATCAATATAGTTTTCCAACAAAGAGCCCAAATGCTGTTGCTGGTCTTTTAAGCCTTATGGGAGGGACCAAGCAGAAAATGCCGACAAGAAATAAATGCAGCAAGACAAGAAGCAAGACTATCAATATAGTTTTCCAACAAAGAGCCCAAATGCTGTTGCTGGTCTTTTAAGCCTTATGGGAGGGGCCAATCATCTCTTGGCCCTACTCCCAAGTCGTCCTCTTTGCTTGAGGTGCTCTTGCCTTCTGGCAGCTCTTCTCATGCGTGCATTAGGAACAGGCTCCTCCTGTTCCTCTGCCTCACTACTGTCAGTCTCTGGAGGCTCTGGAGTCTACATATCACTCCCCAATGGCTCTGGCCCCATCTCTGCCTCCGACGCAGAGCCCTCATCCGGGCCTTCCCCAGCCTCCAGGACTGGCCCATGTTCTTCCTCAGCCTCATCGCTGTCCGACTCGGTTGCCAGCTCCGCAGGCTGCTGGCGGACCACAACAATATGTTGCAACTTTAAATTTATGCAGAGGTGTCTCATTGAACAAAATGGGATTGGTTCCCAGGTCAGCAAGCCCAGAGCTGCAATCTGAAATACCTTCACTTAGAATTAGTAATTTCTAGCAAAACACAAAACACAAGCAGAGGAGAGAAGTTTCAGTTTCAGTTTTAGTTTCAAAGATCAGCCCAGCATGCAGCTTTAGAACAATTGACCTAAGCCACGCCCAGGTTCCTTGCTGCCTCCTTCCTTGTTGCTCACATAGCAAATACTGTTTCAGTTTCCAAACAGTCTCACACACTGACAGGACACTAGCCAGATGAAAACTGATGGATGCTGGTAGGCAAAGGCAGAATTTTTTTTTCTTATTTTCCTCCCCCAAAACTAAGGTCCATCTTATACTCCAGGGCGTCTTATACTCTGGAAAATATGGTACTTCCAGTCTTTGGCAAAACCAGCCCATAGCAAACAAAGGTAGGTAAACCTAGGTAACATCTTCAGGGATAGAAGACAATAGCGTTTGCTTCATTTATATACTTGTTGCTTGCCCTCTCAGTGTCGATGGGAAAGTGGTTTTCTTCTTGGCAGTTTCTTGGTTAGGCTGTTGATATAGGACAGGGGCCAGCAACCTGCGGCTCTGGAGCTGCATGTGGCTCTTTCATTCCTCTGCTGCAGCTCCCTGTCACCAACTGGTAAAAGGAAAAAGGAGACCGCACTAGGACTTTATGGTGGGGGAGCCGGACCTCCGGTCAGCAGAGAAAAAGGATGCCGTGCTAGGAGGAGACTCTATGGTGGGGAAACCGGACTTCCAGTTGGCTCCGAATTGAACGGGGGTGTTTCCGGTTAGGACCCTTGCGACTCTTTGAGTGTTTAAGGTTGCCGATCCCTGGTATAAGAGAAGGGATGGCAGGGTGGAGGGGGTGGAGTTAAAAGAGGGATCAGCCTGGAATATCTACATAGCCGCAAGAGAACTAATTCCAACCATCCTTGAATTCCTTTGACCCTTATCTAAATTAAGCAGGCACCGATCCTTAGTTGAGAAGATTCCTGTGCACAGGCATTTAGAAATAAATCAGCTTAATGGAACCCTCACATCTGGACCTAATCTTTTGTGCCTGACAATTGTTTCCTATTTGATTGTTTATCGGAGTTGATAGTTTCTTGATTGAGGGGTTATTGATTGCAGCAGCTATTGCTGAAGTGAAAGGTGCTAAAGCAGTTGTTAAAGTCCAGGCTGTCCGGAAAACATTTGGAAGAGTCTTGGACAGACACCTCCTTCATTCACTGGAGGAGGAGGAGAAGGAGGAGGAGGAGGAGGAGGAGGAGGAGGAGGAGGAGGAGGAGGAGGAGGAGGAGGAAGAGGAGGAGGAGGAGGAGGAAGAAGATGAGGAGAAGGAAGAAGATGAGAAGGAAGAAGAGGAGGAGGAGGAAGAGGTGGAGGAGGAGGAAGAGGAGGAAGAGGAGGAGGAGGAGGAGGAAGAGGAGGAAGTGGAGGAGGAGGAGGAAGAGGAGGAGGAAGAGGAGGAGGAGGAAGAGGAGGAGGAGGAGGAAGAAGAAGATGAGGAGGAGGAAGAAGATGAGGAGAAAGAGGAGGAGGAGGAGGAAGAGGTGGAAGAGGAGGAGGAGGAGGAAGAGGAAGAGGAGGAGGAAGAGGAGGAAGAGGAAGAGGAGGAGGAAGAGGAGGAGGAGGAAGAAGAGGAAGAAGAAAAGGAGGAGGAGGAGAAAGAAGAGGAGGAGGAGGTGGAGATGCAGCATGAACAGACTTGCAAGATTCTGTTATTATAGCCCATTTCCATAAAAGCAGCTTTAGCCTTCCCGTGGAGTTGATTTCATGGACCGTCTACCTAATGGGGCTCGCATAAAGAGGAGACAGTAACAACAGCAACCGTAATAATACTATATGTGATATAGCATTATTAGCCATGCTGTTTTCTTTTCTTTCCAAATATTTCTGGGAACAACGCCATGTCGGGCGATGTCCTTATCCTCAGGAATACCGTTTGAACAGATGGCGAATCTTTATAAAAAGAAAAAGGAAAGAAAGAAAGGAGACGAGCAACAACAAATACTCGCTGTATTTTAAAGGGCGTAAAAACACAATTTCATTGCTCTCCGTATCCAGCCTCCTTTCCGCTGCGAAGTAACGATCCTCTCTAAATAGCCCCGATTTCAAAAATATTTCAGATTGCTCGGGGGGGAAACTTGGTATGGAAGAACACACACACACACACACAAACACATACACAACTGTCTTTGAATTCAAAGGCTGGGTTCGTGTAGCACTGGATGCACAATCTCACCACAACACCAATCAATCCAATAACGTTAGCTCCGATCCGTTGCCCCAAAACTGTACAAACAGACAATCAAACGAAAACAAGTGCAGAATTCAACGAAAACCACATCAATTACCGATGCTCAAAAATTGTAACCTGGACAGTAACGACTAATGAAAAGCTTCTCTCAGATCTACCACTGAAGTAAGGTCAGGGGTGGGCTTCAGATCCTTTAGCAACGAGTTTGCTGTCCCATTGCTGGGTGAGCCTGGCCATGGTGGGTGGGGCCTAGTCGGCTGCCTGCACCACAGTAGTGGGGGGGTTTGCCCTCCCCAGGCTCCAGAGGCTTTCCTTGAGCCTCCGGGAGGGCAAAAATAGCTTCCCCCAGGCTCCGGAGGCCCTCCGGAGTCTGGAAATAGGCCTGTTTCTGGACTTCTGAAACTTCCGGTAGGCCCGTTTTTTGCCCTCCCAGACTGTCTGCATGGCCCCTGCACTTACCTGGAATGATGAACGGGCCGCATGGAGACTCCTGGGAGGGGCGTGGCAGGGTGGGAAGGGAAGGGAAGGGCGGGTGTGACCAGCTAGGGGTGGCATTTGGGGGTTCACCGAACACCGGTCATCCTTGACTAGAGAATCGCCCGAACCCTGCCAAACCCCCAGGAGCCCACCCCTGAGTAAGGTGCGGGGACTCAGCTATCAAATCACCATTCAGAATTTGAGAAGCGGTGTCTTAGTTGAGCGGTCCTCTGCTTGAAATCCCGATTGATATCAGTCAAGAAGGTGATTAGAGGACAAACAAAGACTCGGATGAGTTGGCAACTCTGTCAGAAACTTAAATAACGAAAGGAAGCGGAGACAAAAGATTGGGAACTTGAGCACCAAGAAGGATCCAAGGACGATTTCTTCAATAAGAGACATAACACACACACACACACACACAAAGCACGCTTAACAGAATCTAAAAAATTACCAGTAGAAGAATAACAATTCACCAGGCAGGACAATTTAGGACAAGGAATCCAGGTCAGAGAAAAGGAGAAAGGAAGAAGGAGAAACGATCACCAAGAAAAGTTGTATAAGAGTTTTTGATTCGCTTGGAAGTGTTTTAAGGTTTTTTGGAAGATCCCGCTGGGCACTGGAGTGAAAGCTGGAAGACACCATGGAGCAATCAAAATCCCATAAGCCTGACTAGGTGGCTCAGAGGCTAAGACGCTGAGCTTGTCGATCCAGAAAGGTCAGCAGTTCGGCGGTTCGAATCCCAAGTACAGGTCTCCTACGTGAGCAGGGGGTTGGACTAGATGACCTCCAAGGTCCCTTCCAACTCTGTTACTGTTACAGTCTCCCAGTTTTTAACCGTGTGAATTTCAACTTCCAGAATTCCCCAGCCAGCATGCTTTCTGGCGGACCTCTGGGATTTGAAGTCCATCCATCTTAATTCTGAAGTTTGCTGGGAGCTGAAATCCACTGCCTTAAAACTAAGTTGACAGATTTGTCAAATGTCGACAAGAAGACTGAAGCACGAGAAAGAAAATCTTAGTGAGACCAAAAAAAAATTGAGCAAAATTCACCCACTATTCAAGGACTAATTTTCCCAAGCACATTCTAATTTAAAAATGCTGGATTTGCACAACATTCCGAACCGCAAAGTGTTGAAAAGCACCTTACAGCTTCTCTAAAGGTAAAGGTAAAAGGTTCCCCTCACACATATGTGCTAGTTGTTCCCAACTCTAGGGGGCAGTGCTCATCTCCATTTCAAAGCCGAAGAGCCAGCATTGTCCAAAGATGTCTCCATAGTCATGTGGCTGACATGACTCAACGCCAAAGGCACACAGAACGCTGTTCCCTTCCCACCAAAGGTGGTCCCTATTTTTCTCCTTGCATTTTTTACGTGCTTTCGAACTGCTAGGTTGGCAGAAGCTGGGACGAGTAACGGGAGCTCACCCCGTTACGCGGCGCTAAGGATTCGAACCACTGAACTGCCGACCTTTTGATCGACAAGCTCAGAGTCTTAGCCAACTGAGCCATTGCGTACCTTCTCTAGATACCCTCTATACAATTCCTTGTATATCCATTTTTTTGGTACTCAGGGAGGGGGGAAAAATCAATTCCTTTATACTGAGATGCCATGAATTCAACTCCAGCACACGTCTTGCTGACATTTTGCCCTTGGTACGTGTAATTCTTTTTTTCTTTTTCTTTCTTTCTTTCTTTTTTTTTGTAAAAAAGCTCTTTCTGATTATTTCTCCAGCAGTTTGTCTTTCCAAGAAGGAAACAAAAAAAAAAATAAAATAAAATAAAGTCATAGCTGTGCTATTTCTAAAAATGAGAGCGGCCAGGTGAGGCCAGGCAAAACAGCAAGTACAAGTAGACAATGTTTTAGGGTCATGAGACGGGGAAATAATTCATGTCGCATGCAGGGATATATCGCATCAGACAAATCTAAATAGAAAACCCTCACTAAAAGAAATAGGTATATGCAAAAGAGGGGATATTCTGTGCACCTGGCTGGGGAAGCTTCAAGTAAGCTAAGCATATACTAAGCTCAAGGAGCTGCTGATACTGTTCTACAGAGGAATTATTGAGTCTGTCACTTGTACCTCTATAACTGTCTGGTTTGGCACAACAACCAAACAGGACAAACACAGACTTCAACAGATACTTAAAGGTAAAGGTAAAGGTTCCCCTCGCACATATGTGTTAGTAGTTCCCGACTCTAGGGGGTGGTGCTCATCTCTGTTTCAAAGCCGAAGAGCCAGCGCTGTCCGAAAACGTCTCCGTGGTCATGTGGCTGGCATGACTCAACGCCAAAGGCGCACAGAACGCTGTTCCCTTCCCACCAAAGGTGGTCCCTATTTTTTCTACTTGCATTTTTTACGTGCTTTCGAACTGCTAGGTTGGCAGAAGCTGGGACAAGTCACGGGAGCTCACCTCATTACGTGGCACTAGGGCAGTGGTTCCCAACCAGTGTGCCGCGGCACTAAGGGGTGCCGTGAGATCTTTTGAGGGTGCCGGGAACTTTTGAGCTACAGAGATTTTAAATATCTATTTCCTTATAAGGGTGCCGGGAACTTTTGAAAGGCTTTCCAAGGGTGCCTCAAACAAGAAAAGGTTGTGCCTCAAACAAGAAAAGGTTGGGAACCACTGCACTAGGGATTCGAACCGCTGAACTGCCGACCTTTCGATCAACAAGCTCAGCGTCTTACCCACTAAGCCACCGCGTCCCTGTAAGAGATACTTAGGACTGCAGAAAAAACAATTGCAACCATTGCTGCCTTCCATTGAGGACCTGTATACGGCACAAGTCAAAAAGAGGGCTGTGAAAATATTTACAGACCCCTCACAACCTGGACATAAACTGTTTCAACTCCTCCCCTCTGGTCGTCTCTATAGTGCATTACATTTCAAAACAACTAGACACAAAGATAGGGGTTTTTTTCCCCCCATGCTATCACTCTACTAAACACCTAAATTTCACAGCACTTTCACAGATATTCACCCATGTTATCCTTCTCATTTTTTCCCCATCTTTCCTACTACCTTCTCTTACCAGATGGGGACTGCAGCCAAGAAATTAAAAGACGCTTGCTCCTGGGAAGGAAAGCTGTGGCAAATCTAGACAGCATACAAAAAACAGAGACATCACCCTGCCAACCAAAGCAAGTATAGTCAAGGCTATGGTTCTTCCAATTGCAATGGATGGCTGTGAAAGTTGGACCATAAAGAAGGCTGAGCGCCAAAGAATGGAGGCCTTTGAACTCTGGTGCTGGAGAAGACTCCTGCGAGTCCCTTGGACTGCAAGGCAATCCAACCGGTCAGTCCTAGAGGAGATCAACCCTGACTGCTCTTTAGAAGGCCAGATCCTGAGGAGGAAACTCAAATACTTTGGCTATTAAATGAGAAGGAAGGACTCCCTGGAGAAGAGCCTAATAATGCTGGGGAAGATTGAGGGCAAAAGAAGAAGGGGATGGGCAGAGAAGGAGGGGGCTGGATGGAGTCACTAAAGCAGTCGGTGTGAGCTTAAATGGACTCCAGAGGATAGCAGAGGACAGGAAGGCCTGGAAGAACGTTGTCCATGGGTCACAATGGGTCGGACATGACTAGAACTACCTTCTCCTATTGGTATATTATGTCTTATCACTTGTTCTTTGGATCTTATGATTTATGATTGTATTTTATGATTTATATCTATGAATAAGCCAGGGGTGTCAAACTCAATTTCACTGAGGGCCGCTTCAGGGTTATGTTTGACCTCAGAGGGTTGGGGTGGCCATGGCCAGCTCAAAGTCACTTATGTTGGGGGTGCATGTGGTGGCCCGAGTGCGATGCCAGCAAAGAGGGGCTCCCAAGCTCTGTCTTTGGCTGCGACAGTCTCCTGCAACCCTCTGCCCTCCCGAGCTCTGTTTTTACTGGCAGAGGCACCATGGGCCGGTCCTTCACTGTTTCCAGAGCAGCCTCACAGGCTAGATCTAAGCACCCCTCGGGCTGGATCCAGCCCCTGGGCCTTGAGTATGACACCCCTGGAATAACCTCTTTGTTGTTTGTATGTACCCTGAGAACTTATGCATTGGAGACAATTTCCTTGTGTGTCCAATCGCACTTGGCCAATAAAGAATATTCCTATATTCCATATGCTAAGCCACAATGCCAAAGATCCTGACAAATGCCCCAAGAAGATCTTTTTTTAAAAAAAAACCTCTTTGTAGTTTTCTTTGGCTCTCGTTTTAATTTCCTTGGAGCAATAAGACAATATTGCTTCTTTGGAGTTCCCTTGAGGAACCCAATCAAAGATTTTGGCTCAGCTAAATTGGATCTCAACTTTAACCAAGGTCCTAGAACAGTGATGGCTAACCTTTTTGCCGTCGCATGCCAAAAGCGCGGGGAGCGTGGGTGGGTTGCGCGGGCGTGCATGCGTGCCCACACCCATAATTCAATGCGCCCCAACATCCCGTGCATGCGCGCATGACCCCCTGTACTCCCTCTGCTTTTGGCACGCGATGGCATGGTGGGCCCAGAAGACCCATTTTTCACTCTCCCCAGGTTCCAGAGGCTTTCTTGGAGCCTGGGGAGGGCAAAACTGGCCTTCCCCCCCCCTCCATGAGGCCCTCCGGAGGCCACAAATGCCCTGTTTGCCAACTGTATGTGGTGGCCGGAGTGCGATGCCAGCAAAGAGGGGCCCGTTTTTCACTCTCCCCAGGTTCCAGAGGCTTTCTTGGAGCCTGGGGAGGGCAAAAATGGCCTTCCCCACCCTCCATGAGGCCCTCCGGAGGCCGGAAATGGCCTGTTTGCCAACTTCCGGTGGGACCAGAAGGCCCGTTTTTCACTCCCCTCCAGGCTCCAGAGCCTTTCTAGGACCCTGGGGAGGGTAAAAACATTCTCTCCCCCCCTTCGGAGGCCCTCTGGAGGCCAGAAATGGCACATTTGCTGAGCTAGGGCAATGCTCACATTCCCACCAGTATGGCTCCATGCGCCACCTGGGGCACATGTGCCATAGGTTCGCCATCATGGTCCTAGAAAATCTATCTATCCTAAAGCTGATCTGAGTATTTTAGTTCCAACTTCCCTGCTCTGCTTTTTATTTTATTTTTCCTCACCAAGGAACCAATTTTTCCATCCCTTAAAACCGTCTTTCCAAACCTGGTCCATGCGGGATAGGATCGCTCTCTATTTTCTTCTTTCTGAGCTAAGGAGATCCTAAACCCAACCTCCTGAATTGACATGGGAGGTTGGGAGAGATTCCTGAAATGTTGAAATGCCTCTTGAAGCCAGCAAAAAGCAGGGGTGATGGAACTACCCCTCCCAACCATCTCAGCCAGCATGGCCAATGGTGAGGCATGCTGGGGAATGTAGTTCAGCAAGATTTGGAAGGTCGCAGGTGTTCTGCTCCTAAGGGTAGACATTACTGCACCATGTGAAAATCTGGGTCTTCACAAGGCATGCAAGTCCAATAAGGATTGCGCCTTCTTTCCACCATGATCGAAGATTAGCTTTAAGGCAGTCGACTTCAGCTCCCAGAATTAAGATAGCGTGCTGGCTGAGGGAATTCTGGGAGTCGAAGTCCACACAACTGAAAGTTGGCAAGGTTGGGAAATACTGGCGTATGGGATTTTGATTGCTCGTTCTTGTCTTTCAGACTTCACTCCACTGCCCAGTAGGACCTTCCAAATTCCTACGGGTGGGCTCAGTGGTGGGATTCAAATAATGTAACAACCGGTTCTCTGCCCTAATGAACAGCTGGGTAGGCGTGGCTCAGTGGTCATGTGACCGTGCGGGCGTGGTCAACTCAACGTCACTCAGGTCGATGGGCACTTCGCTTTAGCTGTTACAATGTAATAAGGGTTAGCTATAGAGGCAGTCTCTGTAAGCAGGGCAATAAGGATTAGGCTAGAAACACCACCAGAATGTTGCCTTCCTTACAGGATTAGCCCTGTAAAGTGGAAAAAAACAAAGTAAGATTTCTTCCAACAACCGGTTCTCTGAACTGCTTAGGAAATTAACAACCGGTTCCCCCAAATAGGTGCGAACCGGCTGAATCCCACCACTGGGTGGACTTCAAATATCATAGCGAGGGGTTCTCTGCCCAGTTGCTGGCTGGTCGTGACAATGGTGGGCATGGCCTAGTCAGCCTCCTGCACCATGGCAGAGAGGGCGTTTTTGCCCTCCTTGGGCTCTGGAGGCTTTCCTCGAGCCTCTCGGAGGGTGAAAAGAGCCTCCCCAGGCTCTGGAGGCCCTCTGGAGGCCAGAAACGGGCCCGTTTCCAGCCTTCCCGAACTTCTGGTAGGCCTGTTTTTCACCTTCCTCGAGCCTCTATGCTTCCAAAACAGGACGCATGGGGACTCCTGGGAGGGGCGGGGTAGGTGGGGCGGGGATTCTCTGAACTGCATAGAATCTTAGCCAGAGGTTCTCCCAAACCCCTGCGAACCCCCAGCAGCCCCACCCCTGCAAACACTTTAAAACGCCTCCAAACGGATCAAAAGTTTCAAATGTAAAATAGCGGTTGTGAATCAGAATCCGCGCATTCTGAATTTCAGCCCTTTCCAATTCGAAACATTTTCACTTCCATCCACAGTACCTGTTGTGACAGCCATTTCAGTATTTTTTGTGAATGTTACTTTCATGTAGGCATTAGAAAAGAAGATTAAGGTAACACCCATTTATACCAAAGGGAGCCTTTACTTTGAAAAAAAAAAGAAGTTTAATAACATACTTGGTGATTCATTAAAATCAATATTATGGGAATCTGTGATTATTAATAACATTTGGCAACCCTTCCCGGGAGATTTGCAGGTGTTATATTTTGCATCATCCCCCCCTCAACAATGTAGCCATTTCATAAATATTAAATATATTCCGCTACCTTCCTGGTATTCTTTTATAATAATAGAACAAGCAGCATGATGCATTTCAGAGCAAATCCTATTATAAACTAGCAAACATGGATTAAAAGGATTAAAGAGGTACCGAAGCATCGTAGGAAGACAAATGCGGGGGGGGGGGGGGATACTGCGTCCATATTTATTATTTATTTATTTATTTATTTATTTAAATTTTTATACCGCCCTTCTCCCGAAGGACTCAGGGCGGTTCACAGCCTGATAAAAAATACAAAATAATACAATATAAATACGATTAAAATATAATTAAAAAACTTATTAAATTGGCCATGATTAAAATTTAGAATAAAACCCATTAAAAACCCATAAGTTTAAAAACTAACCCAGTCCAGCGCAGATGAATAGGTGAGTTTTAAGCTCGCGACGAAAGGTTCGGAGGCCCGGAAGTTGACGGAGTCCTGGGGAGTTCGCTCCAGAGGGCGGAGCCCCACAGAGAGGGCCCTTCCCCTGGGCGCCCCCAGACGACACTGTCGCGCCGACGGCACCCTGAGGAGTCCCTCTCTGTGAGAGCGCACGGGTCGGTGAGAGGAATTCGGTAGCAGCAGGCGGTCCCAGATAGCCCGGCCCTATGCCATGGAGCGCTTTGAAGACGTTCACCAACACCTTGAAGCGCACCCGAAGGCCACAGGTAGCCAGTGCAGCCTGCGCAGGATAGGTGTCACGGGAGCCACGAGGGCTCCTCTATCACCCGCGCAGCTGCATTCTGACTAACTGAAGCCTCCGGATGCCCCTCAAGGGAGCCCCATGTAGAGAGCATTGCAGTAATCCAGACGAGACGTCACAAGGGCGTGAGTGACTGTGCATAAGGCATCCCGGTCTAGAAAGGGGCGCAGCTGGCGCACCAGGCGAACCTGGTGGAAAGCTCTCCTGGAGACGGCCGTCAGGCGGTCTTCAAAAGACAGCCGTTCATCCAGGAGAACGCCCAAGTTGCGCACCCTCTCCATCGGGGCCAATGACTCGCTCCCAACAGTCAGCCGTGGACTCAGCTGACTGTACCGGGATGCCGGCATCCACAGCCACTCCGCCTTGGAGGGATTGGGCTTGGGCCTGTTTCTCCCCATCCAGCCCCGTACCGCTTCCCAGCACCGGGACCGCACCTCGGTAGCTTCATTGGGGTGGCCCGTGTGAAAAGTACAGCTGGGTGTCATCAGCGTACAGCTGGTACCTCACACCGAAGCCACTGATGATCTCACCCAGCGGCTTCATGTAGATGTTGAACAGAAGGGGCGAGAGAATCGACCCCTGCGGCACCCCACAAGTGAGGCGCCGCGGGGCCGACCTCTGCCCCCCCGCCAACACCGTCTGCGACCGGTCGGAGAGATAGGAGGAGAACCACCGATAAACGGTGCCTCTCACTCCCAATCCCTCCCACCGGCGCAGCAAGATACCATGGTCGGTGGTATCGAAAGCCCCTGGGGAGTGTAATAGGACCAGGGCAGAGGAACAACCCTATCCCTGGCCCTCCAGAGATCATCCACCAACGCGACCAAAGCCGTCTCAGTGCTGTAACCGGCCGGAAGCCGGACTGGAACGGGTCTAGATAGACAGTTTCTCCAGGTGCAGGGGAAACTGATATGCCACCATATTTCTACAACCTTCGCCGCGAAGCGAAGGTTGGAGACCGGACGATAATTACCTAAAACAGCCGGGTCCAGGGAAGGCTTCTTGAGGAGGGGCCTCACCACCGCCTCTTTCAAGGCGGCCGGAAAGACTCCCTCCACCAAAGAAGCGCTCGTAATCCCCTGGAGCCAGCCTCGTGTCACCTCCTGAGTGGCCAGCACCAGCCAGGAGGGGCACGGGTCCAGTAAACACGTGGTGGCATTCAATCTACCCAGCAACCTGTCCATGTCCTCGGGAGCCACAGGGTCAAACTCATCCCAAACAATATCACCAAGACCGCCCTCAGACGCCCCGTCCGAATCGCCACAATTTTGGTCCAGACCGTCCCGAAGCTGAACGATTTTATCGTATAGATAACCGTTAAACTCCTCAGCACGTCCCTGCAACGGGTCATCCCGCCCCTGGTGAAGGAGGAGCGGGTCACCCAAACAGGGCAGCTGGGCGGTTATCTGCCGACGCAATGAGGGAGGAGGCGAGCAACGCCGCTTCCTCAGTGCCACTAGGTAGGTCCTAGTATAGGATCTAACTAGTGTCCGATCAGCCTCTGAACGGCTGGACCTCCAAGAACTCTCTAGGCGTCTTCTCCGCGTTTCATCCCCTCAGCTCCTCGGAGAACCAAGGAGCCGGTTGGGATCTGCGCCGGGTCAGAGGTCGCAGAGGCACGACACGGTCTAAAGCCCCAGCCGCAGCCCGCTCCCAGGCTGCGCCAGTTCGTCTGCCGTGCCGTGAGCCAGAGCCTCAGGCAATGGCCCAAGCTCCGTCCGGAACCTCTCTGGGTCCATCAGGCGCCTGGGACGGTACCAACGTAATGGTTCCGTCTCCCTGCGGTGTTGGGTAGCGGTCAGAAAGTCCAGGCGAAGGAGAGAGTGATCTGACCATGACAAAGGCTCTGTGACTATATCTCCCAAGTCCAGATCCTTCAACCACTGACCAGAGATAAAAATCAGGTCCAGTGTGCCTCCCCCAATGTGAGTAGGGCCATCCACTACTTGAGTCAGGTCCAGGGCCGTCATGGAGGCCATGAACTCCCGAGCTACTGTCGATGACGAGCCAGCAGATGGCAAGTTAAAGTCCCCCATGACTAAAAGTCTGGGGGTCTCCACTGCCACCCCGGCAAGCACCTCCAGGAGCTCGGGCAGGGCCGCTGTCACGCAGCAAGGAGCCAGGTACGCGACCAGCAAGCCCATCTGACATCTATGACCCCACCTCACAAAGAGGGATTCACACCCGGCAATCTGAGGTACAGTGGTCTCCTCGGCTCTAGACTCTCTTTAATAACAACCGCCACCCCCACCCCTACCCTGGGCCCTCGGCTGATGGAATGCACGGAAACCCGGTGGGCTCATCTCAACCAGGGGCACGCCCCCTTCAGTGCCCAGCCAGGTCTCCGTAACGCCTATAATATCCGCGGCACCCCCCTGAATCAGATCATGTATTAGGGGCCTTATTGGCCACGGACCGTGCGTTGTATAACATCAGACGAAGGCCCAGGCTCTGAGGGTCTTGACCATCCGGGAACGGAGAAGTCAGGGGATCGGGCACGCGATCGCCTGTATACATCGAACGCGTGACCCCTAAACCGATGCGATCCCCTTCCGCCATATCTGCCCCTCCCACTTACCGTGCAGATGGACTCACCTCACACAAAGGAACACACTCCCCATAACCTCCGAACCCATTTGATAGTCGCCACGAGCATGCGCTGGAACTGGTTTCCTCCCGACGGGCTACCCCATCACCCACCCTAACCCTCCCACCCACCCCAACCCAAACCCGTCGGTTTCCTCCCCTTAAAATTTCCATTAAAACTCCCACCCGCGGGTTTCCCCAACACCCGCCCCTACCCTCCCACCCCTTAAGAATCCTCACCCTTAAAATCCCCATTAAAACTCCCTTAAAAATCTATTAAAACAATTAGTTAAAATCCCTAAGTCTCCTGGATTTAGCATGCCAACTCGGGTTCCAAAACCCGTCCTCAAGGTGGGCCTCGGTAGTGTGGAGGGCCAAACCTGCGAGAGAGGGAATCTCGCAGGGCAAAAAGGTCCGCAGTTGAAAATCTTCGCATATCAAAAAAGTACGGTAAGCAGCCCATCGAAGCCGGTCAAGATGTCAACCACAGCAAAACGGGCTCTCAGGCTGGCAGGACGGACCGCGGACATCTAGGGCTCCATGGGGCCGCTACTCCATCTCCAAACCCAGCGGCCACCACTCGTCCTAGGTCCAGATGACACCCAATCGAATCAGCCACTCTCCTCTGAGCCAGTCTAGCCAACCAATGATGTTTAGAAGACGATATATGGTCTTAATCACAGTCTTAATCTTGGTCTTAGTCTTAGTCTTAGTGAGGGACACAATCCAGGACAAGCCCATCAGATGATAAGGCCATCGCGCCCCCGACAGCCAGGATCCCCAGCTGACGCCGACGCCGCCACCATGGGCCATCCTAGTCCAAACTGCTGAGGGTCCAAATGAGGGCCAACCTCACCTCCAGCTCCAACTCCCTTTCAGGGGATTGGGCCCTCCAGATGACTCTTCGGGCCCTCTGCCTCTCATAAGTCCGACCCTCTGCCTCTCCAGCGTTGATAGAAAATTTTGTCCCATGAGGAGGTCGCTGCCGCCGCCGCCGCAACCCGAAAGCTACACCGCGACCGCACCGGCCAGCGCCCCAGCACAAGGGCCCAAAGAAAACGCTGATACCTGCCACTCATCTCATCTCAGGCCTCACCAGCAAAGATGGCAAGAAGCGCTGGTGGTCAAAAGGCTCCAGCGCCGAAGCTCAAAGGCTCTCCAATAACAGAGAGCGATGACAAAGAAGCTCCCAGTCCCTGCCGCCGCCGCCGCCGCTGCCGCCGCCGCCGCCGCGAAACCCGAAGTTCGAGGCCCAGCTGCAGCCGCCGCAGCAGCCGCCCCAGCAGGAGCCTGGAGAACGCCAGCCGCCCGATCGTCCCCAGGCATGCAAGTCCAATAAGGATTGCGCCTTCTTTCCACCATGATCGAAGATTTGTTTTAAGGCAGTGGACTTCAGCTCCGAGAATTAAGATAGCGTGCTGGCTGAGGGAATTCTGGGAGTCGAAGTCCACACAACTGAAAGTTGGCAAGGTTGGGAAATACTGGCGTATGGGATTTTGATTGCTCGTTCTTGTCTTTCAGACTTCAGTCCACTGCCCAGTAGGACCTTCCAAATTCCTACGGATGGGCTCAGTGGTGGGATTCAAATAATGTAACAACTGTTTCTCTGCCCTAATGAACAGCTGGGTAGGCGTGGCTCAGTGGTCATGTGACCGTGTGGGCGTGGTCAACTCAACGTCACTCAGGTCGATGGGCACTTCGCTTTAGCTGTTACAATGTAATAAGGGTTAGCCATAGAGGCAGTTTCTGTAAGCAGGGCAATAAGGATTAGGCTAGAAACACCACCAGAATGTGGCCTCCTTACAGGATTAGCCCTGTAAAGTGGAAAAAAACAAAGTAAGATTTCTTCCAACAACTGGTTCTCTGAACTGCTTAGGAAATTAACAACCGATTCTCCTGAATAGGTGCGAACCGGCTGAATCCCACCACTGGGTGGACTTCAAATATCATAGCAAGGGGTTCTCTGCCCGGTTGCTGGCTGGTCGTGACAATGGTGGGCATGGCCTAGTCAGCCTCCTGCACCATGGCAGAGAGGGCGTTTTTGCCCTCCTTGGGCTCTGGAGGCTTTCCTCGAGCCTCTCGGAGGGTGAAAAGAGCCTCCCCAGGCTCTGGAGGCCCTCTGGAGGCCAGAAACGGGCCCGTTTCCAGCCTTCCCGAACTTCTGGTAGGCCTGTTTTTCACCTTCCCCGAGCCTCTATGCTTCCAAAACAGGACGCATGGGGACTCCTGGGAGGGGCGGGGTAGGTGGGGCGGGGATTCTCTGAACTGCATAGAATCTTAGCCAGAGGTTCTCCCAAACCCCTGCGAACCCCCAGCAGCCCCACCCCTGCAAACACTTTAAAACGCCTCCAAACGGATCAAAAGTTTCAAATGTAAAATAGCGGTTGTGAATCAGAATCCGCGCATTCTGAATTTCAGCCCTTTCCAATTCGAAACATTTTCACTTCCATCCACAGTACCTGTTGTGACAGCCATTTCAGTATTTTTTGTGAATGTTACTTTCATGTAGGCATTAGAACAGAAGATTAAGGTAACACCCATTTATACCAAAGGGAGCCTTTACTTTGAAAAAAAAAAAGAAGTTTAATAACATACTTGGTGATTCATTAAAATCAATATTATGGGAATCTGTGATTATTAATAACATTTGGCAACCCTTCCCGGGAGATTTGCGGGTGTTATATTTTGCATCATCCCCCCCTCAACAATGTAGCCATTTCATAAATATTAAATATATTCCGCTACCTTCCTGGTATTCTTTTATAATAATAGAACTAGCAGCATGATGCATTTCAGAGCAAATCCTATTATAAACTAGCAAACATGGATTAAAAGGATTAAAGAGGTACCGAAGCATCGTAGGAAGACAAATGCTGGGGGGGGGGGGATACTGCGTCCATATTTCACAATTACTACAATGTGTAATTGTGTAACAGTTACTAAACTGTGCATTCATAAGCTCCTCGGTCATAGGCAGCGAGCCCTTGCAATTTATTTTGTACCCACTAAAATCGAATTCAAGGTTGTAAATCTGGGGTGGACAGATTAAAAGGCTAGAGGCCTGAAAGAGGACATACATCATTAAAGGGGTTTTAACTGGGCTTCAAGAATTTAGTTACAGCGTCCAGAAAAGCTACAAGTCACATCTCAGCCGTCTGACCGTCTGATTGAGTTCTGCTCAATTTATATTTTCAGGAATTTGCGCAGTGGTGAAACCTGAACCAGTTTACTACCGGTTCTCCGGCTGCGCATGTGCGCTGCGCGCCAAACGCATGCTGCGTGCACACACCATGCACAATGCGCACCAAATGCAAGCTGCATGCACACATGCGCAGTGCGCGCCGAAAGGAGGCTTAGGAAGGTAAGTAGAACAGCACGGAGGGGGGAGAGAATCAACTGTGGCACGCAATCGTGGGAACCTTTTTAAAAACATTTTAAAAGCATTTTTTACTACCGGTTTCGGTGAATAGGTAGTAAACAATGCTTTAAAAATCTAAAAAAAAAAAAGAGGTTCTGACGGTCATAGCTGCGCCGCGTGATTGTCAGAGCCTTCTTTTAACTTTTTTGAAGCATTTTTAATTTTTGAAGCAGTTTTTTAATTGGTTTTATTTTATTGTAGTGTATTGTATTGTATTTTATCTGGCTGTTAACTGCCCTGAGTCCTTCGGGAGATTTGCAGGTGTTATATTTTGCATCATCCCCTCAACAATGTAGCCATTTCATAAATATTAAAATATATTCCGCTACCTTCCTGGTATTCTTTTATAATAATAGAACTAGCAGCATGATGCATTTCAAACAAATCCTATTATAAACTAGCAAACATGGATTAAAAGGATTAAAGAGGTACGAAGCATCGTAGGAAGACAAATGCTGGGGATACTGCGTCCATATTTCACAATTACTACAATGTGTAATTGTGTAACAGTTACTAAACTGTGCATTCATAAGCTCCTCGGTCATAGGCAGCGAGCCCTTGCAATTTATTTTGTACCCGCTAAAATCGAATTCAAGGTTGTAAATCTGGGGTGGACAGATTAAAAGGCTAGAGGCCTGAAAGAGGACATACATCATTAAAGGGATTTTAACTGGGCTTCAAGAATTTAGTTACAGCGTCCAGAAAAGCTACAAGTCACATCTCAGCCATCTGACCGTCTGATTGAGTTCTGCTCAATTTATATTTTCAGGAATTTGCGCAGTGGTGAAACCTGAACCAGTTTACTACCGGTTCGCCGGTTGCGCATGTGCGCTGCGCGCCAAACGCATGCTGCGTGCACACACCATGCACAATGCGCACCAAATGCAAGCTGCATGCACACATGCGCAGTGCGCGCCGAAAGGAGGCTTAGGAAGGTAAGTAGAACAGCACAGAGGGGGGAGAGAATCAACTGTGGCACGCAATCATGGGAACCTTTTTAAAAACTTTTTAAAAGCATTTTTTACTACCGGTTTCGGTGAATAGGTAGTAAACAATGCTTTAAAAATCTAAAAAAAAAAAAGAGGTTCTGACGGTCACAGCTGCGCCGCGTGATTGTCAGAGCCTTCTTTTAACTTTTTTGAAGCATTTTTAATTTTTGAAGCAGTTTTTTAATTGGTTTTATTTTATTGTAGTGTATTGTATTGTATTTTATCTGGCTGTTAACTGCCCTGAGTCCTTCGGGAGAAGGGCAATATAAAAATTATATTATTATTATTATTATTATTATTATTATTATTATTATTATTATTATTATTATTATTATTATTATTATTATTATTATTTTACTATCTATTCGCCCGAACAGGTAGTAAAAAAATGCCTAAAAAGTAAAAAAAAAAAAAACTTCCAACGATCAGCTGAGTGACGTGTGATCGTTGGAACTTTTTTTTTTTTTACATTTTTTTACTACTGGTTCAATGAACCAGTAGCATTTTTTACTACCAGTTTGGGCAAACTGCCGCGAACTGGTAGCATTTCACCCCTGAATTTGTGCAGTCACCCAACACATACCACACACCCATGAGATGGGTGTCTATTTATAGGGTTTATGATAGTCCTCCACTGCCATTATATGTACATTATATGTACATATGCACTATAAGTATTTTTATTTTATTTTATTGATTTATTGCTTTTGAGTCAGCCATATCTAACCACATAACCATGGAAATGCTGCAAAAGTTATCATTGCAAATATCTTTTTCGCTGCCCTTGTAATTTCAAAGGTTGTTAAACGAATGGTTTTAAGTTGAGGACTACCTATATTAGGAGAAAATCTATGGGGCACATTTCCCCTCCCCTCCCCAGAGAGCCTTCTATACTACTTCCCCTCTGCTCCCCTAACACGATGCCCAGATTTTATTTATTTATTTTTATTTTATTTATTTGTCACAACGATATATATATAAGTATAAGCATGAAATAGCTATACTATATAAAGCATATATATAATCATAAGCATGTAATAACTATATTTATTAGATATAATGAAAGAAAACAATAGGACAGGAATGGTAGGCACATTTGTGCTCTTATGCACGCCCCTTACGGACCTCTTAGGAATGGGGTGAGGTCAATAGTAGATAGTCTTTGGTTAAAGCTTTGGGGATTTTGGCAAGAGACCACAGAGTCAGGTAGTGCATTCCAGGCATTAACAACTCTGTTACAGAAGTCATATTTTCTGCAATCGAGATTGGAGAGGTTCACATTAAGTTTAAATCTGTTGTGTGCTCGTGTATTGTGATTGAAGCTGAAGTAGTCTTCAACTGGAAGGAACAGTCCAACTTTTTTTTTGAACAGTCTTCAACTGGAAGGAATTGAAGTAGTCTTTAACAGTCCTTCCTGTTAAAGACTACTTCAGCTTTAATTGCAATAATACTAGAGCAACTAATAGATTTAAACTTAATGTCAACCGCTTTAATCTAGATTGCAGAAAATATGACTTCTGTAACAGAATCATCAGTGCTTGGAATACTTTACCTGACTCTGGTCTCTTACCATAATCCTAAAAGTTTTATCCAAACTCTACTATTGACCTCATCCCATTCCTAAGAGGACCATAAGGGGCATGCATAAGTGTACAAACGTGCCTACCGTTCCTGTCCTATTGTTTTTCTTTTCTTCTTCCTATATATATATATATATATATATATATATATATATATATATATATATATATATATATATATATATATATACATTTATGCTTATACCTCGTTATATTTACTCATATATGTTTATATACTATATAATCTTTTTTGTATGATACCTACATATATTGTTGTGACAAAATAAATAAATAAATAAATAAATAAATAAATAAATAAATAAATAAATAAATAAGGACGTTGTAACAGATGATTCTATGAGTTAAACTCAGGTTAAACTAAGTTAAACTCTGATTTGGAAGACAATAGGCGACAAATCTGTCTGACATCAGGTCTCTGGAAGAAAAAGAAGTTTTTAATAACATGTTTTAATCACAACAAACGTGGCTCTTTCATGAGGCTTAGAAAGAAAGAAAAAATGGAGATGAATAAAAGATGTTTACGTTGCTCCTAGCCAAAAGTTTGACTTCTGGGAGACTTCATAAAAAACCATCCACGCAGGTTGCTTTGGCACGCAAGACGAGTTCCCAGCAAAACAACCAAAACGGAACGCAGACTATGGAAGTCACAGAAGGTAGCATACCAAAATAAATAAATAAATGGGGGAGAAAAAAAAATAATTAACTCCCAAATCGTAATACAGCCACCTACACAGCAACACATTAATTACGTTAAGGCAATTCCTTTAAAAACAAAAAAACACACCACCATGGAATTAAGCTTTGCCCAGGTGGAATTATATTGATATATTGATCGGTCTCGTCTTTTAGCCTGTTCCAAAGCGGTACATGAACACGTTGGTTCGATCAACAGATGTTGGGCACCTCGGCGTAGAGCAGAAACAATCATCTGGACTTTGTCTCTCCGAGCACAGTCATTGAACCAAATGTACTGTTCAGCTACCCATATGCTGAATGCTACTGAGAACTTGTCACCGATGCAACACCCCCAGCCCGATGCCATACAAACCCTGCTGTTCGGAGGAACAGTAATATTCCTCAGAAGCAGCAGCCCGCTCATCGTACAGTATCTCGGCAAAACCCCCAGCATATCCACGTCTTATGAAATGTAAATTAATTATATTTTACATTAAAGAGCTTGCAGAAAGTGGTTAAATACAAACTCAGGACTAATTAATCAACAACATGGGGAGATTAATGAGGCTGAGTAAATCGCGAAAGAAATCAAGGAGAGAAATAATCACCCTCTGAAGGAAGCTTGTGGCCTCTTTCCAGAGTTCCAGACGCTAGGTGTTAAAGGTGTAGTCCAGGAGTTCTTAAATATAGTGGGGGGGGGGAGGGTTTCCAACCCCAGAGGAGCCATGAGTAAATTTAAAGAGAGGGGTTGCACTTTGCTTGCAGTTAAATAGCCTCTAATGAATTGCTGGCAAAGGATTCGGCCTTGGTGCTTATTGGAGAAAGACTGGCTGAGCCAAAGGGAGGAGTCAAATGGGGAACTAGTCTGGAATCCCTATGTGGGCAGAAGAGGGCAAAATCCAACCCCTCTTGAATGCCGTCGACTCTTATTTATTCTGGTGCAAACTGTCGGTCTGAGAAGACTGATATATGTAGGCTTCAGCAATAAAAGGAAGTCTGCTCATGTGAATGGAGCTTAAGACCTCAGCTAGTACGGAAGTCCCGTCTTCAAAAATTTTAGCAAGGGTTTCTTTGCCCGGTTGCTGGGTGGGCGTGCCATGATGGGTGTAGCCTAGTGGGCCTCGGGCACCATGGTGGGGGGTGTTTTTGCCATCCCTAGGCTCTGGAGGCTTTTCTCGAGCCTCCAGGAGAGGGAAAACAGGCCCTCTGGAGGCTGGAAACGGGCACATTTCCTGCCTTCCTGAACTTCCGATAGGCCCATTTTATGCCCTCCCCTAGCCTCCACGCACGCCCTGCACTTACTTGCATCCAAAACGGGGTGTGTGGGGACTCCTGGGAGGGGAGGGCTGGGATGGGCCAGCCAGGGGTGGGATTTGGGGGTTCTCCAAACTGCACAGAATCTTGGCTAGAGGTTCTCCCGAACCCCCAGCAGCCCACTCCTGGCTACCTGTAACCTGTCTGTTTGGGGTGGCCCAGCACGGCTTCGCCTCGTAGCTTCTCTGAGCTGCTCAAGCTCCTTCAGCGCGACAAGGCAGCGATCCGTGAAGGAGTCCACGTGACTAGCGAAGTTATCCTTTGGAGTCAACTTTGGGAGGTTTTTAGGGTCAAAGCAAAGTCTTTGAGAAGCAACTTACAGCCATGGGGGATCAGGTAGGCAGTTCTAATGGGGAAAGACAGGTGGAAAAGAGAAATGGGAAGCCGGAGTGAGGGGAAGGAAGAGAAAAATGAACAAGGTGCCTTGCTTAAAGGGACTCGCACGTCAGCCAAGCCAAACAGCATTATTAGAAAGGATGCAGAACATTTTGTTGTAGGTCAGTCCTGTTTTTTTTGTTTTTTTGTTTGTTTCTCTCCCAGCTGCTTTGGAAGCCTGTTATGAGGCAGAGAGAGGAGATAGAAACATTCGGGATAAATAGTCTTTGATTTACAACCAAAATTAAGTCCAAACTTTCCTTCACTAAGCAGGACAGTGGTTCAGTGAACCCTGTCCCATTTTATAATATTTTGGCCATCGTTGTTAAGTGAATCACTAAAATTTTTAAATGACTCATAGGGTCCTTAAGCAAATCTGAACAACTTTGTTGCTAAGCAATAGCGCTTAGACTTATATACCGCTTCACAGTGCTTTGCAGCCCTCTCAAAGTGGTTTACAGTGTCAGCCTCTTGCCCCCAACCATCTGGGTCCTCATTTTATAGACCTCAGAAGGATGGAAAGCTGAGTCAACCTTGAGCTAGTCAGGATCAAACTCCAGACAGTGGGCAGAGTTAGCTTGCAATACTGCATTCTAACCATTGCGGAAGGAAAGGAAGGAAGGAAGGAAGGAAGGAAGGAAGGGAGGGAGGGAGGGAGGGAGGGAGGGAGGGAGGGAGGGAGGGAGGGAGGGAGGGTGGGCAATAGCAATAGCTATAAAGTACTTATATACCGCTTTACAGTGCTTTACAGCCCTGTCTAAGCGGTTTACAGAGTCAGCCTATTGCCCCCAACAATCTGGCTTCTCATTTTACCAACCTCAGAAGGATGGAAGGCTGAATCAGTCAAGATCAAACTCCAGAATACGGGCAGAATTTGCATTCTAACCATTGCGGAAGGAAGGAAGGAAGGAAGGAAGGAAGGAAGGAAGGAAGGAAGGAAGGAAGGAAGGAAGGAAGGAAGGAAGGAAGGAAGGAAGGAAGGAAAATAGCAACAGCACTTAGACTTATATACCGCTTCATAGTGCTTTTACAGCCCGCTCTATGTGGTTTACAGAGTCAGCCTCTTACCCCCAACAATCTGGCTTCTCATTTTATCAACCCCGGAAGGATGGAAGGCTGAGTCAACTTTACCCTTACTAACTTAACAACTGCAGGAGTTCACTTAAAAACTGTGCCAGGAAAGGTCATAAAATGGGGCAAAACTCACTTAACAACTGCCTCGCTTAGCAAGGGGAATTTGGAGCTCCTTTGTGGTTGTAAGTCAAGGGCAACCTGTAATGGGTATAAGGTAGGTAGGGCAACCTGTAATGGGTTAAATATAGGTAAAAGGTAAAGGTTCCCCTCGCACTTACGTGCTAATCATTGCCGACTCTAGGGAGCGGTGCTCATCTCCGTTTCAAAGCCGAAGAGCCAGCGCTGTCCAAAGACGTCTCCATGGTCATGTGGCCGGCATGGCTCAACGCCAAAGGCACACAGAACGCTGTTACCTTCCACCAAAGGTGGTCCCTATTTTTTCTACTTGCATTTTTACGCACTTTCGAAACTGCTAGGTTGGCAGAAGCTGGGACTAGTAACGGGAGCTCACCCCGCTACACGGCAGCACTAGGGATTTGAACCGCCGAACTGCCGACCTTTCGATCGACAGGCTCAGCTGTCTTAGCCCCTGAGCCACCGCGTCCCCTAAAATTACATATAATTTACATATAAATATATATGTGTGTGTGTGTGTGTGGGTGTGGGTGTGGGTGTAGGTCTTTGGTTATTCGGGTTTTCTCCCGCGTAAAATTGGAAGTCATCTTCCATCATCTTCAGGCTTCAGCTTCGTGCTTCTGGAAGCAATGTGTGATCGCAGCTGTTTCTTCCTTAAGAAAGGAATTCCAGAAGCACGAAGCTGAAGCCTGAAGATGACGAATGAGACTGTCAACATTGCCAAGACACTTCCAATTTTACGCGGGAGAAAACCCGAATAACCAAAGACCTATATACAAACACCCGTGAAAACCTCAGAAAACAAATATATATATATACATATATATATGTCTTTGGTTGTTCGGGTTTTCTCCCGTGTAAAATTGGAAGTGTCACGCCGCCAAGACACTTCCAATTTTACACGGAGAAAACCCAACGACTAAAGACCTATATACAAACACCCGCGAAAACCTCAGAAAACAATATATATATATATATATATTTTATATAGATCTTTGGTTATTCGGGTTTTCTCCCGCGTAAAATTGGAAGTGTCTTGGCAACGTTTCACCGAAGTCTCATTCGTCATCTTCAGGCTTCAGCTTCGTGCTTCTGGGAGCAATGTGTGATCGCAGCTGTTTCTTCCTTAAGAAAGGAATTCCAGAAGCACGAAGCTGAAGCCTGAAGATGACGAATGAGACTTCGTCGAAACATTGCCAAGACACTTCCAATTTTACGCGGGAGAAAACCCGAATAACCAAAGACCTACATACAAATACCCGCGAAAATCTCAGAATATATATATATATATATATATGTAAATTACATATAATTTACAAATTTACATATAAAATTACATATAAGGGGGGAAATAATTTCCCTAATTCTCCCAGTAAACGCCATACAAATGTAGGAACAATCTACCCCAAAGGTTTTGGATTGTCCATTTCTGGACGATTTTTTTAACAAAAACATTGGAGATGAATCCTTCATGGGTGGTTTAATTGGTTTTCCTGCATGTGGCAGGGGATCGGACTCAATAATCCTCTGGTCCTTTCCTGTTCTATGAATCATATCATTTGTGCTGAAGCCACCTGTCAAACTTCCCACATGCTAAAATTCATGGATTTACCTCATTGTTCTTGGCAATTTTTCAAGGTACAATTAACTTTGCTCTATTCCGGCATCTCCGGGAGGTATCAGAGAGCAATGCTGCACATCTCAACCAGCTTCAAATAGGTCGCATGGGAAAGATGGTACACGGGGTCCAGCACATCAGGAAATGAAAAATGTGCTGCCGTTTTTTAATCCTACAGGCTGAGTCTCAGTGGCTAAGACGCTGAGCTTTGTTGATCGGAAGGTCGGCAGTTCAGCGGTTCAAATCCCTAGTGCCGCGTAATGGGGTGAGCTCCTGTTACTTGTCTCAGCTTCTGCCAACCTAGCAGTTCGAAAGCACATAAAAAATGCCAGTAGAAAAATAGGGACCACCTTTGGTGGGAAGGGAACAGCATTCTGTGCACCTTTGGCATTGAGTCATGCCGGCCACATGACCACAGAGATGTCTTTGGACAGCGCTGGCTCTTCGGCTTTGAAACAAAGATGAGCATGGCTCCCTAGAGTCAGGAACGGCTAGCACATATGTGTGAGGGGAACCTTTACCTTTAAGACCTCATCTGGTTTGGTTTAACTCAACTTAGTTTTGTAAATCGAGCCACTGGGCCTTGGAAATGTGGTTTAAGTTTTCAGTGCTTGAACTCAACCAAAAGCTACAGGTAGACTAATTACCAATTAGTGCACAGGTGCAGAACGTGGTCTAAGGCTACAGAGATCTTTTGGGCCCTCTTCAGAAAGACTTGAGGGCTTGACATTCGGGCTTGTTTCTTTAAGGGAGATTTGAGGAACACAAGGAGTGTCTGGAATTGGCGGTCAAAATGCGGAACGGGACAATTTGCCAGGGCCAACTCATGGCAGAACAATCAAGCATTCCATTTAATTACTTAAAATCATTTTAAAAACATTTTAATGTTTGTCATTGACACTTCATTTTGCCCCCCCCCTTCTGCATCCTTTCTTTAATTATTCCATTCCAACATTTCTTCCATATTAGAGCAACAACTCTTGTCCTGCCGCAAACTGTCCCATGGCGAGTTGGCCGCAGCAAGTTGACCACAGAGAATTGGCCATGGTGAGTTGATTGCAGCATATTGGCCACAGTGAGGTGTCCTAGACCAGGACTCTCCAACCTTGGCAATTTTAAGACTCGTGGACTCCAACTCCCATGCTGGCTGAGGAATTCTGGGAGTTGGAGTCCACGAGTCTTAAAATCGCCATGGTTGGAGATCCCTATCCTAGACCCCTCCCCAAAAACTAAGGTGGGTCTTATACTCTGGTGCATCTTATAGCCCGAAAAATACGGTATATTTAATTGCAGAAGCCCTTCTGGCAAATTTAGCCTCACGTCTGCCTTGTTTTTCCTCATTGCCCTTGCTTTCATTAGCCTGCATTAGTTAATCGTCACCACAAAATTGGAGATAAAATGGCCGTCTCTAGAGAAATAATTTTTCACATTAACCACATGTAGATGGAGATCTAAAACAAGCTCTCTCCAACTTGGCAGGTGGTTGGAAGGTTGGAAGGTAGCAGCAGGATTACTTGGTCCAACCTTCTGCAATGATTCAGAAAAACCATGGAGATGGTCCAGCCTCTAGAAACCCACAATCTCGATGGTCAACTGTTCCAGGATATATTGCATTTTGTTTTGTTTTTTAAAATATGCATTTTCAAGCATTGTTAACATCTGGCATTTGAGAAGAACGCTTGGGGCTACTTCTCTAGTGAAAGTGAATGTGGGCCAGAGTGAAAACTAAATTTGATTCAGGGTGGAGGGTTTTTTTTTTTTTTTTTTTCCATTTAAAATTAAATATTAAATTCCATCGATCTCATTTGGTGGCAGCATCTGGCAGATCTGAATAGGGTTGGAAGCTAAGTAGATCTAGGCTTGGTTGGGACTTGGATGAGATCCACTGGGGAATCCTAGAGCCTCAAGCTAGACGGAGGGAGGAGGAGAACACCTCAACCTTCTGAAAGAAAGGAACGACAAGGCAGTGGCGTTATAGTCATCAATAGAAAGGCATTGCTGGGCCCTTGAGATAACCAAGAATGAGGTCGGACGCAAAGGATTCTGCGCTTCATAAAAGACAGATTTTTCTCCCACCGAATATGGGTTCCCCCCTCCCCATGCATTTATCCTATACATTTTTATTTTTTGACACTCTGAACATGTTCATCAGTAGCCTTTGGAACAGTTCCAGGGACAGACCCGAGATTTTGAAGACACTGTGATCTACATACACTCAGGGGTGGGCTTCACAAATTTTAGCAAGGGGTTCTCTGCCTGGTTGCTGGGTGGGCGTGGCCATGGCCATGGTGGGTGTGACCTAGTTGGCCTCCTGCAGCACAGTGTGTGGGCAGGGGGTGTTTTTGCCCTCCCTGGGCTCTGGAGGCTTTTCTCGAGCCTCCGGGAGGGCAAAAATGGCCTCCCCAGGCTCTGGAGGCCCTCTGGAGGCCAGAAATAGGCTTGTTTCTGGCCTTCCTGAACTTCCAGTAGGCCTGTTTTTCGCCTTCCCTGAGCCTCCACGTGTACCCTGCACTTATCTGCATCCACAAAGGGCCGCATGGGGACTCCTAGGAGGGGCAGGGTGGAGTGGACATGGCCAGCCAGGAGTGGGATTTGGGGGTTCTCCGAACTGCACAGGTTAGCTAGAGGTTCTCCCGAACCTCTGCAAACCCCCAGCAGCCCACCCTTTGCACAATTGGCCTCACGCAAATATAAAGAAGCCGGAAGTCCCAACAAGAGCAAAACATCTTGTGGGATGGATGAAAATGAATTATTAGAGATTAAATAGACACCTTAAAGGCAGTATATTTAGGAGGACTTGCTTACTTACTGTACTTAGAAGGCGAAGGCTTGGCAACATAAGGAAACAACAGGCAATGAATTAATAGTCAGCCATTAACACCCCAAACAACCTCTAAAAAAACCTGAAGAAGCTTCTTGGATGAGAAGCCAAACATCATTAAAGAAAAACCAGAAAGTCCAGGAGCCTTTTTTTAAAAAAAAAAAAGACAACCATGATCTGAATGACTGAGAATCTCCATAGACAACATCTAAAATGAGTTTCAGGTTAATGTCAGGGTTCCAGGGAACACCCCCAACGAAATAAAGCTCTGAAGCTTGAGGTTCCTCAGTTATTAGAGATGTCATGTTGGCACAGCTGGGAAAACCCAAAACTGAAAGCTTCCAGGATTTCCACACCCAGTTGTCAGTTCACAGCCCTGCCCCACACCCACAAGTTCATCACATTGTCCAATCAACTCTTCAGACTCAATTGGATACGATCTTCAGGCAGTCTCCATCAGACGCAGGATGTCTTTGAATACGGAATGTTGTTATGACTAACTTTCTACCGCTCCAACAACAACCCCCTCCCAACTTCCCCAGCTAAAATATGTGGCAATTAAGAAGCAAAAAGAAAATTGCCTTCCAAAACTGACACAACATGCAACAGGCACTATATAAATTCAGCCCAAAGCACATACTCTGCTAGAGAAATTCCCTGAGGATGGGCTCCAGCATGAATCCAAAAGCTTGGAAAACTAAACCTTCGGACTCTTTCTTGGTGACCCATCCAGATTGGGTCCTGCAACGTTATCTTACGACATCATTGCCTTCATTCAACAGAGTTATGAAGTTGCCACAACTGATCAGGTTCTTGTTCAAGTAACTAGTCCTCAGGCATTGCTTATTGACAGCACCACATCCTGGTGGACACTCCCCTGCCATGAGCTTGTTGTTGGTCCTTCTGGTTAGGGCAGAGGTCAGCAACCAGTGGCTCTGGAGCTGCATGTGGCTCTTTCATCCCCTCTGCTGCGGCTTCCAGTTGCTGGTCAGCACCACAATTTGGAGAGGAGCTTCATGTTAAGGGGAGGAAAGCATGTCATCCCAGGAGGACACTCTATGGGAAGGGGCGGGATTTCTGGTCAGCTCCACAATTGATAGGGCTTTTTGTTAGGTCAAGTAGAGGAAAAAGGACACCACTCTAGAAGGAGACTCTATGGTGGGGGAACCGAACTTCCGGTCGGCTCCAGAATTGAACGGGGGGCTTCAAGTTAGGACCTTTGTGGCTCTTTGAGGGTTTAAGGTTGCCAACCCCTGGGTTAGGGCCTCAGTTTGCTCATAAAATGAGAAAGTCTCCCCGGGTTGGGACAAATTGCGACCTGAACTTTATGACCTCCACTTTAATTTTGTTGACATCAATTGTCCATTTTCCAACGCTGCTAAGCAAGCAGCTTAAAACCACATTCTTCCCACTGCTGTGAGTGCATTGCAAAAAGTTCCCCGAGTAGATTTAGAAAGGGAGAATTGCCAATTGGGGACATGGGAAAAAAGAGAGGTGTCCAGTCATGAAAACAGCTGCATGAAGCTATCAGTCAACATGTGTATCTTCATAGCTTCTTCTGGTCCCGAAAACCTGGGAGAGTCACGGAAGGGATGATGTGTATTTTGTTAAAAAGAAGAGAAGTCCTAAAGCATTTCTTACGATTTAATGTTGTTCCCCTACTGATTTCCTTGTATCTTTGAAAAGGTAAAGGTTCCCCTCGCACATATGTGTTAGTAGTTCCCGACTCTAGGGGGCGGTGCTCATCTCCATTTCAAAGCCGAAGAGCCAGCGCTGTCCAAAGACATCTCTGTGGTCATGTGGCCGGCATGACTCAAATGCCAAAGGTGCATGGAACGCTGTTCCCTTCCCACCAAAGGTGGTCCCTCTTTTTCTACTTGCATTTTTTACGTGCTTTCAAACTGCTAGGTTGGCAGAAGCTGGGACAAGTCACAGGAGCTCACCCCATTATGCGGCACTAGGGATTCAAACCGCTGAACTGCCGCCCTTTCGATCAACAAGCTCAGCGTCTTACACACTGAGCCACCATGTCCCATCTTGTATCTTTAGGCATAAACTAAATTTGGAGTATTGCTGAAGACTGGAGGGTGGGGATTTTTAAACAGGTTGGCTTAGTCCACTGCAAAGGTGCGATTGAGAGATGCAGCTCAAAGATTGAAACCCATTCTTATCAAGTCAGAGGAAAAGTCCTATTAATGTTCATACTGTTAATAACACCAATGTCAAACGCCGTTCAGTTTGTTTCCTGGTTTGGTCTGGTGCAGGGATTTTAAAAAAAAGTAGAAATAAGAAATCAGGATAAAGCCACATTTATCCTTTACCTGTAGCAAAAGTGAACCCGGACACATTCAGAAACGAATGTATGAACGGATGTGAGAGAATTAAGACTTGCTGCATCAGCTTGTTTTAGGCTACGAGAAAAACTGCACAGTGGCAAAAAATGAGAGGACCAGGTGGTACGGGAAGAAGGAGAAGATTTTTATTTTTAACAGATTTAAAAATTAGTGGAGGGAGTATGGAAATGGCAAAAAATTTACCCTCCTGAACCTATGCTCATAAGTGTCTATAAAGATGGGACAAGATCAAAAACGATTACATGCCTGTTGCACAATATTTATTCACTAGATTTCTATCTGGCCTTTCAATCTGGAACTTCAGGCAGCAAATGGATCTTCCTTCCATAATCTCCAACAACCACTTTGAGAAGTAAAATGGGCTAATAGTGACCCACTGCCCAAAATCCCCCAGGGAGTTTTGGTGGTTGAGTGTCTACTCAAAGTAGAGTCCTTCTGCTTCTGGTTGGGCATCTTTTTTTTAAAATTTATTTACATTTATATCCCGCCCTTCTCCGAAGACTCAGGGCGGCTTACATTGTGTAAGGCAATAGTCTCATCCTATTTGTATATTTATATACAAAGTCAACTTATTGCCCCCCCCAACAATCTGGGTCCTCATTTTACCTACCTTATAAAGGATGGAAGGCTGAGTCAACCTTGGGCCTGGTGGGACTCGAGCCTGCAGTAATTGCAGGCAGCTGTGTTTAATAACAGGCTATCTTACAGCCTGAGCCACACCGCACACCACATCTTCACCACTACTCCACACTACAGGTAGTCCTCTAATTACAACTGTTCATTTAATGACCATTCAAAGTTACAATGGCACTGAAAGAAGGAGGAGGAGGAGGGGAAGGAGAAGGAGAAGGAGAAGGAGAAGGAGAAGGACTATGTGGTCCTTGGTGCACTGAGCTTGGTTGTTTTCTTACAGAGATTTTATTACTAGATAACTGATAAATAATACTAGATCAAACTAGATAACATCATAAATACTAGTGCGTTCTTATTCACTCATCTCCTTCCACTTATGACTGCATGTAACTTTGTTGCTTGTAACCTTACGATTTATATTGATATTGTTTCCTGATTGCTTATTTGTACCCGACAACTATCATTAAGTGTTGTACCTTATGATTCTTGACGAATGTATCTTGTCTTTTTATGTACACTGAGAGCATATGCACCAAGACAAATTCCTTGTGTGTCCAATCACACTTGGCCAATAAAGAATTCTATTCTATTCTATTCTATTCTATTCTATTCTATTCTATTCTATTCTATTCTATTCTATTCTATTTCATTCCACTCCACTCCACTCCATTCCATTCCATTCTTATTCCACTTTCTTCTAACCCAACATCATCACATGAAACCCAAAAGTGCTGGGGAAGAAGATGTTCCCTCAAGGTTTTATCTATAGGCTTGTTGAGTTGCCACCCATCAAATGACTATCGCGAGGTGTCGTTGAAGAAGGGTGAGAGGCAAAGGCAGCTAAAACGAAGTCATCAATGTTCTCGAGAGTCAAAGAAAACAATTCTCGGAAAATCCTTTCTTCTTCTTCTTCTTTCCCCCCTCTCTCCTCCCATGCACGGCTTAGGGAGAACTTCAGCAGCCTCTTTCTCTCTTTTTAAAAAGACAATTAAGAAAGAAGCCGAAAGGAAAGGTCAGTGCCATAAAAATGCCATCTGTCTGAATAAAGATGTCCATGGAATATCTTACTGGCCTTTGCTAGACCCATCATCATTGGCATTCAAAGAGGAAAGGGCAGCCGAGAAAGCAAATTCCGTATCCCTTTCCATTTTTAGATCCAGGGAGAACACTTTTATGTTTAAGTGGTCCACACCGTAGGCCTGTTTTGTGCCTGTGAAGAGCGAGCGTCATCATCAACATCCATGTGCCTTCTTTTGCCATCAGCCCCGCTTGAAATACCAGGCAGAAAGGTGTTCTTGCACTTTGGGTTTTTATGTCTTACTAGCTGGACGCCCGTGCTTCGTTAAAAAACGATGTGATCGGGCTTGATAAATTGACCCTTAAAGCCTGAAACGTAATGTCGAATGCAACTGGAACGGAGGGGGAGGGGGAGTTGGAACGGAGAGGGAGGGGGAGTAGAATGAACCTGCCCGCAGGCCGAATGAGTCATGCGCTGGCCACGCCCACGCCCGGTTTAGCGAAGGGGTAACATCAGAATGTGTTAATCTAAGGCAACTGGCAGTTGGGACAGAGTTCTTTTCAGGTGGGGAGGGGGAGTAGAACGTCTAACTCCTAAGCATCACAGCGTGTTAATAGAATACTGTGTAAGAAATACTAATGATCTGATTTCGAAAAATCCTATCTTAGCGAGCACCTAGAAGCCAAGAGGAACATAATGTGCCAAGTTTCAAGTTTGTAGGCTTTACCGTTCTGGAGATTTTGTGATGAGTGAGTGGCATTTGGCTTTTATATATATAGATTCAACACGAAGAGAGACAACTGCATTTCGTTCATTCCTTCAAAGGACAAAAGAACTTGGCAGAGAAGCCCAGGGTGAGAGACTAGGCTGAAGGCTACCATGTCCAATGTAAAGGGAGGAGCATAGGCAGGGTGGATCAAAAAAAAAAAAGGCAGAAATCTTGTCAAAAAGATTCACAGCCCTTTCGGTATTTTGGAAATGGAGACTCATGCTAAATCAGGTCCCAAGCCAGAGCTCGATCCAATGGAAGCATTATTTCTTTTTGTTTCTTCATTAAACTCCTGGACCACCTGTCGTGTCCCACTCCTCCGCTGACGGCCGGGTCAGGGAAATCCGAATCAAGCGTGCCTCTGCAGCTCTGCCAAAGTCCTAGCAAAGTCCTCAAGGTAGGCAGGAGACCAGAAAGTGACTTCAGCAAGATAAGGTAGACTTTGCCTGACTCAGAGAATGCCAGAAAGCAGATCCTTTATATAGGCCATGGGGTGTGGCTCCATGACTCAGCACTTATCCAGGCCTGCCCCTCCCTTCCTTCTGTCGCCGCCGCCTATCAATTCTTCTGAAGCGAGGGTCACTCCAGTCTGCAGCTGTTGGTAATTGACCTTCCTCAGGCTCACATGCTGTGGGGGAGGGAGAGGGGTCTAGTTGCTCCGTTTGCCTGGGCATGGAGCCAGAGCTGGGGGCTGGAGGCACTTCTTCCTCCTCGGTCTGTCTGGGCATGGAGCCAGGGCTGGGGCCGGGAGGCATGTTAGGACATTCCTCAGCATTTGGAAGCAGATAAGACAGGCCCGGCTGCGGGGAAAGCGGACGAGGCACAACACCACTCATCGCACTCCGCAAGGCAACCACTTGGGCAATTAAAACCACAAATGCCTCTGTGGCTCAGACTGGTAAGACAGTCTGTTATTAACAGCAGCTGCTTGCAATTACTGCAGGTTCAAGCCCCACCAGGCCCAAGGTTGACTCAGCCTTCCATCCTTTATAAGGTAGGTAAAATGATGACCCAGATTGCTGGGGGCAGTAAGTTGACTTTGTATATAATATACAAAGGGATGAAGACTATTGCTTGACATAGTGTAACCCGCCTTGAGTCTTCGGAGAAGGGCGGGATATAAATGCAAAAAAGAAAAAAGAAAGAAAGAAAAAAATAATAAAAACGTGAGGGACAGAGATAAGAAGCCCAAGGCAAGATCAGTACAGTGGTAGCACCTCCTCACTCAATCCACCAGCAGCATGCAATATTGAGCACCCCAAGAGGACCCTGGGCTAACTGGCATAGCCCAAAGGGATAGGGACAGACCTCACCCTAGGCAAAGAGATATTCCAAAGAATTGGGGAGGGGGGGTCACAGTACAAAAGGCCCTCTTTTTAAACCCCGTCAGCCAAAATTATTTGACCAACTGAGCCTATAACATTTATCCAATGTGATAAGCTGGTTTACTACTGATGTTTCTTTGAGGTTACGCCTAGGGGTGGGATTCAGAAATTTTAGCAACCAGTTCTCTGCCCCGGTGGCTGAGTGGGCATGGCCGTGGTGGGCGTGGCTTACTCGGCCTCCTGCACCATGAGGAGGGGTGTTTTCGCCCTCCCCAGACTTCAGAGGTTTTCCTCAAACATCCGGGAGGGCGAAAATGGCCCTCCCCCGGCCTCTGGAGGCCCCCCGGAGGCTGGAAACAGACCCGTTTCCAGATTTCCGGAACTTCCAGGAGGCCCATTTTTCGCCCTCCCAGAGCCTCCGTGCAGGCCCTGCACTTACCTGGCATCCAAAATGGGCCACGTGGGGACTCCTGGGAA